>NC_081407.1:127592176-128192176 GCF_030272615.1 Cryptomeria japonica | reverse complement strand
CTCTCCTTGGTCAATAAAATCTTGAACAAGATCTTTCAATCTATGGCAGTTACTTGTTTTATGCCCTTTCCCTTGGTGGAAGTTACAATGTTCATTATCTCTCCACCATGGAGGTTTGATCTGAGGTTCGTAGTTAGATGTCTTTGGTAAGGTCACCAGATTTTAAGAGACCAATTGATGCAACACTCTTTTGATAGGTTCCCCTAAGGGAGTTTATGTACATTTTGGTTTATAATTTTGCTGTCATTGTCTCGGTTCCTCTTGCGGTGCATTGCGTCCTTGATTTTGTGGAGGAGCAACCATGTTGTTTTTAGGAGGGGGATTTTTCCCCACAAATTGGACCACAGGTTGTGCACTCTTTATGGTTCTTGCATCTACAACCCCATCATTGATGATGTTTTTGTTTTTATTTGAGAAGTTAGGTTTATCACTATTAAAGTGTAGGCGAGGGTCATCTTTTGGTTCATTGTATATCTTGATAAGTTCCTTTTTGATGAGGTTCCATCCACATTTTAATCCCTGGTGATCATGTCAGCAAAGGATTATGTGCCCTTCATGTCTAGGTGGAATTCCATTTCATCATTCAAGTTGGAAATAAATATTTCCACTAGCTCTCGTTCAGGTAGATGAAGAGAATGCCTACTAGATAGTTGTCTCCACCGTTGCAGGAAAGCTGAAAATAGCTCCCCTAGTTTTTGCTTGGTATTACATAGATCTGCCATGGTTACATTGCATTCTATGTTGTGTGAGTAATGTGAGATGAACTTTTGGATTTCCTCAAGTGTTCTAATGCCACTTGTTAGTCGGGAAAACCATTATGTGGTTGTCACTCCCAAACTCCGAGGAAAGAGGCGCATTAGATATGTGTCTTCATATGCCACTTCTAGGCAAGCTAAGTGAAATTCCTTGACATGATCTCTAGGGTCTCCTTTTCCCTGATACTTTTCGAACTTAGGTGTTTCAAAACCTCATCGAAAAGGTGGCATATGTAGATTCGTATCAAAGGGATAGGGAAAAATATCATTAAGTGAAAACTGGGTAGTTTTCACACCACTGTGGAGTTGTTGGGCTAGATTCTTGACATGTTGCCTCAACATGTCAATGTCATTAGGAGGAGGAGGTGGTGGGGGTTTTCCTTGATTAAGGTCATATCTGAAGTTATATCTACCTTTTCCACCCTCATTATGCCTATGGTGTTCTGATGTTTTCCGTAATTGTGCGGTATCAAAATTAGAGGGTAGTTTGGCTCCCTCTTGAGAAAGTCTCAAAAAAAGAGCATCAATGTTGTTTTTGAGGATTTCATCGAAAAGTTGATTGAATAGGGGGTTGTGTTGTACCCTTTCTATTGCTTCAGGAGTGGGAGTACTAGGATTTTCATCATTTTCATTTCCTCCAAGGGGTTCTTGAAATTCATTGAGATTTTCATCCTCTTCTTCTTCAACCTCTAGTTGTCTAGTCCTTGATCTAGTTTGAGCCATTTTGTTTGAAAGTTGTTGTTGAAGTTTGGTGAAAATGATTATGAGATGGTGATAGAATGAGAGATAAATGTTTGGTGAAGTGTTTAGTAAATGGATCTCTAACACTAAAGGTTTGATGTTACCAAAGTCCTTTTATGAATTGTTTTTTGTGTTGTCAACAATGTTTGATATGATAAGGTATAGCAAGGTCTAAGATGTGTTACAAACCAAGCTACCTAGTAATGAGAGGATGCACTCATAGACTAGTTTTAACCTGCATATAAATGCCTCTTAGAATGAGTTTATCCTAGATGTAGACACTCTAAAAAGTGATGTGTTGTTTTGATTCAAGCAATATCTAAAAAGAACTTAGGACAAAACCCTTTTATGTTTTGAGAATTGGAATGGATTGATGATGTATGAATATGAGAATGGATGGGAACTTCAATAAAAACTTTGTGTTATATATGGGACAAATTCTTCATCTTCTCTCTCGGGGGTTGGTGGTTCTTCCTGAGATATGTTATATGTAATGCCGATGTCTGGAAAGAAGGTAGGGTTGATTTTGCCTCCTTTGTTTTATGATAACTCAAAGCTCTATATTGAGTAAAAGCTCTATTGTTCAAAGATTCTTAATCAAAATCGTTGGATTTTCCTTGAAGATATAGATGCATATGATGCAAGAAGGCTCTATGTGAGACAAAAATTTGTCTATTTAAGATAGAAAAATTTCCTTCTTTTGATGAAAGCCTTTGAACTCAATGGTCTTTTCTTCAAGTTGATATGTTGATGAAGATTCTTCTTTCTCAAAATGTGAAGGATGGTCATATAATTTGATATCTAGTTTTCACTTTGTTTTGTTTTTTGCCAAATATTGGTTTTGAAAATTTGTGTTGGATGAATGCTTGTTTTTGAATTGGTTTTGATTTTCTTTGACAAGAAAACAAAGAAAGCACACAAACACAATAATATTGCCTCAAAAGGCACAAATAAGTGTGGGTCTAAATCAACCCAATCTTTGAACTTTTTGACCCCTTTTCAAATGTTTTTGTGTATGTTTTTTCAAAAGCCTAAAGTAGGCTCAATTTATCACTGGTCTGACACAAAGTGAAGACACTTCAAACACATTTTATCCCTATCGTCAAATGGCCAGTTGCAATAATTTCAGCCCACATCTTGATATTTCTTCAACTTTGGTACTACATACCTTATGAATCCCGTTGTAGCAAGTAAGGATGTGATATACTAAGTCTTGCGCAAGCATAACAGATAGATGATCCCTATGATGGGGGAGTCACAACTTTTATCAAGCTACAAGTAGCTTTTCAAAAATCCCTATTTCTACTCAAGGAAATATGTATGGTGAGTATCTTGGGAGAAAAACCATCTATGCTCTTGCATTGAATTTATCACAAATATCCTCAATCAATAGAATGGGTGGGTTTCTATATAAAAATGTGTGTAGTAATGTTTGATATTTTTGGACATAAGTTCATTCTGCAGTGACTCACTTAAGAGCCTTGTAACTTGTGGTGGGGTCCATATGTCCTTTTGGCAAGTTACACTATAGGAACAGCTATACCCAAGGCTATAGCTTTCACTCACATCTAATTTCTATAGTGGCTCGAAGGATTTACCACGCGAGGTCGTTCCCAAGAGTGATGTGTCTCTTGGCAAGCCTCTTTTAAAAAGATAAAATTTTGAGTGTTACTAACACTTTTCTCTTGCACCTAGGACCACGAAAACCAAGGGAGAGGATAGTGTGTGTTAAAAGTAGGACCACTCGACAAACTTTGCACAAGTGTGCCAACCACCATGAACACTTGTTCTTTTTAACCAAAATATAGCAATGTGATCTAGCTATTTGGAGATGTTGCTCCAAAAAAATGGTGTTCTTTTTAACTTCAAGGCAAAATGTTTTGTAATCTAGGAACTTCAAATCCTTGTCAACTGAACTAAGAACACGTTTTTGCTTGAATTAAATCGATTGAACTTGAAGGGACAAATGGTTTGTTCTTTTTAATCTTGCCCAAAATGAAGTGTTGATTGTGCTTTTTAATTGGATGCAACAAATAAAATTTGTCTTGCTGATTTTAAGCACCAAATTCAAATTGTCCCTAACTTGCAAAAATAAATTTTGTTGGGTTTGGAGTTTGTGGTTCTTTTTAACTTTGACAAATGAGGTTCTTTTACAAGTCCAAACAAAATGTGTGATTCCTTTTAAGAGCCCAAATGGAAGTGAAGTTGATTTTAACAAAGAAAAGAAAGTGAATTCATTTTATTGTAACTTTAAAGAAAAAGTTAGCAACATAAATAAATTTACTTCTTAAGCTTGAATTTTGGAAATCCTACAAAAAAGGGGTTAGTCCAAACTTTCACAAAAGATAAATAGTTAGTAAAATCCGAATGTTTGGTGGGCTTCTACAAACCTAATGTTTTTGGTTTTTTGGTTACAAGTAAAAAATTTAACAACTCTGTTATAATAGCACTACTCTGTGTGGAAATAGAAGCGCTATTTAGCACAAAAGCACTAAATAACCAACGAAAGCGCTAAAAGAAGTTCAAGCATGCTATAAAAGAGACATTAGCGCTAAAAGAACTTTGTCAAATAGAATTAATTATGTCAAACAGCGAGCTGAAAGCACTAAAACTAGGAATGATAGTGCTATTTAATGGTCAATAGCGCTAAAAGAAAGACAATAGTGCCAGTTGAGAGACACTAGCACTATTATTAGGAACAACAATGCTAAAGTACCAACTTTTGAAGTCACTAGAGCATGAACAATGGTGCTAAAGTGTGACCTGTGTGTTAATTAAAACATGAAAAAGTTAATGTTTTTTAAAAAAAAAGATATCAGAAGGTTGCGTGTTCGATTCACATTGGGTTCACCAAATGATGCTCTACAAAAAGGAATGGTTAGGATATTGTCAAGACAAATAAAAAATAACAAACAACAAACAAGTGTTAGTGTTAGAAATAAAAAATCAAACACTATCCTAAGCAAGCATATCCAAAGAGACACAACACATAAAATAGAAAGCTTGATAACTCTAAGAAATGCAACAAGGCATCTCAAAATGCCCTCCACCATGCTTGTACCTTCTCCTCCTTTGTTCCTCTCCTCTCCAACTTCCCAAATGAGTGTAGCTCTCAGTAGCTTTTTGCACTATTTCTGATGTCTTATGGAGGTTCAAGATTGTAAAATCGATGATTATGAGAATACAAATGTGAACAAGATAAAAAAAGATATTATCTAATTATCTAATGTTAATTTTAGCCCAAAATGACAAATATAGATGATTATGCTAAATGCTCTCTAAAATTCACTATAAATTAGATGCATACAAGATTTCAGGATCTGGATTACGAAGAAATGAGCTCTATTTATAGGTAAAATTGAGCAATGGAGGGCTGAGATTGAGTATTCTCATCAAGGGTCAAGATTGATGGGTTTATGATCCATGTGAGGGCTTTCAATCCAATCCCAGGATGACAAATATCAACAAGAGATGGGTTGAGAGGAGAGGGAATAAGCATTAAATGCTTGACATGAATTGAGGGTTAACTTGGGAGGTAAGGCTAATGTTGAGTTGAAAGAATAAAGCCATTATCCAGTAAATAATGTCTTTATCCAATGGATAAACTCTTTTGCAAGAGTTAGTGAGGATCACCATGGTCAAAGCAATAAATTCTTCAAGAGACCCATGAGTTAAATGAGGGTTGAGTTAGAGGTAAAGTCTCTAACCATGGGGGCAAGTGGATTTAACCATAAATGGTTATGTAAGATCCATTAATGGCCATGTAAGAGCCATTAGTGGTTTGGAAGACTTTAGAGGTTAGCTTGTTGAACACAAAGCATTAAATTCTTTTCAAAGACTTTGAAGGTTTTGAGAAGTGACTCCAAGTTGCTTAGGAATGTGACAATATTTAGGGGATGGATTAGGCTAATTAGGAATGGTTTAGGAAGTGGTTAGAAGGGTCTAGAAGGGGATTTAGGATTGCAAGTGGATTTGGTGGGTGAGGGAAAATAGGATTATAATTAAAATAAAATTAATTTATTTCAATTATGGTTGCAACTTGCATTTGTAGGAGAATGCAAGTGGGGGGATTTTTAATGATTTAAATAAATGTTTTAATTATTTATTTAAAAGAGGAAAAGAAATTAAATTAAACAAATAGGATTTATTCATTTAATTCATTGTGTATTTGGTTTAATAAATTAATTAACATAAATTGAATAATTTATTTAATTAATAGGAGAATGGTTGAGGAGGAATTAATTAAATGTTAATTTAATTAACTATTGGCTAGTGGGTTAATTAATCAAATAAATAGTAAATATTCATTTAATTAAATGGACAGATTTATGTGACTACAATAGGGATAGGGTAATCTACTAAAGTTTATTTGTAGGGTTAGAGTATGGTTTTTTGAGCTAAACTTGTAGAAGAGTTTATATTTTCCTAAAGGAAATTTGTTGTAGTAGATGTTATTTGCATCAGTGAAGGGTGCCCCAGAGAATTCTGTGCACTTGCAAATTCCTATTGTTGATGAGGAACAAGGTATTGTGCTATGAATTTGTGTAGGAGTTTAGAGTGAGTGAAGACAAGGTATTGTAGCCTGTTGAAAAGCATTAGGCATGCCCTGAGATAGGTTTGAGTTTGGCTCAAGTTATTTACTCAAGAGTGTGGCAAACATTTTAAAACTCCAACTTTTGGATATTAGGATGGGATGAAACTATTTTGTAGTATCACTATTTTAAATATGAGACTACATCGACAAATGTACATAAATATGGTATAAATGGCTGGTCCTAATAATGGGCTACAAATTTGTCCAAAACATTGAGCTTTAATTTTTTTTGCAAATGTTCTTCAATACTTTAATGGTCCTGGGGACACAAAGAGCTCATTCAATCTAGCTATTCATCAATTAAGTATAAGCAAAATTGAATGACCAACCAAAAAGATGCTTAACCCAATCCTAGTTGTGGCAATTGAGAATTGAATTGCTTAATTTATTTTTTCCCTTCTTCAAGTAAACTCTATTTAATTTTGTACTTTAGAAGTAGAAATCTAAAATTCAAAATTCAAATGTAAACTTATGGAGCATTTGGATTGCATTACTAGTGAGCCCAAACTCTACTTGAATGCATATCGAGAGTTGACCTAGAAAGGTATAAGATCTAATTGTCTTTATATTGTAATGTTAGCAACACAAGCAGGTTTATATTACAAAGATTTGATTCATTGCAGTTATCTGGTCCAACACAATAAAACTTAGCCCACCGAAGCATCACTTGAATTTTTTTCCCAGTTCTAAATTAGTGCACTTACAAACGTAGATTGTACCTAAGCAGGTTCTTTCACGATATTTTTTGGCAAGTCTTGTCATGAAACACAATTAATCATTGTATATAACAAGATTTGTTGTTAGGAATGGCTAAATTGGGAACTTTCTGTACAGTGTTGAATCTGGACAGTCTTAGAAATCGGTTACATTTCATGTTAATAATGATTGAGGACACACTATTGTTCCCAAGCTAGATAATTTTAGAAGTATGTCATTTCCCCCTTTGAATTCTTGAGAAAGGGAAAGATAATGGTAGTTTCAAATTGTATTGAAATAATTTTATTTGTTTTCTATAAGATCCATTAATCAATTTATTATTTTGCTATTTATTTCTCATTTCATTGCAAGAAATTAATTTGTGAGTTTCTTTTTAAAGCAATTATTTGGAGAACCAATAGCTTAAGTAGAGTAGTAATTGACTTCTTGCATTTGAGTTACATAATAAGACTTGCAAGATACAATCTATTGATTTTTTTGCAGGTGCATCCAGTATCAATGCTTGTTGGCTTAATATTGCTCAATGGAGAAGGTAGGTGGCTTGATGAAAGTTATTTTTTAAGAGCTCTATTATTGTTTCTCTTTGTATTCATTTACCTTCATAAGGGTTTGACATAACATTGTTCCATTTAGAGAGACAAAAAAAAATGAGATTTCACAGTCAGTCATCAAGGCTTTTTCAAATCTCTATTGCAATGCTTTAACCATGAAAAAAACTTTGTCATTTGTTGTTGTTTTAAGTCCTTAAGGACTGCATTCTTATGCATTTCCCTTTTGTGATTTGGCAGTGGTCACAACCATTGTAGAAAAAATCATTTGGGGAATAAATCGGCAAACCAAAAGTATAAGATTTTTTTGAAAAATTGGGAAAAAATTGGATTTAAAAAAAAAACATTAAAAAGTATAGAAAAATAGACAAAAAATACTTTTTTTTGTAAATTAAAGGGCATTTCCATAGCCTAGATATATAGGTAGATTCCCCAATTGGATTAGGAATCGAGTAAGTGGGTACAATACATCAGTAGGCCAACTTTTTTTTGGATGAAGTGTACTTTATTCAAAAAACATATAAAAATATATTGATAAATATATTTTTAAAATTAAATAAAATATGAGTAAAATATATATTAATTATCTATTAAATAGTATACATTATAAATTAAAAATAAATATTATTATATACATTTATTAATGGTCTATAAAGATACAAATTTTAAATTTATAATTTTTAAATTATTTATATTTTTAATTTACAATTTTAAAATTATTTATATTTTTAATTTACAATTTTATTAAATTATATAATTATTCTATATAGTTTAATAAATGACACGCTAATATAATATATAATAATTTAAATTATAAATTTTTTTATAATATTAAAAATAAAATATAATATAAATTAAAATTAATTATATATTAAAAATTAAATAATATACATTATAAATTAAAAATAAATATTATTATATTTACATTCATTAATGGTCTATAAAGATATGAATTTTTAATTTATAATTATTCTATATAGTTTAATAAATGACATGCTAATATAATATATGATAATTTAAATTGTAAAATTATTTTATATCCTTACACTTCTTTTCTATCTTTCAGGCTACATGAGAAACATGAAGGATATAAGATGTGTCACAACCCTCCTTTATCACCTTTGGATTTAAAATACAAACTCTATTATATTTCTTTTGGATAAACTATTGAATGAATATTATAAAGGGATAAAAATAATAAAACACACACACACATGGAAAATATACTTTTTTCTTAATTTTTTATTTAATTTTCCTCACCCAAATTATGGCACATGTTGGAGGAAGAATAAGAAGCTTCTAGAAGCTTCTCCACCACCTTGCATGTAACTCCTCCCACTAAGTCTAATCAATTTGCATGAAGGCCAAAATTGGGAAAGAATCTCTTTTTTTTAATTAAAAATTTAGGTAGTGGAATAGAGGGATTTTTCTTATAAAAGATATACAAGTTTTCAAAAAAGGGAGTTGGTTATTCCATAAAGAAATTCTTCAAGTAAATTTTTCTTTTGTAGTCATATTTCATTTTTGAGAATAGCTAAGGTTTTGCTTTGGAAGACTTCTTTCAAGTTTGAAGGATCAAGGGAGATTCATAGGGGATTCTACACCATTTTCAAGCATCTAGGTTCTTTCAATTTAGTTTTACTTTATCATGCATCTTATCCTTGCTACAAATTAGATTAGATTAGTTTGTTTAAGAAATTAGATCCATTAGTTTCAAATTTTTGATAAGAATTAGATTCATTTGTTTAAGAAATTAGATCAATATGTTTCAAATTCTTGATAAGAATTACATCCATTAGTTTCAAATTCTTGATAAGAATTAGATCCATTTGTTTAAGAAATTAGATCAATATGTTTCAAATTCTTGATAGGAATTAGATCAAATTGTTTAAAATTTCTTATTAAGATTTAGATCGATTCTTGCTGAAGAACTAGATTAGAACCATCTTTATTTCCTTTCTCTAGATTCATCTCTCTGGTTATCGAATAGAAATCTGAATCTCATCCTTTAAAGAGATTTCACTGTGATTATTTTCTCTGTATTTGGTTATATAAATTCTCTGTAAAAAAAAAATTACTTGAAAGTAAGGATAGATTTCACTGCGATTATTCTAAATTTCTCTCTATAATTATTTAAATCTGTATGATTATTCTTTTTTATCTCTGTGAATATTTTCTCTATGGTCATTCTAAACTCCCTCCCTGTGATTATTTTTGAATCTCTTTGTGAGTTGAACAAAGAGCTCACTGTAAATATCAGATGAACAAATCCTCCTATGAACTCTAGGAATGAATTCTGGAAATAAACAATTTCCCTAAGAAGTCTGGAAAATAACTCCCTCCTTGTGATGGCTAGATAAAGCTCTCTCCCTCTCTCTCTGTAAATGATAAACTCATGTTTTTATGTGAAAATCAATCAAAAGAAAAAAAAAAACACAATTATTTGCTCATCTATTTTGTTCTTACCTTCTTAAATAAATCTCTTTTGTAAGGAAATATGAAACCATATATATATATATATATATATATATATATATATATATATATATATATATATATATATATATATATATATATATATATATATATTGTTATTTCCAATGTTAACATATTAATATTAATGCCACATTATCATTATAATATACTGCATTTATTTCAGCCTTCGACACGGTCTCCGAAATGCCAGAAGGTACGCAAAGCAGTGGTATTGAAAACTGTCGCGGGTAGTGGTACCCCCACTACCCTACGGTCACTGTAAGTGGCCGCAAGGGAGTGGAGGGGACCACGTGGCCCCCTCAACCCCTATGGGCCTGCACATGCAGGACCACAGGGGTTGATGGGACCCGTGGTCCCCACCCCCTAATTACTATTAATAAAACAAGTTCACTTTGTTTAATGATTACACCTTGAAAATTTCGATGGAAATTTTAACAATCGTTTTAATTAAAAATTTAAGTTATTTTTTTTTATATCGTTTAAATTAAATTTAAGTTAATTTTTTTATTTTATATAATTGTTTAGTTAATTTTTTTTTTTAAGTTAATAAATTAGCAAAAGATTGAAATCAATTATTGTCTCAATTCCTTTAGGGATTTATTGGATTATTTGATCAATGATTTCAACTCACTTAAAATCGAATAAGTCTTATTATTTCGATTTGATCTAAAATTTAAAAAAAAAGTATAAGCTAATCACTCATGTCGAATTAGTAACTCTATAATTAATTAGTCTCACGATAGGAGAAAATATTTCTTCATTTTGTATGTAAATGACACTACTTTTGCATTGCATTTATATTATTTCACATTCTTTATCTTCATGCAATTGCACGTAAGTTCACAATTATCATTATCAAGCCAATACATGTATTAATTCGTTTAGTTGTAGAATAATAATATTTCTCTTTTTCAAATAGTATTTAAAGTTTAAGTTATGTACATCCATTTCATAATTATATTTCAAGCATGATGTTTCATAAGCTCTTAGTTTAGAAACTAAACAAAGGAAGTTGGAAAACAAAAACTAGCAACATTCGGTATATATGGTGCCTCTGGGTCATGCTTACGGGTAATGTCGTCATGTTGAACTACTACACTTAATGCCTAATAAAGCTGCATCAACAACGTCTATGGCATCATCCCTATAAATCGTTAGGGAGTAATAAGGGATACTTGGAAGTTAAAATCCAAGGGGCAGGTAATCCCCCTTGGATCGATAATCTAATAAGATACCTTTTAAATGATTTCACATCCGTTGAGATAAACCATAGTAAACCCCTTTTAGGGATGGTCAAGTTAAATGCTCTCATGAAATTGTTTTCTTTTTTTTATCTTGAAGGGATATTGGTGATTTGCAATTTGGTCAAGGGTGACGCTCATGATAAGAATTAGGATCTAGTTATTTTAGGCCACAAGTAATAGGCCATCTTGAGCCTTCGCTTAAGTGCTACCATTGTGGGTAGCAACCGCAGAGAAACTGCCTAGGACATTGACCCTAGAAAGGGTTGCGTACCCACAAATCAAGTTACATCAAACCATAGAATAGAAAATAGAACTACATACTTTACGCCTTGATCCCGTGCCGAAGCGGGTATGTAGGCAGTCTTGGGATGCAGTTGTCCCTCGTACTTAGGCGTTCATGGGTGGGGTCTAGGCTTGGTTGAGTAAGATTCCTATTTGTAAGATAATATAATTAAATTGGAAAAATAAATTCAATGCATACTCAGAAGGAATCCCGTATGGATTCGCTTGACTTCCTGAGGCTTTAAGCCAAATTCTAAGGAAGAATTCAAGCTTGTATTATTTAATTACTCCTAAGGACGGCGACCTTGGTGCACTTCTATTAGAAGAGTGTAGTACTTAGTGAGTGGCTCAAGACCCGAATGGTCCCGATGAGTCTAAGTCTCTAGCCAAAGCATCTCCTATCCCATTTGGATAGATGCCTATCCTGTATGGGTAGATGCCTATCCCATTTGGATAGATGCCTACCCTGTATGGGTAGATGCCTATCCCGTATTGGATAGATGGAACCTTATGTCCCATATGGACAACTGCCTAACCCGTATGGTTAGATGCTCATCCCAGATGGATGAATGCCTAATCCTAATGGATGGATGCCCAGAGTATGCAATTGAATAAAACATAATGATTGAATTAAACACACAAAAAAAAGAATACTCAATTTTGTTGAATCAATTATGGTGGGTTATTACATGTGGTATCAGAGCCAAGTTAAAATCTAGGCCTTGTGCTCACTTCAATTTATTCAACTAAGGGAATGTTTTACAATGGTAGAGATTAATTTTTAAAAAAAAAATATATCTTAAATCAAAAACTAACTACATAATTTAACTTTCAGGTAAAAACCTAGAATGGCAAGAGGAAGAGGAAGAGGAAGAGGAAGGGGAAGGGGTAATGGAAGATGTACTAGGAGTCAAAGGGAAGAAAACCATGAGGAAAACCATGAGGAAAACCATGAAGAAAATCATGAAGAAAACCATGAGGAAGACCATGAAGAGGATCGACACAATCCAAGAAATAACGAAGATGGGGTCCAAGCTATAATCGATCTTCTAACCCAAACAAAGAGATAAAATCAACTTTTTGGAACAATAAATGTAGGACCTTAGGGAAAGGTAGAACGACTTTGAAAATAGAAGTGGTACCGAAAATGGAAACCCTAGTAGCAATCAAGGGAATATGGTGGGTAATAGAAAGGAAAATAACATATTGGAACTCTCCAAGGACTTAAAGAAAATCACCCCTCCTAAGTTCGATGGGAGGCAGATTGGTGAAGAGGCTGAGAATTGGCTAAATGAAATGGAAAAATATTTTGAGCTAAGAGATTTTAGCGAAACAACCAAGGCCTTATGGGGTTCTTATCAAATCATAGGGGAGGCAGCCAGTTGATGGACCAACACCAAGGAACAAAATGGGTATAGAAGGGATACAGTCACATGGGATCAATTTGTTCACCACTTCCGAGATAGGTGGTTCCCTCAATTGTTCTTCGATGAGAAGGTGACAGAATTCCATAATCTACGTCAAGGGTACCTATATGTTCAACAATATTGGGATAAGTTTGCCAAGTTGCTTAAATATGTACCTATGTACCAGAAAGATGAAGAAGGTCAAGCAAGGAAGTTCATTTTCGGGCTAAATACCAACATAGGGGCAGAGGTTGACATGCATGGACCCATAAACATGAATGAAGTACTCGAAAATTCCCTAAGGCAAGAGAGGAAGATTCAAACACTAGCAGGACGAAACTATAATGGGAACCCCTCATTTAAAAGGAAGCAAGAATTCAATGGAAACAATAATTTCAACAAGGGTCGGAGGAATAATTCTTTTGAAAGAAGACCACCTCCTAATCAATATCAGATGAATGGAAATGATAATAATAGGGGCAATAATAATAGAGGCAATAATAGCAGAGGCAACTATAACAGGAATGACCAGTAGAACAGGATAACTTATCCACCCAGGGCCAATGAAACAAGGAATGATTCCCCTAGAAATCAAGGTAGGAGGGGTCCTCCAGGTGGATGCTTCATGTGTGGGGGAAACCATTTTGCTAGAGAGTGCCCCAGGATGCAAGGACAAATTAGGGACAATCAACCCCAACAAAGGCCCCAATAAAGGATTCATGCAGTAGTTAGGAACTGAAGAGGAAGATACCAAAATCTTCCCGTGGAAACTACAGGTACACTATTTGAACAACCAATATCAATTCTAATTGACACTGGATCATCTAAATGTTTCATCTCACCTGAATTAGTAAACAAATATGCATTAAAAGTTAATCAAATGGAGTCATCATGGACAGTTCACTATGGGGATAAGGCAACTAGGGAAGTAACTAAGTGTTTACTAAGGGCAAGGGTACCATTCCCTGAGTTCAAAACAAGGGTAGATCTCTATGTGGCACCCCTAGGATTATATGATGTAATTATGGGAATGTGTTGGTTAACAGACCATCAAGCTAATGTAGATTTCTATAAAAAAGTTGTTGAATGTTTGGATGATGGGGGGAAAAGGGTCAAAATCCAAGGAAAGTTTAAACCCATTAATATAGAAACCATCTCAGCAATGCAATTAAAGAAGGAAAGGAGAAGAGGAGGTCAAATATATATGGTTGAAATTGATGAAGGAAAGGAGGAAAATACACCAACATTTGAAAATACGCCTTTCTTAAAGGAATTTAAGGATGTTTTTCCAGAAGAATTACCCAGTTTACCCCCTAAGAGGAAGTTTGACTTTTCTATCAAAGTACTCCCAAGAGCTGAACCAGTATCAAGGGCACCTTACTAGATGAACAACTGAATTACAAGAGCTCAAAATGCAATTAGAGGAACTCTTAGCTAAGGGATTAATAAGGCCAAGTGTATCACCATGGGGAGCGCTAGTCTTATTTGTTAAGAAGGATGGAACCTTAAGGTTATGCATCAAATATAGGATGTTGAACAAAGTCACAATAAAGAATAGGTATCCCTTACCTCACATAGAGGATCTTTTTGACCAAATGAAAGGAGCGGCAGTTTTCTCAAAGATAGACCTCCAGTTAGGGTACCATCAACTCAGAATTAAGGAGGAAGACATTCCAAAAATAGCCTTCGAGACTAGACATGGACATTATGAATTCACAGTAGTTCCTTTTGGTGTAACTAACACCCCAGCTGCATTTATGAACCTAATGAATAGTGTACTCCATGACTACTTGGATAAATTTGTTTTGGTATTTCTTGATGACATATTGATTTACTCTAGAAATGAAGAGGAACATTTAGTGCACCTACAAATTGTTTTGCAAAGGTTGAGAGAACATAAGTTATATGGGAAATTGTCCAAATGTGTCTTCTTTGAGGAAGAGATTCACTACCTTGGGCATATAATATCAAAGGAAGGAATAGCAGTCAACCCAGATAAAATAAAGACAATAGTAGAATGGCCAATCCCTAAGAATGTTTCTGAGGTAAGAAGCTTTATGGGGCTAGCAGGTTACTATAGGAGGTTTGTGGAAGGATTCTCTAAGATAGCGAACCCCATCACCTCATTACAAAGGAAGGGAAAAAGGTTTATGTGGACCGGGCAAAGTGATAAGGCATTCCAAATCTTTAAGGGAAAACTAACTTCAACACCCATTCTAAAGGTACCAGATCCAAATTGACACTTCACAGTCGTAACTGATGCTTCTATTGAAGGGTTAGGAGGAGTACTTGTCCAAGATGAAGGGTTAGTAGCCTACGAATCTAGAATGCTAAAGACTCATGAGGTCAATTATGCACCCCACGACTTAGAGTTGGCAGCAATTGTGCATGCCCTACAAAAATGGAGACACTTCTTACAAAGGAAGCCCTTTGAGCTAAAGTCAGATAACCAAGGACTAAAATACATCTTTACCCAACCTGACTTAAATGCCAGACAAATAAGGTGGTTAGAGTTTCTAAGTGAATATGATTTTGAAATTGAATATATTAAGGGGAAAGAAAATAGGGTGGCAGATGCCTTAAGTAGGAGGAGACACTTGATGACTATAGCAACATTCAAAACCTCTTTCAAAAGGCAAGTAATGGATGAACAAGGACATGACCCATGGTATGAGCAAGTCAAATTGGCTTTAGAACACAACACAACCGATCCTAAGGTTGAAGGGTATACATTAGATGAAGAAGGGTTGCTCAGATATAACAATAGAATCTATATTCCAAATTTAGGAGACTTAAGGGAAGTAGTCCTGTCAGAGGCTCACAATGCCCCTTATTCAAGGCACCCAGGAGTTAACAAAATTTATGCAGATCTAAAGAAGTTATACTTTTGGCAAGGGTTGAAGAATGATATTGTCAAGTATGTGGCTAAATGTTTGGAGTGTCAAAAATTAAAGGCAGAACATAGACACCCAACCGGATTGTTGCAATTGCATGATGTACCTCAACACAAGTGGCAAGTTATTAGCATGGATTTTGTGCAAGGGTTGCCCATGTCACCTTCTAGGCATGATGCAATAATGGTAGTAATTGACAAACTCACTAAGGTGGCACACTTTATACCAGGGAATATGATGGATGATGCACCTACCTTGGCTAGGCACTTTGTTAAGGAAATATTTAGGTTGCATGGAATACCAGAGAAAATCATATCAGATAGAGATGCTAGATTCACTTCAAGGTTTTGGACCACTCTTCAATCAGCTCTAGGAACTCAACTAAATTTTAGCACCGCATACCATCTTGAAACTGATGGTTAGACAGAAAGGACAAATTAGATTATGGAAGACCTGCTTTGCATGTATTGCATGGACCAATAGAGGAAATGGGAAGAGTACCTACCTTTGGTAGAGTTTTCTTACAATAATACATATCAAACATCTTTGGGAATGGCACCTTTTGAAGCTTTGTATGGTAGACCATGTTGAACACCTTTGAGTTGGGATAGTCTTGAAGATAGAGTGATTATTGGGCCAGATATGTTGAAAGAAATGGAAAGGAAAACTAAGGAAATTAGGCAAAGATTGAAGGAAGCCTCAGATAGGCAGAAAAGTTATGCAGACAAAAATAGGACACCAAGTTAGTTTGAGGTAGGAGAGAAATTCTTCCTAAGGGTTAGGCCACACAAAAGTTCCATAAGATTTGGGAAAAAGACTAAGCTTGCACCTCATTATGTTGGACATTTTGCAATATTGGGAAGGATTAATCCAGTTGCATACCGGTTGGCCTTACCTCCCCAATTGAGCCGAATCCATGATGTCTTCCATGTATCTCTTATTAAAAAGTATGTACCTGATGAGAAACACATTTTGAATTGGGATGCTTTACAGGTCCAAGAAATGGGAGGAATAATGATAGAGCCATTCAGAATCTTGCTGAGGCACCAGTGCTAGTTGCACAACAGAGAGGTTGATCAGTGCAAAGTGCAATGGGACTAGTATGATGAAAAGAGTGCCACATGGGAAGATACTAAGGAGATGCAATAGTTGTTTCCTTTTTTGTTTTAAACATTAACTATAAACTCTTTGAATGCATTTAATAAGTGCACCAGGATGATGCACAAATTAAGGGCGGGAGGATGTCACAACCCTCCTTTATCACCTTTGGATTTAAAATACAAAATCTATTATATTTCTTTTGGATAAACTATTGAATGAATATTATAAAGGGATAAAAATAGTAAAACACACACACACACATGGAAAATATACTTTTTTCTTAATTGTTTATTTAATTTTCCACACCCAAATTATGGCACATGTTGTAGGAAGAATAAGAAGCTTCTAGAGGCTTCTCCACCACCTTGCATGTAACTCCTCCCACTAAGTCTAATCAATTTGCATGAAGGCCAAAATTGGGAAAGAATCTCTTTTTTTTAATTAAAAATTTAGGTAGTGGAATCGAGGGATTTTTCTTATAAAAGATATACAAGTTTTCGAAAAAGGGAGTTGGTTATTCCATAAAGAAATTCTTCAAGTAAATTTTTCTTTTGTAGTCATATTTCATTTTTGAGAATAGCTAAGATTTTGCTTTGGAGGACTTCTTTCAAGTTTGAAGGATCAAGGGAGATTCATAGCGGATTCTACACCATTTTCAAGCATCCAGGTTCTTTCAATTTAGTTTTACTTTATCATGCATCTTATCCTTGCTACAAATTAGATTAGATTAATTTGTTTAAGAAATTAGATCCATTAGTTTAAAATTTTTTATAAGAATTAGATTCATTTGTTTAAAAAATTAGATCAATATGTTTCAAATTCTTGATAAGAATTAGATCCATTAGTTTCAAATTCTTGATAAGAATTAGATCCATTTGTTTAAGAAATTAGATCAATATGTTTCAAATTCTTGATAGGAATTAGATCAAATTGTTTAAAATTTCTTGTTAAGATTTAGATCGATTCTTGCTGAAGAACTAGATTAGAACCATCTTTATTTCCTTTCTCTAGATTCATCTCTCTGGTTATCGAATAGAAATCTAAATCTCATCCTTTAAAGAGATTTAACTGTGATTATTTCCTCTGTATCTGGTTCTATAAATTCTCTGTAAAAAAAAAAATTAGTTGAAAGTAAGGATAGATTTCACTGCGATTATTCTAAATTTCTCTCTATAATTATTTAAATCTGTATGATTATTCTTTTTTATCTCTGTGAATATTTTCTCTATGGTCATTCTAAACTCCCTCCCTGTGATTATTTTTGAATCTCTCTATGAGTTGAACAAAGAGCTCACTGTAAATATCAGATGAACAAATCCTCCTGTGAACTCTGGGAATGAATTCTGGAAATAAACAATTTCCCTAAGCAGTCTGGAAAATAACTCCCTCCTTGTGATGGCTGGATAAAGCTCTCTCCCTCTCTCTCTGTAAATGATAAACTCCTATTTTTCTGTGAAAATCAATCAAAAAAAAAAAAAAAAAAACACAATTATTTGCTCATCTATTTTGTTCTTACCTTCTTAAATAAATCTCTTTTGTAAGGAAATATGAAACCATATATATATCTATAGTGTTATTTCTAATATTAACATATTAATATTAATGCCACATTATCATTATAATATACTACATTTATTTCAGCATTCGGCATGGTCTCCGAAATGCCAGAAGGTACGCAGGGTAGTGGTATTGAAACCGCCGGGGGTAGTGGTACCCCCCACTACCCTGCAGTCATTGTAAGTGGCCGCAAGGGAGTGGAGGGGACCACGCGCCCCCCTCAACCCCTATGGGCCTGCACATGTAGGACCACAGGAGGTGATGGGACCCGTGGTCCCCACCCCCTAATTACTATTAATAAAACAAGTTTGCTTTGTTTAATGATTACACCTTGAAAATTTCGATGGAAATTTTAACAATTGTTTTAATTAAAAATTTAAGTTATTTTTTTTATATCATTTAAATTAAATTTAAGTTAATTTTTTTATTTTATATAATTGTTTAGTTAAATTTTTTTTAAGTTAATAAATTAGCAAAAGATTGAAATCAATTATTGTCTGAATTCCTTTAGGGATTTATTGGATTATTTGATCAATGATTTCGACTCACTTAAAAACAAATAAGTCTTATTATTTTGATTTGATCCAAAATTTCAAAAAAAAGTATAAGCTAATCACTCATGTGGAATTAGTAACTCTATAATTAATTAGTCTCATGATAGGAGAAAACATTTCTTCATTTTGTATGTAAATGACGCTACTTTTGGATTGCATTTATATTATTTCGCATTCTTTATCTTCATGCAATTGCACATAAGTTCACAATTATCATTATCATGCCAATACATGTATTAATTCGTTTAGTTGTAGAATAATGATATTTCTCTTTTTCAAATAGTATTTAAAGTTTAAGTTATGTACATCCATTTCATAATTATATTTCAAGCATGATGTTTCATAAGCTCTTAGTTTAGAAACTAAACAAAGGAAGTTGGAAAACCAAAACTAGCAGCGTTCGGTATATACGGTGCCTTTGGGTCAGGCTTATGGGTAATGTCGTCGTGTTGAAATACTGCACTTAATGCCTAATAAAGCTGCATCAATGATGTCTGTGGCATCATCCCTATAAATCATTGGGGATTAATAAGCGACACTTGGAAGTTAAAATCCAAGGGGTGGGTAATCCCCCTTGGATCGATAATCTAATAAGATAACTTTTAAATGATTTTACATCCGTTGAGATAAACCATAGTAAACCCCTTTTAGGGATGGTCAAGTTAAATGCTCTCATGAAATTGTTTTCTTTTTTTTATCTTGAAGGGATATTGGTGATTTGCAATTTGGTCAAGGGTGACGCTCATGATAAGAATTAGGATCTAGTTATTTTAGGCCACAAGCAATAGGCCATCTTGAGCCTTCACTTAAGCGCTACCATCGTGGGTAGCAACCACAGAGAAACTATCTGGGACATTGACCCGAGAAAGGGTTACGTACCCACAAATCAGTTTACATCAAACCATAGAATAGAAAATAGAACTACATACTTTACGCCGTGATCCCGTGCCAAAGTGGGTATGTAGGCAGTCTTGGGACGCAATTGTCCCTCGTACTCAGGCGTTCATGGGTGGGGTCTAGGCTTGGTTGAGTAAGAATCCTATTTGTAAGATAATATAATTAAATTGGAAAAAGAAATTAAATGCATACTCGGAAAGAATCCCGTATGGATTCGCTTGACTTCCCGAGGCTTTAAGCCAAATTCTAAGGTAAAATTCAAGCTTGTATTATTTAATTACTCCTAAGGATGGCCACCTCGGTGCACTTCTGTTAGAAGAGTGTAGTACTTAGTGAGTGGCTCAGGACCTGAATGGTCCTGATGAGTCTAAGTCTCTAGCTAGAGCATCTCCTACCCCGTTTGGATAGATGCCTACCCCGTATGGGTAGATGCCTATCCTATATTGGATAGATGGAACCTTTTGTCCCATATGGACAATTGCCTAACTCGTATGATTAGATGCTCATCCCGGATGGATGAATGCCTAATCCTAATGGATGGATGCCTAGAGTATGCAATTGAATAAAACATAATGATTGAATGAAACACAAAAAAAAAAGAATACTCAATTTTGTTGAATCAATTATGGTGGGTTATTACAAGATGTTTCTTTTTCAATTGAATCTTTTCTATCTTTCAGGCTATAGGAGAAATATGAAGAATATGGAATGCTTCTTGTTCGTTGAAAAACATTGCTAGGCAATTGCATCTACAAGCGGTCATTCTAGATTATGCAATATTTTGAATGTGTAGTTTAGGGGCCTTAATTATCATGGTGTATTTGAAAGAGTTGGAAACTCTTAGACAACTTTGACATTTTTTATTATATTTACATATATGCTCTTAGATAGATTTGACATCTTATAACTGGATATATATATATATATATATATATATATATATATATATATATATATATATATATATATATATATATATATATATATATATATATATATATATATATATATATATATATATTGCATTATATTTTTAATTGCATATTACCTTTATTTATCATGATGTTGAATCAATCTTTTAATTCTAGCATGTTGTATCTTGTTCGTATATGTAATATTTTTATTTGCTTTTATGTTTTAGTTCAAGTTTAATATTATGTTATTTTTTCATTATAAAATTTATGGTATTTTATAAATTATTCATATCATGACTATATTTACTACCACTTAATAGAATAGTAAATAAAAATGACTAAATATACTACAAATTGATGACAATTAATGATTACAGTGATTAAACAAAAGATCGCTTAACAACAATCAATGACTCAATTAATGACTAAATTAACGACTAAATCAATGACTAAATTAACGACTAAATCAATGATTAAATCATTGATCAAATCAATGACTAAATCAATGACCAAATTGATCAATGAAAACAACCAATAAATGACTAAAATAGTTAAGTCAAGAATTTGTTCATGTTATAAATGATCAGCAATAAACTACTAATGGTCATGTGAGCAAGATTAGTCATTTATATGCAATTTTTAGTAGCTTTTTTAGTCATATATTGTTGTTTTTGTACTAGTGTAACAAAGTGTAAAGGGATACTTTTGAGGGATGCACAGAAGAAGAGGTCTTTATCTAAAGATATTGACCTCCAAAAATAGAGGGAGTCTTTGATAAAGATAACATATGTGAAAGGGAGAAAGAAACTAAGGATGCACACCTTCTCCCATTGCTAGGAAAAAGCGGATTATTAGTAAAGGATTTCACACACTCACTAAGGATAGATTGTTGAAAAGAATATGTGCCAATGCAGACAAAGAACAAGTCAAACCAAGGGACATATATGTACTCACATGGAAGGCCATTCTATGTAAGAAATGATCTTAAGTTATGAAAAATGCAACCCAAAGGAAAAGACAATCTTTGAAAAAAAAAGAGAGAATTGAAATATCATTCTTCCCCCCCAAGCATGGATACAAGGAAGATTGATTATTATGTTTCTAACATAGTATTATTGTAGATTAAGTTATACCACCACACATGACAAAGAGCCCCCAATAAAGGTAAACTACGAGTGTCGTTAGGTAAGGTGAAACATAATAGGAAAAAGGGAGTGCTAAGGCATGGCTAAGACACTACTTCCAAATTTGGATCAATAAAAAACATGAGATAAATTGTAAGAGCAATACAATCTCTAAAATATTGGTTTTGAAAAAATTCTTTAAAATCTTTACAATTTCCAAGAGAATGAGAATAGCTATGATGAAAGAGACAATACACATTACCTTCTTTTCTCTTATAATTATTAATATATCTTATGAAAGGAAAGTAGCATTCTTATCATATTTCAATGTCCAAAAGATTCTTGTAGCTATTTTTTCTTGATTGTCAATATGGATAGTTCTTGTCTCTTGAGATGTAGGGCAAGCTATACTAGTGGAGAAAGCGTGTTTGTTTTCTTGTGGTAAAAGAATTGAGAAGGAAGGTAGAAGACTTTTTGGTGGAGAAGGATTCTTAGATGGATAATAACTTCTCTTCTTTTTTTTAAATACTCCTTAAGCATTTGAACTTTAAGAAGATCATCCATAGATGTTGATAAATTGGGATATCCTACATATTTTGTAGTAGATTGTGAGGAAGTATGTATAAGGACCTTGATTCCTTGTTCTTGTTTTCCAAGTCCTTGTCATCTATAGCCTTGTTTTAAAATATTTTCATAACCAACCTCATAAGATGTTTTTAGTTGTGAAGGAGAAGGGTTTTCATCATGGATTTCTTTAAAATTTGTTGTGTAAGGACATGTTGAAAGACCAAAGGGATGAATAGATGAGGAAGGAATGTCCTTTGTAGGGAGATTCCCATTTTCATGTTGACTATTCATATCCACTTTGCTAGATTGATAAGAAGGATCTTCATCATCTAAGGCTTCATCTTTACTAAACTTTATTATACCATGGTAATTGTACACCTTTATTAGTGTGTCCAATTTCACTCTCTTAGCACCTATTTTAGTATTTCCTTTTCCTCTATGCATTATGTGGCCTTTATTGATTTAAATTAATATTATGGGTCTTATTGTACTTTATTATATCATCACTCTTATTTGGGCCCTTAATTCTAGATGTTGCCTTTATCATTTCATCTTGATTTATCCCTAATCCTACCCCAATTTCAACTTTCAAAGCACATCTCGCATATCTATACATTATGGTTTGATCCACCAAGTTAGATTTGGCATTAGAATCCCATTAACTTGCATCCCTAGAAATTTGAAAAAAAAGTTGATAGATCAAGGTCACTAGAGCTACCTAGTCCTACACCTTTTCCCCCAAATTCTAGGAGGATAATTTAATGGTCCTACCTACTGGCAATTAATACTCATCTGATGGATTCTAGTGTATGCATAATGGATTACTGTTGTCATTGATGACAACTCTCCTTGAAAATCCTATCTAGTTACTGGGCGAGTGCACCAAGATGGGGACCAAAAAGGTGCCAAGAAAATTTTTAGCCCCCATCAGGCCCTTTGGCGCACACCAAATAAGGTGTACTCCCTATTTGGCACACACCAAATATGCTTCGCATGTCAAACCTAAGGTTTGGGCATGCCAAATCTTTTTGGCACACACCAAATATGGTGAGCTCCAAATAGGGTGCATGCCAAATTTGGCGTGCGCCAAATGCATTTGCATTTTGAGAAGTACATTTTGAATTTGGAAATTGCAATTTATCCTTCTCTTTTAGCTTCTTTCTCTCTGAATATATACATAAAATATAACATTTAAGTATAATTTGCATTCCTTTCTTATAATTTAAGTTATATTGTATGTATTTATTGTCAGGATGTTTGAGAGTGGTTCCAGATCTCTAGGAGTTATAAGGTAGATTCTAGTTTTTAGAGTATTCATATAAATTTTAGACTTAGTCAAATTTTAGTAATCAGTATACTCGTATCAAAATTCTCTCTCTTTGGTTTCTCCTTTTCTTTCCCTATGTTCACCCCCCCCCCAGTCTCTCTCTCTCAAGTATCTACCTCTCTTTCCCTCCCTCCCTCTCTTGCACTTGGGCTTTCTCTACCTCAACCCCTACCTTCCTCCCTCTCTCTTTTTTTCTCACTCTCTCCCTCCATCCCTCTCTTCACCTCTCTCTTTATCTATCTTCCTATTTGTATTTGATGGAAATAAAGGAAAATACTAGAGAGGGAGGGAGAGAGAGAGAGAGGGAGTGGTCAATAGAAAGAAAGGAAAATACCAAGGATATAGAGATCCCAAGTGAGTGAGAGAGAGAGAGTGAGAGAGAGAGTCAAAGTGAAAGAGAGAGGGAGGGAGAAGGAATGGGTTGAGAGAGAGAGATAGAAATGGAGGGAGGAAGGGAGGGGTTAATGGAAAGAGGGATATATCAGGGAGAGAGGGACTGATAGGGAGATTGCTAGGAAAGCGCTCAAAAGGCCAATTTGCTCAAGTAGTTCAATTTGTTACCCAAAATTTTTTTGAGTCTATTGTATGTGTTTACACAATCATTCTTGTGGTTATAGTGCCAAGTACTTCATGGTTCACTTTCCTAATAAACTCCCCTTTAGGTGATAGCTCACACCCATGCTCAATCTACTCAAATTACTCACTCCACCCAACTATTCCTTCTCAACCCCTGCTCTTGGCATTCAACTTGTTGTTTCCAATGCACATTAGCAACTCTAACATGTTCATGTAGGGACAGAAAGGTCTTCTTCAAGGTTTTGGCAATCAAACTTTGTTTATGGTTCATAACCCTTAACTTACTCACATTTGCCAACTAAGGTCAAAAACACCCAAATGAGGCTGCACACTACCCAAGGCTCCAAATAACACTTGTTTGACTATTTTTTAATGTTCTTACAAATTTTCATAAGCCCCAAACTTCTCCTTGTAATCAGGTCTAAGCATTTTGGACAAAACTGTCAATTGTGTGTTATGCAACCCAAAAAGGCTACTAGCCTGTGGAGGCATAATTGGCACTTTTTTTATTACCTTACCCAATGATGGGATTATTTACCATGGAGGAGGATTTAGAAGGTGTGGGATAGGTCATAGAAAGGATATTTTCATGGTTTTAGGTTCCACCAAGTTAGTTTAGTGACTGTCCACAAAATTGGGCTTAAAAGTAGGGTTTTGGAGGGTTTTGAAGTGTAAACACTGGGTTTGCATTCTTAAGCACCTCTTCAAGAGAATAGATCTTCATAAGTCCTCTAAAATTTCTTCAACATGTTTCCCCTACCTCTACCTTACAATTATTTTTCTAAACACTTGGCAAACAAGTGAAAAATCAGTAAAAATGTCACTGTGACAGTCAAAACACTGCCCTTTTACCAGTCACCAATGATTACACCTTTGGACCTGCACAATGATAAGTGAGAAGGGGAAATATACCTCAAATAGGTCTTCAATATTATAGATAAGTTCCCTATTACATATCCTTCATGGTTTAAGGCTTGGATTATGCTTTGAAGCATTCCTTGAGCACTTTTACAAACACAATTTCCAAAAAACTGTGAACTCACTATTTTTCTTTCAAAAGAGAATGATTAGATGAAACAAGATATTATAACATGCCAAGATGGTATTAAAAATCCTTGGGCACATGTCCAGATCTCTGCCTCATTCATTTTTTCACTCCAAATTGCTTTTGGGTGCAAATCTTGAGTTTTTGTTCATGTTACTAGCCAAGCAACCAACACTTGCTTAGTATTCGCTCAAGTTCTTCTTCCAACCACACTTTTGGCACAAAATAGAGAATATGTACAATATATAAATGATTTCCAACTTGAATAAATTCATTATGTGGGATCCTAGAGCTGGATTAGTCAAGTGGTGACATTTTAGAGCTTCAAACCCTTAACAGGGCAACAAACACATAGTTTGAAAATAATTTTGTACAATCCAATTTCCAAAAGAAACCAATACCACAATCAACTAGAGAGAATCATACAATTTTTATGCATACCTCACAAAGGTACAGTACAGACTAAGAAGGTACAATACGGACTGTTACATAAAGGAGAGAAAAATCAGTCATAAAAGCCAAAATTTCATGATTTTACTCAAAAGCTCTTGCTTATACAATCACCAACCCTTTCCAAGGAAAATGGATGCCTTATATAGTTTCTCCAAATTTTTTTCAAGCCCCAATATAGACATGAGGTTTCCATAACTTCATTTTGCAAGAAAATGATAATTTTGACAACTTTTCAAGCCAAATGACAACTTTTTCTTGCTCAAAAAGGCATTTTTGACAATCTATCCTTACCAACTTGTCTAAAAAACTTAGACATGCTTAAAAACACTTAACAAACATGTTTCAATTCTCTTGAAGGCATTAGAAGACCTTTTTGGAAATTTTGCACATTTTTGCCAAAAATTGTCAACTCAAAGCCTGAAGGGCAAAACTTGATCTCTAGAGCCCAAAAAGAGATCAAAACCACTAAACATGACACAAAAAAATCTAACACAAGACTTTACAAACATAAAAGAATTAAATACTCAAAAATGGGAGTTTTACTCAACTAGGTGCTCCTGCACCATACTCCCCCAAAGACAAAAAAGTCATGTGACTCCTTGAGGAAGCAAAGAAGAAGGTATGCAAACTTTTTGAAAGTCAACTTCAGGTATCCATGTGGCCTCTGAGATAGGCTAATCCTTCCATTTGATTAGATGCTCCATGTAGGTGTGATTCCTTGTCTTTTTGAGAATCCTGGAGTCTAGAACTTGTTCTACTTGGGGAAAAGAAAGAGAAGGGAGAGATAGATCAAAAAGGTATTTGGAAACATCTAAAACTCTTTGAATCTCCTCATGTGGCTTCCATTTGAAAGCAATCAGATCTGCAACATTAAAAATGGGGGACAAAGAAACATTAGTAGGCAAATCAACTTTGTATGCATTAGACCCATACTTAGCTAAGATCTTGCAAGGGCCTATCCTCCTCATCTGAAGTTTGCTTGGAACTCCCTTTTTTAGCCTTGCCTTATTCAAATGAACCATCACATAATCACCTATGGAAAACTGAACATCTCTCTTTGTAGCATCCACTCTTGCCTTTACTTTTTGAGAGGTATCTTGGAGAGCTTGTCTCACTTGCTCATGAACCTCCTTCATGGAGTGAGCCATGTCATCTATTGTTCCACTCTTATGCTACAAGTTAGTGATATCCCTCAACTCCATTATACCCCTTGGATGCATACCATAAACAACTTCAAATGGACTTTTACTTGTAGACCGGTTAACATTGTCATTGTAGGCATATTTTGCTTGATGAATGAGTTGATCCCAACTCTGCCCAT
This sequence comes from Cryptomeria japonica, assembly GCF_030272615.1. Taxonomy (NCBI): domain Eukaryota; kingdom Viridiplantae; phylum Streptophyta; class Pinopsida; order Cupressales; family Cupressaceae; genus Cryptomeria; species Cryptomeria japonica. Next base: position 128,165,063 of record NC_081407.1, on the reverse strand, counting down.
ATTCCTTTGTCAAGCACCTAAGCATGTTTCCAAGAGACCTGTTCACAACTTGAGTTTGGCCATCAGTTTGTGGGTGATAAGCTGAACCAAAAGAGAGACTAGTACCCAATCTCTTCCACAATGTCTTCTAAAAATGACCAAGAAACTTAACATCCCTATCTGAAATAATGCTAGTAGGCAAACCATGAATTCTAACAACTTCTTTGAAAAACAAATAAGCAATATGACTTGCATCATGTGTTGTTTTACAAGGAATAAAGTGAGCCATTTTGCTAAATCTTTCAACTACTACAAAGATGCTATCAAATCTTGCTTGAGTTCTAGGTAATCCTACCACAAAATCCATAGTAATGCAATCCCAAGGCCTATGTGGAATGGGAAGAGGCTGATATAAACCAACATTAGAGAAATTACCCTTTTGCTTTCTGACATACCAAACACTGCTTAACATACCTCCTGATGTCTCTCTGCATCTTAGGCCAATAATCGAACCTTTGAACTAGCTCTAAGGTCTTGTTGAGAATGAAATGTCCACTTAAGCACCCATTGTGCTTCTCTTGAATGAGGTTCTCTCTCATAGAACCTTTGGGAACACACAACTATCAACCCCTGAATAACAAACCATCCTGTAAAGTGAAATCAGCATATGCACCATGGAAGTTATTCTCAAAATCTTGATAAACTCTATAATCTTCAATAAAATCATCATCAGTAGGATACATGTCTTTGAAACTATCAATACCAATGCTCTAAACTTGAATCTCATGAATAGTTAACAACCTTCTACTCAAAGCATCTGCTACTTTATTCAACTAGCCCTTCTTATGCTTGAGAGTAAAAGTGTAAGCTTGTAAATATTCTACCCATTTAACATGCCTATGATTCAATTTATCTTGTGAGTTCAAGAAATTGAGTGCCTGATTATCTGTGTATACAACAAATTCCTTAGGAAGAAGATAGTGTCTCCATTTCCTAAGTTCTTGTACTAATGCATAAAGTTATAAATCATAGGAAGAGTACTTTTTCTTTGCATCATTCAACTTCTCACTAAAGAATGCAACTGGTCTATTTTCTTGACTTAAAACAGCTCCTACAACAATATTACTAGCATCACATTCAATAGTAAAAAGCTTATCAAAACTAGGTAAAATGAGCACTGGTTGAGTAGCTACTTTAGTTTTCAATAATTCAAACCCCTTATTGGTTGCACTTGTCCACTGAAATTTTACCTTTACACCCCCTTTGATGTTGTCTAACATTGGAGCACAAATCTCATTGAATCCCCTTATGAACTTTCTATAAAACTATGCGAAACCATGGAAGCTTCTGACATCATTGGCTATCTTAGGAGTTGGCCAACTGGTTATTGCTGCAACTTTAGACTAGTCCATTTTCAAATTGCCTCCTGATACAACAAAACCAAGATAGACCAATTCTTGCTTCAAGAAATCACATTTTTCTAGATTAATGGTTAGTTGTTCATCAGATAACTATCTCCAAACAATAGCTAAATGCTTCAAATTCTCTTCCTTAGTCCTACTAAAAATAAGAATATCATCTAAATACACAACAACAAACTTTCCAATGAAATCATGTAAAACTCCATTCATGAGTCTCATGAATGTGCTAGGTGCTTTAGAGAGTCCAAAAGGCATGACAAGCCACTCATAGAGACCCTCATTTGTTTTGAAAGTTTTCTTCCATTCATCCCCCTCTTTGATTCTTATCTAATGGTAACCACTCCTCAAATCAATCTTGCTGAAATACTATGCACCCCCCAAACAATCCATCAAATCCTCTATCCTGGGTATGGGAAATATAAATCTGATGGTGATCTTGTTTATGGCTCTGGAATCTGTACAAAGTCTCCATGTTCCACCCTTCTTAGGTGCCAACACCATAGGTACTACACAAGGACTAATGCTCTTCTTAATCAGCCCTTGGTCTAAGAGTTCTTGTATTTGTCTTGCTACCTCTTTGTTTTGTTCAGGGGTCATCTTGTAGGCTGCCTTATTGGGCAAAAAGGCTCCAAGTATGATGTCAATCTGATGGCTAATGGCTCTAAGAGGTGGTAAGGCTACAAGTGTACCATCAATGATTATTTATTTGAAGTTATCAAGGATCTGATGTAGCTCATATGGTATCTCAAATTTCTTTTCCACCTTTTCTTCCTTGGGTTTCACTATGAGTGCAAATCCTACTCCTTCACCCTCTTCTAGTGTATTTATGAACTCTTTCTCATTCACTATCAAGATGTTAGGTACTTTGTTGCTGCTCTCTCCTTCTTCAATGAGGGATTGAATCTAATAGGTTACTCCATCTTTCTAGAATGAGTAGGAGTTTCTTTCCCATCATGTTGTGCTTTTCGGTCAAATTGCCATGGTCTACCCAACAGTAGGTGGCAAGCATCCATAGGAAGGATGTCATATAGGATCCTATCTACATATCCACCTATGTGGAAATCTACCCAGGCTTGCTCATTTACTAACACATGTTGTCCCTTGTTCAACCATGTGACTTTGTATGGCTCCTTGTGTTGTATCCTAGGTAGTTTCAATTTGCTTACTGCTTCCTCTAATATGATGTTACCTGTGGATCCTGAATCTATTATCACCTTACACACCTTTCCCATGATTTTACGCTTGATTCTAAACAATTCTTTTCTCTATGAGGCCACTATACTATGTGGATTCTTCATTAACACTCTCTTGACCATTAAACTCTCACCATCTTCTGAAGCTAGGTTGTTCAATGCTGAAGTTCTAGTATTTCCTTCATCTTCCTGAACATAGTTTACCCTCTTTTCACCACCATAGGATGAACTAGGCTTCTCTGGGCATCTATAGGTAGGGTGGCCCTACTTTTGGTACTTATAACACTTCATGGTTGAGAAGTAGGACCCTCTCCTTGGTCCATTAGATCTACCCCTACTCGGGTTGCTTGATCCCCTACCCCTATAGTTGGGTTTACTCTAAGAATCCCCGCTTTGCTCTAGAAGTTTAGACTCTCCTTGGGATCATTGGTCTATGCTCTTTCCCCCAAAACTGCCTCTATGGCCTCTACCATCTCTTCCCCTACCTCTTCCTTTGTTGTTTTATTCTTGCTTTCTCCTACCTTTCTCTTCCACCTTAAGTGCTGGTTGATAACACTTGTGTACTATTTGTGGGCATAACAAGCTCATCTCTTCCTGGATGTTCCATCTTAACCCATTCAAGTACCTTGGCACTTTTATACTCTCATCCTCTACTACTCTGGATCTCATGCATAGTTTTTGAAACTCTTCAGTGTAGCTACTGACATCTAGGTCTTTTTGTCTCAAATTTTGTCTTTTCTGGTGAAGTTGTATTTATAGTCTTCCAGAAGGTAGGTTTCTTTGATTTTGTCTACCATTGCTTTCTAGGTGGCTAGTGGTTGCTTACTTGCTTTCACCCTTTCCTCTTGGATGAACTTCCACTAAGTTAAGGCTGCCCCTCTTAGCCTTGATTTTGCCACCTTAACCTTTTGTGCTTCAGTCACTCCATCACATTCAAAATGGTTTTCTAGCCCTTCAATCCACTCTATTAGAGCATCTGGATCCATTTTCCCACTGAAAAGAGCCACTCCCTCTAAGGTTTTACCACTCATAGCTCTCAAGGCTTTCAAGAATGGTTCTTGCTCAATGACAGGGTCGGGCATGGGGACTTCATCCTCTATAGCCATCATTTTACCCTAATCTCCAGCCTTATCATGGACTTCTTCAGTTTTGACTTCTACTTCAGCTAGTTTCATTGCTAGTTGATCTAATCTCTCTCTGAGTACCCTATTTTCCTCTTCTTGGTCTTCAACCTTCTTGGCCAATTCTACATTAGTCACCATGTTTGCCTAATGTTCCTTTCCTCTTGAATCTTTTGTTGGCTCTGATACCACTATGATAGGGAGATTACTAGGAAAGTGCTCAAAAGGGCAATTTGCTCAAGTAGTTCAATTTTTTACCCAAACACTTGTTGAGTCTATTGTATGTGTTTACACAATCAATCTTGTGGTTATAGTGCCAATTACTTCATGGTTCACTTGCCTAATAAACTCTCCTTTAGGTGATGGCTCACACCCATGCTCAATCTACTCAAATTACTCACTCCACCCAACTACTCATTCTCAACCTGTGCTCTTGGCATTCAACTTGTTGTTTCCAATGCACATTAGCAACTCTACCATGTTCATGTAGGGACAGCAAGGTCTTCTTCAAGGTTTTGGCAATCAAACTTTGTTTATGGTTCATAACCCTTAACTTACTCACATTTGCCAACTAAGGTCAAAAACCCCCAAATGAGGTTGTACACTACCCAAGGCTCCAAATAACACTTTTTTGATTGTTTGTTAATGTTCTTACAAATTTTCATAAGCCCAAAACTTCTCCTTGTAATCGGGTCTAAGTATTTTGGCAAAAACTGTCAATTGTGTGTTATGCAACCCAAAAAGGCTACTAGCCCGTGGAAGCCTAATTAGCACTTTTTTGCTTACCCTGCCCAACGATGGGATTCTTGACCATGGAGGATGATTTGGAAGGTGTGGGATAGGTCATAGCAAGGATATTTTCATGGTTTTAGGTTCCACCAAGTTAGTTTAGTGATTGTCCACAAAATTGGGCTTAAAAGTAGGGTTTTGGAGGGTTTTGAAGTGTAAACATTGGATTTGCACTCTTAAGAACCTCTTCAAGAGCCTAGATCTTCACAAGTCCTTTGAAATGTCTTCAACATGTTTCCTGTGCCTCTACCTTACAATTATTTTTCCAAACAATTGGCAAACAAGTGAAAAATCAGTAAAAATACCACTATGCCAGTCAAAATGCTGTCGTTTTACCAGTCACTAGTGATTACACCTTTGGCCCTAAAAAATGATAAGTGAGAAGGGGAAATATACCTCAAATAGGTTTGCAAGATTCTAGAGAAGTTCCCTATTACATAGCCTTCATGGTTTAATTCTTGGATTATGCTTTGAAGCATTCCTTGAGCACTTTTACAAACACAATTTCTGAAAAATAGTGAACTCACTGTTTTGCTTTCAAAAGAGAATGATTAGATGAAACAAGCTATTCTAACAAGCCAAGATGGTATTAAACATCCTTGGTCACATGTCCAAACCTCTGCCTCATTCATTTATTCACTCCAAATTGCTTTTGGGTGCAAATCTTGAGTTTTTGTTCATGTTACTAGCCAAGCAACCAACACTTGCCTAGTATTCGCTCAAGTTCTTCTTCCAACCGCACTTTTGGCACTGTAACGTCATAAATTGTATGCACTTGCTAGGGTGGTACAATTTCACACCTATTTTAGCACCTTCCTTGGTGAATTTTGCAATTGCATTGCATTTCCCCTTCAGCACTTAATTAATTAAATTAATTAGGTCTAAGGTTCTATTTCATCATATTCCACATCATAAAGTTGGGCCCTTTCATTAAAGTGTGCCCCTCTCATTTTATTCCTCCAATACATCATTTAATCAAAAACCCTAATTAGGTCCTATTTTGAACTTGGGGGCTTGATTTCGGGGGTCAAAACATCTTGAAGTCACTTGTAACTTCGGGATTCTCTCTAAAATCATCATATCCGACGGCCCTGAAAATTTGGTGAAAAGTTGTCAGGACCGTGGCGCCCGGAGTGCACATGGTCCCGGACATTTTTCTCAAAATTTTGGGAGCACAATCCAATCATAAAATAAAGCTTAACCCCAAGAAATTGGCGGGAGATTCAATCTCTAGGTCGGCCAAAAGTCAAAATTACGACCTAGGGTTTCCTATATAAGAGCTCTCTTTCTTCATTTGAAGGGATCTAATTTTTGATTTCAGGACCTCATATGCAGCGAAAGAGCAGATCTTTGAAGACTTCAACAACACTCAACATCCATCTATCAAGCATTCATCAATTTCATTCATCCATTTAGGGCTTTGAAGACATTGAAGAGCAATAAGGGATCACCGACTGAAGATTGGCTTGTACCCCTCCCTTGGGGTTGGGTATGATTTCATCTGGTTTCATGTCTTTACATAAGCTTCAACATATCATTTATATTCATGCTTTAGATCACTTTGCATCTTGATTTGGACCATTTACATTATCATTTACAAGCAATTAGGGTTTACTTTCTAGGTTGCTCTAGTTTGCTTACTTGCATTTTAGGATCTTGCACACACACAAGGTCTGCACACACAATACTTTTACAATACAACTTGGCTATTCATGGAGGTGGAAAACTAAAGTAGGGGTTTGACTAAGGCAAAACCCTATATAGCCACCCACCATACCTTTTCAGATATAAGTGCAGGTTTCGAGATTCGGACGACGCCGCAAGTTGCAGATCCGACGGAAGTAGACTGAGACAGAACTTCATACCAAATCTCAGAGCAAAAGACTAGGACAGGGGCATGGGGCACCCTGGTCCTACCAGGATAGTGGTGCTGGGTGCCCTGGTCCCTGGGACAGGGGTGCTGGGTGCCTTGGTCCTTATGACAGACAGCATTTTCGACAGTTTTCCAGAGTGCAAGATAGCAGTTTCAGGAGCAATTTCTGGCACAGTATCAGGACAGTGGCACCCGCGCCCCCGTTTCGAACATTTTCATTTTGATTTTGACTCCAGGTATGTATCTGCATTCCTGTCTTATCCTCATATTTACAGCTTTCCATTGTCTAAGTTCAATTCTACAATCTTGTCATTAGTTCATACTTGCATTTTGGGGTTAGGAATTGAACTTGCATTATTTTGTCTTTCAATTACAAAAAAGGAATAGAAATCCTAATAGGTAGCCCGTGGCTCTCTCTTTCACAAAAAGAAGTATCCAATTGTGTGATACCTCTAGGCTCTTTCATATTCCGTAATGTGTGTCAAAAGGTAGGATTAGGGCATGTTAACCTAGTCTCGCTTTTTCCCCTACACATTTTGGTGAACCCGACATGAACCTTATCATTGCTTCCTCTTGCATTGCATTTGTTAGATCTTGTTCTAGATTTAGTGTGTTTCATTTAAGTTTCATTTTTCATTAAGAAAACAAAAATAAAATAAAAAAAAAGAGAAAAAGAAAAAAAATAGGTTTTTCTTTGCATTGTGTGTTTTAGTTTTATGCAAAATGTCAGATTTTTATTTGCAAGATGTTCATGTTTATGATGATGTATGGAATTATGTTGATTATGAGTATAGCCAAGATGAATTAGATGAAGCTTTAGATGAGTTTTTGAGTCCTAAAGATGCCAAACCTTCATTTTACCAAAAACTCATAAACCTTGTTACTATGCCATTTCGTTGTGATGAGAAAGATAAGTCGAATGATTCCTTTCAAGGGGACATTCCTATCAACTCTTCCACTAAATCTGGTAACATGGTTGTTTTCAATAATCCCCTTTACGAAGAGATGTCTCCTTTTGAATCAAAAGATAAACCTTTTAATAGCTATGATCATGCTTTGTTGGATGATGCTCTTGATGACTTTGTGGCTTTATCGAAATCTTTAAACAAGAACAAGACTTCTAAGTTAGTTAACATGATAAACCTAAAGGAGCATAATAAGCCTCTCCTTACTGTCCAAGGAGGGTATGGTCATGATTCCTTTCTTACTCTAAATAAACCTATCATCATTGTGCAAGGAATAAAACCTATAAGTCCTTATAGTTATGCCAAGCAATTAACTAGAGAGAGTTATCATGCGGTTGCCCATACTTATCATACTAGGAATAATAGGCAGCCCAATCCTCCTCTTGTTATTCCAGATTCTCTTCCTAATCCTCAACCAATTCTTCCACAAGCTCCACATATTTCACAAGTTCTGGGTAGGGAATATGATCTCATAGAACAACTTAAGGTTACCCCTGCTAAGATATCCCTTTGGGATTTGATCCAAACTTCTTCTGTTCATCACGGAATGTTACAAGATGCCTTGAAAGATTTGAATGTTCCTCCACCAAATACATCTAGTAATATAGTGTCTTTGGTTAACTCTATGATGAATCCAAAAGCTCATATTGTGTTTACTCAAGATGAGTTGCCTTCTAGTGAAATTCAACATCAATATGATCCCTTGATGATTGTGGTTATCATAAATGATACTACTATAAGACGAACACCAATAGATAATGGCTCTGATCTTAATGTGTGTAGCATTAATCTATTGCATAAGATGAATGTGGATACATCCCTTATTGAGCCTGACTCTCGTCCCATTCGAGGCTTTGATAATGTGGCTAAGTCTTCATTAGGTACTATCACCTTACCCATCACAGTGGGGCCTGTTACTTTGCCTACTCCTATCCATGTTATGTCGGGAAATCTAACATACAACTTGTTATTAGGGAGACCTTGGATTCACAGTATGCAAGCTGTCCCCTCTACATTGCACAGACAAGTTAAATTCATTTATAACAATAAGACATATACCTTGATAGGTGACACTAATCTCCAAGCTTGTTTGCAAACATCTAAGCCTTCCTCTTCTAGTGATGACTCTTTAAATAAGATACCTATGGATGAATCCTCACTCTCTGATGAACAAAATTCTTTGGATGAATCTAAAGCTCTTGAAGAAGATCCTTCTCAACTTGAGTCTACACATGAAAAGGCTTTTGATCCTGAGAAGGTTCTCACAGAAGATGATTGGGGATCTCTTGATTTTAATCCCACCTTTGTAGGTGAATATAAGGTTCCTCTAGAGAATAATCTTCACAATTATGCCTTTGGACTTGGTTATAATCCTTACAAGCGCACTAAAGCTTCTAAAAGACCATGCATTAGTGTAAATGTTATTTCTACATCTCTACCAATGAGACACCCTGAGTATATTGATGGGGGTCCTTCGTGTGCCTATGCTTTGGATGTCTTCCCTACCGATGATGCTTTAGCTAAGTTCTTTGGAGCATATGACACTCTTCCTCATTATCATCACAATAGGGGATTTCCTTATTGTTTGAACACTGAAGCTTATTTTGGAAAAGAGATTGATAATGATAAGATAATGGAAGAATTCCCTCAGTTAAAGGATACTCCTCAACAAAGTAATCTTCTTATAAGTGACACCATTGATGTGAAGATGGATCGTTGAAATGAAGAAAAAGTTATTAAAATTGGAAAGTGTTTGGATGAAGAGGAACAAAAACAATATGAAGATTTATTGCGTGAATTCCCTGAGATCTTTGCTTGGACATATTCTGACATGCCTAGTATAGATCCTAAGATTGTCACTCATAACATTGTCTTAGTTCCCGATGCTAAGCCCATAAAACAAAAGATTCAAAAAATGAATCCTAAGGTAGCCTTGCTTGTTAAGGCTAAGATTGAAAAATTATTGGAGGCTGGATTTATCCGCCCTATTGATTATTCCCTGTGGATTTCAAATATAAAAAAATAAGAATGTGTATCGACTTTCAAGATTTAAATAAGGCTTCTTTAAAAGATGATTTCCCTCTCCCAAACATTGACATGATAGTTGATTCTATAGAAGGACATGCTTTGCTATCCTTCATGGATGGTTTTTCAGGATACAATCAAATTTTCATTAATCCTCAAGATCAATTCAAAACTTCTTTCACCACTCCTTGGGGTATGTTTTGTTGGGTAATGATGCCTTTTGGACTTAAAAACGGCGGTGCAACTTATCAACGAGTGATGACCCTTATCTTTCATGATTATATGCATAAGATTTTAGAAGATTATGTTGATGATATTTTAGCCAAATCCATTCTCCATATAGATCATATTAAGATCCTTCGTCAAATCTTTGAAAGAAGTCATAAATATCACATGCATTTGAATCCCCGAAAATGTGTTTTTGGTGTGGATAGTGGAAAACTATTAGGATTCATAGTTTCACATCGTGGGATTGAGGTGGACACTAAGAAAATAGATGCTATAGTTAACATGCCACCTCCTAAAAACGTGTCTCAACTCAAAAGCTTACAAGGAAAGATTCAAGCTATTCATAGGTTCGTATCTCAACTTGCGGATCGTACTTTTCCTTTTACTCAACTTCTCAAAAATAATATCACTTTTCAATGGAACGAAGATTGTCAGCAAGCATTTGAGGATTTAAAAGTATATTTGGCTAGTCCTCCTATCCTTCAACCTGTCGAACCTTCTAAACCCTTTCTTCTTTATACAGCTGCTTCCTCTCATGCTCTTGCAACATTATTGGCACAACATGATAAAGATGGTAAGGAGTCTCTGGTTTATTATATAAGTTGTACCTTACTCGATTATGAGACCCGATATTCTGTGATAGAAAGACAATGCTTGGCCTTGGTGTTTGCAACTCAGAAATTGAGACATTATCTTTTAAATTCAGAATTCCACGTCATGGTAAAGTTTGATCCCTTGAAGCATATTTTCTCTAAAACTGATTTATCAGGATGCCTAGCTAAGTGGGTTATGATGTTAACTGAATTTGACCTTAAATTTGTTTCACAAAGAGCAATTAAAGGGCAAGCGTTAGCCGATCACTTAGTTGAGGCCCCTTCACCTCTCTCTTTCCCTAACCCTGAGTCTTTTCCCAATGATTTCATTCTTTGTACCAAGAAAGATGAAACTTGGGAATTGTACTTTGATGGCTCTAAATGTCGTACGGGATTGGGGGCAGGTGTTGTTCTAATTTCTCCTACAAAGAAATCCATTCCCTTATCTTATCGTCTAAATTTCCTATGTACCAATAACATTGCTGAGTATGAGGCTCTTATAGCAGGAATAAAAGTAGCCTTAGCTTTGAATATAAAACACATACATATTTATGGAGATTCTCAATTGATTATAAGACAAGTGACAGGACTGTATCAAGCAAAACAAGACAAACTATCACAATATAAAGACCTTGCTATCTCTTTGTTACAAAAATTCGATTCTTATACCATGGAACCCGTTCCTCAAAAAGATAATCGACATCCAGATGCAATGGCATGTGTGGCTTCTCTTGTATCTTTAGAGGAACCTGTGGTTGATCTTAAATTTGTTATTCACAACCTTATTTCTCCAGCTATTGTAGACGATTCTAGCTCGGTGACATGTTGTGACTTTATAGACTCAGATGAATGGTATTCGTATATCATAAGATATTTGACCAATGGTACCTTTCCTGATTCTACCAATAGGAACACTAGGGCTAGAATCCGCAAGATGTCTACTAGATATATCATTCTTTCTAATGTTCTTTACCGAAGGGGTTATAACAGTCTTCTCCTTCGTTGTCTTAACAAATTGAAAATTCCCGTTGCTCTTGAAGAGGCACATTCAGGTGCCTGTGGGGGGCATTTTGGAGGAAAATCCTTGGTTCAAAGATTGCTTCGTATGGGATACTATTGGCAAAATATGCAGAAGGATTCTTTTTCATTTATTAAGAAATGTCATCAATGTCAACAACACAATAATCTGATTCATGCTCCTACCCAAGAACTTCATTCTCATGTAGCTTCTTGGCCTTTCTCCGTATGGGGGTTGGATCTCATTGGTAAAATCTCTCCTCCTTCATCTCAAGGACACACTTTCATTATAACCGCAACAAATTACTTTACAAAGTGGGTAGAAGCTGTTCCCCTTCGTTCTACTACTGCTAAAGTGATTTGTCAATTTCTTCTAGAAAACATTATTTCTCGATTCGGGATACCTTCCACTATAGTCTCAGATAATGGAACATCATTTAAGAACAAGGACGTGAAGAAATTCCTTGAGAAATATCATATCAAACATCGATTTTCTACACCATACTATCCTCAATCAAATGGTCAAGCCAAATCATCCAATAAGATAATTGAACAAATTCTTCACAAAACCGTGAATAAGCATGGTAAGGATTGGAGTACTCAGCTAATCTATGCTCTTTGGGCTTACTGAATGAGTGTACGAATTGCTACAGGAACTACCCCTTATAACCTTGTTTATGGTGCTGATGCTATTATGCCTTTAGAGTTAGAGATTCCATCACTTAGAGTTTCTCTCAAAGGTATAGTAGATGATGACTCTTATAGAGAACAAAGACTTCAACAGCTTGAGATGCTTGATGAACAACATATAAATGCTCTTGAGCATATTCAAGCGTATCACAAAACTCTACAACGAAGCTATAATGATAAGGTTATTCAATGTTCCTTCTCAGTAGGCGACTTAGTTCTATATGAGAATCAGCGCAATGTGAATGCCTTACCTACGGAAAAAGGAAAATTTGGTCCTAATTGGCTTGGACTGTATATCGTTATTGAAGATTATGGATCAGGTGCTTACAAAATAGCAGATGTAGATGGTATGCCTCTTAAAGAACCTATAAATGCTATGCACTTGCGTAGATACTATGCTTAATTCATCATTCCTTATCTTTCATTTCATTTATCTTCTTTTCACTTCTTCAAAATTGGGTAATATGTTAGCATACCTTTGTTAGAGCAAATAGAATTAAATAATGTTTTGTTTAATCTATATTGCTTTGTTCCTGACAAGCGTGTTTCTTTACTTTATGGTTTGTCTTGAATTCATTTATGTAAATTGTAAAAGATTTACATTTCCATTATGCTAGCATATTATACAATGTCTTTATGTGTTAAGTAGAATCGTATCATGTTGTGTTTAAGTTTAAAATTAAATCACATTAGTTATATGATTCGTAGGCTTAATGCATATTTCTTCTCTATCATCAATGTAGTACTTAATTAAATATTTTTATTAAGTCACACATGTATCAATTTAATCATGGAGCATTGAGAAATCAATCACATGAAAATTAAATTCAAAATATACATGTACACCTACCAAATGAATTAACTTTAATCAAAGAAAAATATACATTGTTTTAGGCATTAAAGATAACACATTTGAGACAAAGAGAAGCATGTATATATATATATGTGGATCATGATTTCATAGACAAAAGTAGGTCACTATACATCCAAAATGTGACCTATCCTACATCATAAGACATCTCCTATCCCTAGGGCTGGTGGCTGGAGAGTGACGACTAGATGCTCCCTCTTGATCCGGCCATGCAGGTGGACCCATAGGTGTATAGCATGATATAGACTGTGAATGGCTCCAAGAGGAACTCCTACGATCCCTATCCATAAGGATTGTGCGATACGAGGTAGCCTCAGCCTGAGCTGCTACTAGATCACACTGTGCTAGTTGAATGTTCTCTGAGAGAACCCTCTCTCTCTCCCTCCATATCTCCACCTATACTCGAAATGGGGAAAATAAGTCATCATGCCGACCCGCATTCCCCTGAGGCCTATAGGCAACCTGTGAGGAACTAGGGATCTATTTCATCGTGGAAATGTTTGTCACCGCTTGCTGAATCAAGGAATGCCACTCCTGCACATTAGCTATAGTAGTAGAACAGATTCTATATTAGTACCATTCTATATCATCAAAACATTAATCAAATCAATATAAACCTACTATACCTGGATCTCCCTCGCGCCAGTAGGGATCATGATATGGTAGCATCTGTGACTGGGAACTACTAGGCTCCCCACGCTCAAATAATCTGTGCACGATGGGTGCAGGCTGGCCCATACTAGAAATAGGTCTCCGTATCGCCTCATGTTCCCCCTTTTGGGGAATAAGAGGAGGATCTAGGGCTATGGTATCATCTCCTGAATGGTGGGGAGCTGCATCTAACTCCTCCTCATCATCTCTATCCTCCTCCCCCTCATCATCCTCATCCTCGTCTGCATCCTCACCTGCATCCTCATTCTCCTCATCTCTATCTGTGTCACCCTCCTCTTCCTCCTCGACACTAGGCTAATCTCCTATGGGTGGATCAGGATCTCCTGCCTCCTCATGACCCTCTCCCTCCTCTGGCTCCTTCGATCCCTGATCCTCATCTCGGTCTCCATGTCTCCATGGGCCTAGATGGCCTGTCGGGTAATCTGGTGGAAAGATAGGCCCTGGGTATGACCTCACAAACCATGAGAGATACCTATGCTATGCTCTGGGCTCTGCAAAGTAATCAGTGACCACATCCTAATCAGATCCCTCTATATCTGTGATCTCGATATCATATATCATAGGTCTCACTACTACTCTAGGTCTGGGAAGGACTCGTGAATGTCGAGTATAGATGGGTACATCGGCTAGAACACACTGCTCTAGCCCAAACTGCCTCCGTACTCGATCAAAGTAGAATGGGACTATGATATGTGGCTATCGTCCTCTCAGTAGGTGGTTCCTCTATAAGCATGCTAGCTACCTCTCCATCCCATCCCATCTGTGCATCCGCAGGTAGGGTCTCCATACTATAACCTCGGCTGTCAATCTATCAAATATCACTCTCCAATATAGCAGATCCCCAAATCTCCACTCACTGGTAAGTGGATAAGCAAACACCCTGGGTCAATCGCTAGCCATACTCATCGGATAGCCGACAGGCCTGGTGCATGTGAAGTGCTCAAATATCCACACCTACAGAAGTGTGCATGTCATCAAGCTACAACCCTGTCCAAAAACATACTCCTCAAGGTTGTGATAAAGATGTGCAAGCATACTCTGACCCCAGGCATATACTCTCCTATGTCTCTCCATAGCTCTGATGCACCATGTGAGACCCCCATGCATGTGCGTACCTCACCCATTAGGGCAGATGGCTAGTGCAATGATGGCAATCATAAGACATCTCACAAGGGGCACCTCTCCTATAAGATGTAAGAGCCAGTTGACCATGATGCGACCTCTTGTCTCACTCGGCATGACTCTCCCTATGTAGTATACCTGCTCCCTCTGATGGTCCTCCGCTGATCGATCGATCGCATATGTCATAATGGCTCCTCTAATAGGTAGATGAAGTATGCGGTACACATCCTCTAGTGTAACTGTCATCTCTCCTACTGGTAGATGAAATGTACATGTGTCAGGATCCCATCGCTCCATAAGAGCCATCAGCATAGCAGGATGGAATCGAATGGCCGGCATAAGGATTGCATACCATAAACCCATGATCGATAATGTATCCCTCTCTGCCTGAGTCAGCCGGGGAATCTGATCTCATAGACTGCGAAGAATTTGTCCCGTTGTGTGCTCTCTCATGTATGGGAGACCCTGCAATACAAAAACATCAGTGTAATCAGTACTCAATCATCAAAATCATTCATGCAAACTGTCAAACATTGTATGCTAACCTTGACATCCCTCACCAAGTCCTGGTTGGGACCATGGTGCCCTGAAGAGGACCATGGTGCCCCACAGGGACCATGGTGCCCTGAAGGGGGACCATGGCTCCCCACAGGAACCATGGCACCCTGAAAGGACCATGGTACCCCACAAGGACTATGGCGCTCTGGGTGGGACCCAGGGTCAGATTCCAGGGCCCGCAAATGATCACAGAAACTCAAAGTCAATAGAAATGCAGAAAGTCAAAGTCAAAGTTCAGTCAACTCACCTCGTCCAATGGCTCGTCATCGATCACGGCCTGTCACATGATCTCAATCCTTGTGGGACACTCTGGTCATCGTGAAGGCATGATGATGGCTATGTGGGCTCCGCTGCAATGAACAATACTCAGAAATCAACAAAGTGACAAATGCAATTGTCACTTTCAAGGTATATATTTTCATTTTGGTTTCAAAACCCTAATTTTCCTCTATTACTCATTTTATCATAACTTGAGTTTGGGAGATGCGATTTTCAAACCATTTGTTGCGTAGGAATTGTATTTTCATTCCCCTACTCCCAGGATGTTCCAAAATGTGCTCTGATGAAGCCTCTTTAGTGAACATCTCTCATCATCTCTCACATAATTTGTCATAAGTAAACATGCTATCCTGTTTCACCTCCCTAATAAGCAAGCCGAAACAGGGGGGGCATATAGCTACTCACAAATTTCATCACCTTCCTTAGTAAGCATTAGGTGATTTTGTGATCTAATGTGTGTTTTTTAGGGTGTGGTTCCTAACTGTGTACTGCAGATACCGCTGGGGGCTTCGTTCGACGGACTTATGGATATATCCTTTTTCAAATAATGTTTACTTTCCTGTAATTTAGCTTGCATATGCATGTAGTACTCATATGACCACTAAAGTGGGGGCTAAATGTAATGTCATAAATTATATGCACTTGCTAGGGTGGTACATTTTCACACCTAGTTTAGCACCTGCCTTGGTGCATTTTGCATTTGCATTGCATTTCCCCTTCAGCACTTAATTAATTAAATTAATTAGGTCTAAGGTTCTATTTCATCATATTCCACATCATAAAGTTGGGCCCTTTCATTAAAGTGTGCCCCTCTCATTTTATTTCTCCAATACATCATTTAATCAAAAACCCTAATTAGGTCCTATTTTGAACTTGGGGGCTTGATTTCGGGGGTCAAAACATCTTGAAGTCACTTGTAACTTTGGGATTCTCTCTAAAATCATCATATCCGATGGCCCTGAAAATTTGGTGAAAAGTTGTCGGGACCGTGGCGCCCGGAGTGCACATGGTCCCGGACATTTTTCTCAAAATTTTGGGAGCACAATCCAATCATAAAATAAAGCTTAACCCCAAGAAATTGGCGGGAGATTCAATCTCTAGGTCGGCCAAAAGTTGAAATTACGACCTAGGGTTTCCTATATAAGAGCTCTCTTTCTTCATTTGAAGGGATCCGATTTTTGATTTCAGGACCTCATATGCAACGAAAGAGTAGATCTCTGAAGACTTCAACAACACTCAACATCCGTCTATCAAGCATTCATCAATTTCATTCATCCATTTAGGGCTTTGAAGACATTGAAGAGCAATAAGGGATCACCGACTGAAGATTGGCTTGTACCCCTCCCTTGGGGTTGGATATGATTTCATGTTGTTTCATGTCTTTACATAAGCTTCAACATATCATTTATATTCATGCTTTAGATCACTTTGCATCTTGATTTGGAGCATTTACATTATCATTTTCAAGCAATTAGGGTTTACTTTCTAGGTTGCTCTAGTTTGCTTACTTGCATTTTAGGATCTTGCACACACACAAGGTCTGCACACACAATACTTTTATAATACAACTTGGCTATTCGTGGAGGTGGAAATCACCGAAGTGGGGGTTTGACTAAGGCAAAATCCTATATAGCTGCCCACCATACCTTTTCAGATATAAGTGCAGGTTTCAAGATTTGGATGATGCCGCAAGTTGTAGATCTGACGGAAGCAGACTGAGACAGAACTTCATACCAAATCTCAAAGCAAAAGACCAGGATAGGGGCATGGGGCGCCCTGGTCCTGCTAGGACAGGGGCGCTGGGCACCCTGGTCCTTCTGACAGATAGCAGTTTCAGGAGCAATTTTCGGCACAGTATCAGGACAGTGGCGCCCGCGCCCCCATCCCGAACATTTTCATTTTGATTTTGACTCTGGGTACGTATTTGCATTCCTATCTTATCCTTGTATTTACAGCTTTCCATTGTTTAAGTTCAATTCTACAATCTTGTCATTAGTTCATACTTGCATTTTGGGGTCAGGAATTGAACTTGCATTATTTTGTCTTTCAATTACAACAAAGGAATAGAAATCCTAATAGGTAGCCTGTGGCTCTCTCTTTCACAAAAATAAGTAGCCAATTGTGTGATACCTCTAGGCTCTTTCATATTCTGTAATGTGTGTCAAAAGGTAGGATTAGGGCATGTTAACCTAGTCTCACTTTTTCCCCTACACATTTTGTTTTCCAGAGTGCAAGACAGCAGTTTCAGGAGCAGTTTCCGGCACAGTATCAGGACAGTGGCACCCGTGCCCCTGTCCCGAAGATTTTCATTCTGATTTTGACTTCAGGTACGTATCTGCATTCCTATCTTATCCTTGTATTTACAGCTTTCCATTGTTTAAGTTCAATTCTACAATCTTGTCATTAGTTCATACTTGCATTTTGGGGTCAGGAATTGAACTTGCATTATTTTGTCTTTCAATTACAACAAAGGAATAGAAATCCTAATAGGTAGCTCGTGGCTCTCTCTTTCACAAAAAGAAGTAGCTAATTGTATGATACCTCTAGGCTCTTTCGTATTCCGTAATGTATGTCAAAAGGTAGGATTAGGGCATGTTAACCTAGTCTCGCTTTTTCCCCTACATAGGCACAAAATAGAGCATATGTATAGTATACACATGATTTCCAACTTGACTAAATCCATTATCTAGGATCCCAGAGCTGGATTAGTAAACTGGTGATAGTTTAGATCTTCAAACCCTTGACAGGGCAGCAAACACACAGTTTGAAAATAATTTTGTACAATGCAATTTCCAAAAGAAACCAATGCCACAATCAACTAGAGAGCATCATACAATTGTTATGCACACCTCTCAAAGTTATAGTACAGACTAAGAAGGTACGATATGAACTGTTACATAAAGGAGAGAAAAACCAGTCATAAAAGCCAAAATTTCATGATTTTATTCAAAAGCTCTTGCTTATACAATCACCAACCCTTTCCAAGGAAAATGGAGGCCTTATATAGTTTCTCCAATTGGTTTTCAAGCCCCAGTATGGACATGAGGCTTCCATAACTTCATTTTGCAAGAAAATGACAATTTTGACAACTTTCCAAGCCAAATGACAACTTTTTCTTGCTCAAAAAGGCATTTTCGACAATCTAGCCTTATCAACTTGTCTAAACAACTTAGACATGCTTAAAAACACTTAAAAAACATTTTTCAATGCTCTTGAAGGCATTAGAAGACCTTTTTGGCAATTTTGCACATTTTTGCCAAAAATTGTCAACTCAAAGCCTGAAGAGCAAAACTTGATCTCTAGAGCCCAAAAAGAGATCAAAACCACTAAACATGAAACAAAACAACCTAAAACAACATAATCAACCTAACACAAGACTTTAAATACATAAAAGCATTAAATACTCAAAAATGGGAGTTTTACTCAACTAGGTGCTCCTGCACCAAGGAGTAAGGAATGGAAAGATAGATTAAGTGGAAGGAGGGAGGGGTTGAGGAAAACAAAGAGTACAAGTGAGATAAATGGAGGGAGGGAGGGAGGGGTTGATGAAAAGAGAGGGAGAGACCTGAGGGAGAGAGGGGGGGTTAGAGAGAGAGAGGGGGGAGAATAGGTCGAGGGAGAGAGAAGGGTGATTGAAAGAGAGGGAGAGACCTGAGAGAGAGGGAGATCGATTGAGAGAGATGGAGGGAGGAAGGGAGCCTAGATTGATGGAAAGTGAGCCTAAGTAAGAGAAGGGGAGAGAGAGAGAGAGAGAGAGAGAGAGAGAGAGAGAGAGAAAGAGGGGTTGAGAAAAAGAGAGGGAGATACTTGAGAGAGAGATAGTCCTACCTTCCTCCCTCCCTATTCTCACTTGAGATCTCTCTCTCTCTCTCCCCCTCTCCCTCCCTCAACCCCTCCTTGGTGTAGGAGCACCTAATTTTGAGCTAGTTTTGAGTCCAGTTTCTACATTTTGGTGTGTTTGTTCATAGTTTGGTTTGGAGTGGTGAATAAGAGTTTTCTATTATGTCTTAATATGTTTTTGTAGTGCTTTGGTAGGTTGAATGTCCTTAGGACAATGCATTTGCTCAATTTTGGCTTGTAAGCCCTTGTAACCCTAAAATGGCAAAATCTTGCATTTTGATGAAAAATGCCCTGAATAGCCTTGTTTGGCATTAGGACATGTCAATGTAATCATTTTTAGTCATATTAGATGGTTTGGAGGAGAGAATCAAGCATGTAAGGCAAAAATGCACTTTTTGGCAAAAGTTGTCAAAGCTGCTTGAAAACTTTTTGCAACGTTGAGTAACGTTTTGCATTTTTGGTGCAAAAGGTTGGTTAGGGAACTAATGGAGAGTTATTTAGGACAAAAATGGAATATAAAATCTTTGAGCATCAATGTAATGAATTTTTCAACACCTTGAATAGATTGGAATATATTTTGAGACCAATTTTAAAGTTTTACATTACATTTTGTCAAGAATTAGAGCAACAATCTATACTTAATGGATTGATTGCATTTATGTACCTTGCTTGATTTTTTTGTACATGTTCTTTTAGTTCTGAGGAAGAAATTTGATTAGTTTATTTGCAAGTTTGAATTGAGTTTTTCATTTTGTAAGCTCTCGGCCTGAGTAAGGGTTTGAGAGGCCCAAACATGGTTCCTGCTTGAAGTCCTTTGAGTTCTTCTCAATAACCCTTGGGACTCAAGACATGGAGCCTTTGTAAAGTTTATATAACTTTTATTTTTATTTGGAGGTCATTGAAAGGCCAATGAGAATCATTTCCTAGGCGAGCTCAGTCATAGCCTAGTTAGGAAATGAATAAGATTATGCAAGTGTTTGCAAAAAAGAGAAGGGTTGGAGTTGCAGAGTGTTTGGGATGAAAAAGTGATGTGTGACAGAACATATGTATGAATTTGGAGGTGTGGTAGATCAAGGAAGACACCTAACCCTTGGAAAAAGACCAAAACAAGCCCAAAACCACCTAAAACAAGCATTTCTTGGTTTTTGTACCTGTACGGTCAGACTGAGTTTCTTAAATTAAGAAGTTGGAAAGTACTTCCAAAAGGGTATCCTAATCAGCAAAGACTTTAGGTGAGTCTTAAGAGAAATTGGGAGAAAATCCACAAAAAATGGTTAGGTAGGGCTAATTGGGGCTCTAGGGCTACTAGGCCTAGAAAGTAGGAAAAGGAAGGAGAGATGGGGAAAAGAATGAAACCATCATTCAAAACCAACTTATTAACTTAGGAAGACATCACCAACACCTACTATAACCCTTGCAAGCACTTGTGAGGAGTTTTATAGTATAAGGTTGGATTTACCCTGGTGAATCTCAACCATGCTTGAGCAATCAAGAGCACACCTGGATTGGGAGCACTCCTAGGGAGCTTAGTTGTCCAATTTTTTTTGAAGACAATATGAAAAAAGCATGAAACCCACTAGGACAGCATTTGATTTCCCTTAGACAAGTGGTAAGCTCTCTTTGAGTAACCTCCCCATCATAGTGGTATCAGAGCAACCAAGATTTGGGAAGAAGCCAGCATATGACAGACACTGAATCAGTAGGAGAGAATAGTTTAAGGATTGTGACCAATGCAGAGTTAGTAAAGAAGGTAGAAGACCAAGAAGAAGAAAATAGGCTCCTCAAAGAAAGATTATTACAACTGGAGAGTAAACTAGATGCAGTTGAAGATAAAACTGAGAAAGTGACAATCAAGGTCAATGAAGGGAAGGGCAAAGAAGTTGTAGAAGAGGATAGGATTCTTAAACCACTCCCTATTCTACCTGAGGAACCTTTCCTTAAAGAAATTAAAGCCTTAGGAGGAAAATCCCTATAAGGAGTGCCATTTTTTTGTGGAAAAATGGAACTAGTGGTAGTCCTGGAATGGATAGAGGGATTGGAGAATCACTTTGAATGTGATGGAATCAATGAGGCACAAAGGGTGAAGGTGGCCAAGTCTATATTGAGAGGGGAAACATTGACTTGGTGGAAATTTATCAAAAAAGATAGGCAAAAAGAGGGCAAGAACCCCATAGCTACGTGGAAGGGCATGTTAGCCAAGGTGAAAGAGGCATACATCCTTGAGGATTATGAAATCCAGTTGCACAAGAGGAGATAAAATTTGAGGCAAAGAGACTTGGATGTGAGCAGCTATATTGAGGAATTTCAGAAGTTGTGTCTAAGATCCAAGGTAATGGAGGATGAGAACATCAAGGTAGCTAGATATTGTAGCGCATCCAGACTTAACTTTAGCTCATAGAATTTGTGCTATTTCCTGTAGATCTTAGCACTTTAAAAAATCAGTGTAGTGCATAAATGCAACAATATAGCACATTTAGATTATCAGTTAATGCATCTGTACCATTTTATAGCACACTTGGTTTGTAGATTAGTGCATAGAAAACATAGAGAGAAAAACAGTTGTAACCGAGACAGAGAATTAGGCTTGTAGAAGTCCACTATGAGAATTTTATCACTAATAGTTTTTTTTTATTGTAGGTAACTAATGTTTGTTTGTAGGTTGGGAGAATTATCTTTTACTAAATATTAGGCTTTTGACTAAATTTTTAATTTCTAACTTTGTTAAGTTAGTCATTTAAAATTTTTCTTCATTTCCTTGTTAAGTAAAATTGAACTCACTTTCCCTTTGAAGTTGCATAAAAAGAACAACAAATAAAAACCATTTTCTTGCTTTCTTAGGAAGAAAACACTTTATTTTGGGGTTTAAAAGGAACAACACAAACTTTACTTTTGCAAACATTTTAAAAAGAACCTCGCAATTCTTTGGTGTTTAAAAGGATTCACTTTACTTTGCAAAGTTAAAAAACCTCATTTTTTTCAAGAATTTTTAGGCAAAGAAAAAGAGGGAAGTCCTTCCCCTTTATCAAATTCATTTTGTTGACCATAAATGAAAATTTTTCTCTATTGACTAGGATTTTATTACTTAGATTAAAAAATCATTGATTTGAGAGGTAAAACAAACATCATGCTTTTTGGAGCAACATCTCCAAATAGAAGTTAGAAAATCATTGCCTTTGAAGGTTAAAAAGAACTTTTTCTGCCTCATCTTGAAAGTGAAAGGTATATGCTCTCCCCTTAATTGGGTGATCAAAAAGCCAAACCACTCTTACGCTTTTAGTATTTCAAGGAATAAATCCTTTAGTAGGCCTGCCCTCCTGAGGAGCTAATAACTCTTAGCCATTAAGGTCAATGAGAGGGGAATGATCTAAGTGGGAACGACTTTATCACCAAGTGTTACAACCCAATTTAATCAAAAGTGGAGGGTGACAAAAGTCCCTTTCAACAGTGTCGCACAACAATTAGCCTTTCTCTAGAATCTTTACGATACGTAAAGCCTTTGTTCTAAAGGTTGGGAAGCCTCCCGAGGGAGTTTATCACTGACGACCGAACATGAAGCTTGATTATGAACCTTAGAAATAGAAACCTTGAGCTGAGTCAATATCTAGACATCTTCAATATCATAGTCCAAGGGCGAGGAAGAATCCGCCCCCAAGATTACTCACCATATATCTCCCAAGATAGCTACTCAATTGTGAAGCAATTCACTTTGGGTTAATTTCTGGCAAAAGGCAAAAACACAGGTGCCCCCTAGGGGGTGACATGGTTGTTTGAGCTGACGGAGTATCGAGACTTGTGAGCTATGATAATGTTGATGACCCTTGAATAAAAAGTCTTCTTGAATTGTATTATTTGTATCCAAACTTGTGAAAACATTGGGGATTCAAACACATCCTCGCAGAACACACACTCTTTGTGTAGAATAGGCAAAATGGTTGTCTTTTTCCTGATGTGTTTGCATTTTATACTTCAAAAAATCATCTCTCAAAGTTAAGAAAGTGTTAAAATTTCTAGAAAAACCCACAAGAAAAACAAAATAGGGCAGTTTAGTGCATATGAACAGCATCCTATTGCATCTAGAGAAAAATTTAGCACATTCATTCTCAAAAATAAAGTATAATAGTCTAAACATTTGACAGCTAAACATTGGTGCTTCTTAAAGGCATATCAGTGCATTGAAGTGTTAGCCTAGTGCATTGGGGGCAAACTATAACATTTTGAGTCTAAACTCTAGTGCATACTCAGGACAGATTAGAGCATAACCATTCCTAAAAAAATAGAATTCAAAACATTGTCTTAGAATGTAACACAGGAAGTTTAGTGCATTGGTAGTTTTAAATAGTGCATCTGAGTCAAACTTTA
Source organism: Cryptomeria japonica (assembly GCF_030272615.1). Classification (NCBI taxonomy): domain Eukaryota; kingdom Viridiplantae; phylum Streptophyta; class Pinopsida; order Cupressales; family Cupressaceae; genus Cryptomeria; species Cryptomeria japonica. Next base: position 128,141,468 of record NC_081407.1, on the reverse strand, counting down.
GCACATCCAGACTTTGTCTTAGCGCATAGATAAAACTGTGAAAACAAAGAACAAAATTGAACCTTCCTGAAAAAGTTTAAACATCAAATTCAAACACCCTTTTGGATCTTCAATCGACTCAATCAGGCAAAACTTGAGTCAGAACATCAAAACTATTCTAGACAATTAAACAAGTCATTCTTAGAGAAAAAGTTGTCAAAACTCCGAGACTAGTTAAAGATAACACTTTCTCCTATCAAAATCAGGTAACATCATCACATTGATCAGAAGGTCCACCAATTAAACGGATTTCATCATCAAAACATACCTAGTTTAAACATAAGTTGTCAAATTGAGTTTCCATATCAGGAAAGCTCTTATTCCATATCATTTGACGCACTTTGTCGTGAGGGGGCATCTAAACCTTCATTTGATAAAATTAGGCTTAAGTTTTCAAACAAAGTATCATAATCCAAACAAATCAAATAAAACCATTGATCACCTGTGTATGACCACTCCTTATATTTTGAGAATAAAAAGTCTTCATCCCAACACTAAGTTGAAGAAACGATGACCAAGTTCCCAAAAACTTGCTAAATGGAATAAATTTCTCTACATCAATCACCAACTCTTCAAATCTCATCACATATTTCTCCATCTTATGCACTTATATCTTCAAGAAAAGTCAAATGAATTTGACGAAGAGCCATTGAGAAGTAGAACCTTTTGCCAAAAATCAGCATTCAACCAACGCTTAAATCGTGGAGGAAAGATCAATCCAACTTTCTTCCCAAAAGTTTGCATCACTTATAACATACCTCGATTTGAACCACCAACTCTTGAACAACACGTAGAAGAGGAATTCATCCCCTTTGTCATGGAAAGTTTCTACTAGATGCCCACTATCACTAACTCTCAATGAAACAAGCAAAGCGAACCACAACTAGAGTCTAGTATGGGTCAAAGATTATCAAATCCTTTTGAGTATCCAAATCTAGAAGACACAAAGATTTCTGAGGAGCTCCTCCAAGAGTGTCAAGAAAGCGCTTCATTTCAAAAACTTGTGGAAAAACTCATAGAGGCTGACAAATAAAAATACTTGCTTATGCTAACAAGAAAAGGACTTAGGATCCTTGAAGACTTCAATATAGACATCTTTAGAACAAGGTCTTGAAATTATACTTATCAAGAACAAAAAAGAGAAGAAGAAGCATGTGACCCTGAACAAAACATACTTGAACCAAACATACCCGAACACAAGCATACCCAAACTAGGGATAATGAGAGGGAAGAACTCTTCCCCCAACAAACAAATGCACCCTTGGTTTCTCTCACACAACAAATACAAATGTTGCAAAGACAAATGCAGGAATTGCAACAAGGGACAATAGTACAGTATTCCTTAAATGAAATTTGTCCTTACCCTTTTGATAGAAGGTTAAACATGATACCTTTTCCCCCAAATTTAGATATTCCCAAATTTGACAAATATGATGGTAAGAGTGATCCTCGTGATTATGTTTGAGATTTTTGTACCATGAGCCTTGAATTCACCCATGATGACACCTATTTGATGAGGCTATTCCCAAGAATCTTGGGAGGGAAAACAATGGAGTGGTTATCCAAACTCACACCTCCTGTCAGATCCTTTGATGAGTTAGTCAACAAATTTATCACTCAATACTTCTTCAATATTCAACATGCAATCACCATGCTAGATGTCTGCAATACCAAATAGAAAAATAATGAAACATTCATGGTGTTTCTTCAACGTTGGAGACAGATGGTTTCAAAATATCCTTGAGATGTGCCTGAAAAGGAAAAAATGGAAATTTTCATCAACAATCTAAATAGTGAGATGAGTTACATACTCAAACTCCAATGCATACCATCTTTTGCCAAATTGATCAAAAATGGAATCCAAGTAGAGGAGGAATGTATCAAGAAAGGAACATTGAAGTTCTTTAAAGAAGGAACTAATTCATCCAACTCTCATTTCAATATCTAGAACAGCAACAACAACTTAGACAAATCTAGGTTCTGGACCAGAAACAAAAATACTAGAAATGAGGGAGGAAATGATGCTAATTGTATAAAGTCCAAACAACTAGTATTGGCTTTATTAGGTAATCCTCAAGCTACCAAGAATCAAAAGGGTGCCAACCAAGGCACTAACACTTATGCACCAAATACCAACCCAGAACCGTCAAATGCAAACAATACCAACAATACCCAAAACAACAACACAAATCGAGGACCTAATCCTAATTCAAGGTGTACCACCAACAACTTTCCAAATAAATGCATTTACACACCACTAGGTCAATCATTAGAATAAGCATTCAGAGAACTCTTGGCAAACAAGATTATCACATTACTAGCTATAAACAACCTTGAACCCCAGGTCAAACCACCTTGGTGGAATGGCTCACACTTCTATGATTTTCATCGAAACAAAGGATATCAAAGAAATGATTGCATGAGGCTTAAAAACATTTTTCAAGACATGATTGATAGAGGTGATTTAACGGTCGATGGTCTCAAGACAAATGGTGATCATGGTGCCTTAAAAAATTCTCTTCCAAATTACAATAAAAATGTGGCTTCATCATCAAATGATACATGAGGAGCTTGCATCCATCACATATACAATAACACCGTCAATCATATATCAATAGATGACAATCAAGTAAATGTCATTAAAATCAGGGACAAACGCAAACATGAATCAGTCAATATAACCACTAGAGATCAAAAATATGTCTTGAAAGGGCATACATCAGCAACAACCAATATCCCCAAGACTCAATATGATTTGGTAAGTCAACTACACAAAAATCCTGCTCAAATACTTGAGTTATTAAAAATTTCACCAAAAGATAAAGACATCTTTGAACAAGCACTATTGGAAACAAATGTACCTCAAGATCTGGATATTGACAAATTTCAAGCCATGGTGGCTCACATGATAGAGCCTCATCATCTCACCTTTTCTGAGCATGATAATATCTCGTTGAGCCATCCACATAATGTTAGACCCAATATGGAAAGCTAATGTACTGAGAGGGGAGGGGTGAATCAGTACTCCAAAACCTTTCTTGAATAATAACCTTACTGTTATGCATAAACAAAATAGTGCAGTAACATAAAATAAAGTTAAAACAAATAGATAACAATCATACATGATTCACTCTATAACATATATATTTTGGTTACGTAGAAACTCTTGGTTAGAGAGAAAAACTGCGGTGGGGATGGCACCCACAACTTCACTACTACAATAATAAAGAATGCTCAGTTAGAGCTACATTTAGCTATTTCTGATAGCTTACCCTATTAGGAGTAACAAGATCTATTAGATCTACCTTGCTAAAGGATTTTACAATATTTATTTTGAATGCTGCACCTAGTTAGAGGCTTTACAATTTATAGACTTGGTTAGAGTCTTTTACCTTGTTAAAGGTTTCTCTTTCAACTTCACAATATTACAATAAAATCATTACAAACATCTGCAACTTTGCATCTGAAATGTTATAGTAGATTCTATGTGCTTGGGATAAGATTACCTTGCTTATAGCATACCTCGGTAACCCATATAGTAACTTGGTAAACCCTTCTGTTTACTCTGTTCTTTGACTGTTCTCTAAAAACCTTCTCAGTGACCTTTGTGTCTCTGTAACAGTCTTCCTTCATGCATACATACACTTCAATAATGTTGTATATATAAATCTCTTAAAATAGTGATCCAATTCATTGCTTCGATCTTACAAACAAGATTCCTCAAATGAATAACTAAACAAAATATTTCACTGGTTAGATTGACCTCGCAATCATACACAATCTTCTAGTGCAATTTCAAATGTAATAACGGTTAGATGTGCCTCGATCTTGTAACATGTTTTCGTATGCATGTCCAGGTTCAATGTATCTGGTAACATGTTTCACTTGGTGAATATCAACTCAGTGTGTTAACTTTACTACTCGGTAGCCATAAAAAGATACTCGGTAGATAGCTCAGTGTATACTATGTTCTGTGACTGCTTTCTTCTGTAACCGACTAGACTATGCATACCGACTTCTCTATTTTAACCGACTACAATATATAGTATGACTTTGAATATAAAAAACTAATGGAAACTTGATAAGTAGTAACAATCTCCCCTTTTGACATTAGTTGAGATGTTTGACAAAAACTACTTTCAAAGTCATAACTAAAAAATCTATGTACTTTGCAAAATGACTACACTTGACAATATATACAATAGTCAATGAAATAGTATATGCAGATATACTCCCCTTATCATTATTCTATATATAACTTGGATTTTGCATGCTCAGTTCTGTTCTGTGCTTGTGTGCTCTTCTTGCTCAGCATGCTCTGCTCGGTATACTCCCCTATATACAATACTCAAAACTATATTACCAAAACTGTATCACTCTCCAAATATAGTATATTACTCCCCTTATGTAGTATTACTCCCCTTTTTTGACAAACATAAAAAACTTAATTTCCATCCAGGGGTGGTAACTGATCAAAAATAGATTTATACTTGTTCCAGGTGTTAGTGAGTGCGACTGAGAGTGCATCCTTTACACTTTCCATTAAATAATTTTGTGCTTGAATATCAACCAATAGTGATATTAAGCCATCAAGAGTGCTGCCCTCTTGTCTAGTAGATAGGCGTGTAGCTCGGTTAATCTTCTCTTGAACTAATGAGAGATGAGGAAGGAATAATGTTTGGAGGGTCATTATATCCATCCTGATCTTATGCTCTTCATTTCTGAGTTCTAACTATTGAGCCATGAGCTGTTGAAGCTTAGTATAAAAATTCTAAACTGAATTAGGCTTGGTGGTCAACTTAGTTGAGAGATCAATGATCTCTTTCTCAATTGCATCAATTTTATTCTTGATATCTTTAATGAATAAGGAAAGTGTATAAAGTTTCTGAAATAAATAAAGAATATGCTTGAGTTGAGGGGACAACTCAGCAATGAATTTGACAAGCTTTACTTTACCTATAGCGAGAGCTTTTTGTACCTCTTCTATCATCTTTGTAGTAAGCTCTTTATCTTTTAGCTTGCTCAAGTACTCAAATGCATCAACTTGAGATGTTTCTATTTGAGTAAGGAGTTCATCCAGTTGAATGTGGATGGCTACATCAGTTGACACTATTGCTGAAGGTAGCATATCTATTAGTAGTGTCTTTACCTTTTGTAGTACTTTATTCTTCTTTTGAATGGCCAATTGTTTTTCTTGTTTGGCCTTTGTTTTGCATAGTTCACCAAAATCAATAAGTGCTTGCCCTTTTAATTTTGAGATATCCACATTGGGCAACACTATCGGTTTAGTTAAATCAACTTTGAAACTATGCTTTCTCACCTTCTTCTCTTTACCTTTGGTCGGTTGTACTAAGACAAGTGCTTGTGAGGCTTTCTTACCCTTGGTATGTTGCCCAATAGATGCAACACTTTGGTCGGTTCCTATAGTCATTGTGGTGTCCTTGGGTGTCTCGATACTAGGGGTCTCAGCTGTAACATTTTCAGTGCTTGACGGTGCTTGAGACGTCTAATCTTTAGTTGTATCTTCTGATGCTTCAGACTTGTGACCTTCGGTGCCTTGTTCTGTATCCTTAGGAGCTTCAGTAGAGATAGGTGGCTTGATTAGCAGATAAGGCTGAACTTGTTCTAAGACAGATTCACTAGATACAAGTTTTGCATAGGTAGTGCCTTGTATCATTTCCTACTCCGGTGCTTCTGCATCCATGACATCTTCATCAATTTGAATAGTGTCAACTGGGTCTTGCTTGGTAGCATCAAGACCTTGCTCAGTGACATCAGGATCTTGCTTGGTGACATCAACAATTTCAACTTGAGATTGTTCACTGACATGCTTTATTTTGAAGATATCCTGCCACTTGGCTTTTGTCTCATTTTCTACATCAATGTATAGCCTATTCATCAATTTTAAGGCTCTTTGTTTGACAAGAAATTTAGAATTGTATGTTGTCAAATGTTCTTTAATTTCTACTATAGACATATCAGGAAATAGATGGACTAGACTTCTTTCTCTTATTTGTTTCTTTGAGTCCATTGCATATGTCCATCTGTTATCAATATGTAAGTATAATTCACTCGGAAGTGACTTTACTAGTTCTAATGGAGTTAGCCAAAACTTTAGAAGTGCGCAGATGACAGCTTCTTCAATTTTTCGCTTCTCATCATTATTCCTAGTCTCATACTTGACATATGTAAATCCTGCAAATCCACCATATTCTTTGAGATTGGCACAAAAGTTTTCAACACTATGAATATTTACCTTCTTGCTTTTTACAATCTGAAATTTGTTTGCATCATCGGATTATGTATCACTAGAATCTTTTGCTAGAATGAGTCTCCGAGTAGATTTCTTGTAGGTCTTGGTTACCTTGGGTGTAGTAACACTCTTTTGTTTCTTACTCGGTGATGCAGCTAATGCTCTAGTGTTAGGTCTCTTTGTTGGTGGAGTTGGTAGGGTCTTTGAAATGTCCTGTTTCTTTCTTTTCAAAACTTTACCCTTAGGCAACTCGGTACTTAATGTTATTGTTACCTCTTGAGCTTTTGATTCCTCTTTGGTAATGGCAAGAGTGCCTTTGACAGGTGTAGAGGAGGATTCTTCTCTGAATTTCTCAGATAAAACCTTTATCATCTTTGTAGCCTTGCTTGTAGCCTTGGGTACTACAATGCTCATTTTTACTTTTTCTTTCACCTCTTCATAAGTTCCATATCTTAGTTCGGTAGCATGCCTTGGCAATGAAAGATAGGCATCAATTTGCTATTGTGTGATATCATAGTCAATCTCATAACCCATTGGTGGCAAAGATTGAGTCCTTGGTTCAACAACATTCATATAACAGTAATTGATGTCTACCTCAAAACATATATCATCCTTATATTTCTCTACCAGCTGTGGTGGAATCTGGTACCTGTTATGCATCTTCTCTTGAAATTTGCTGAAATAGTCATCCATGATATCAGTAAAATTATCTACCAATTTCTTGATAAAATCATTGATTTGATGGGTGATAGGTCAGTGTAGCTCCCAGACTACTTTACCGACTGAGGGAAAGAACTTCTCAAAGTAGAAAAACATGCATACAAGAAGTGAACCAAACTTCAGTGTGTTTGCCAAGTTGTTCTTCTTCGGCTTCCTTATTGTGTTCAAGTTCTCAAACAAGTTCTTCAGTAGCACTTCACATAAATCTACTTTCATTCCCTTTTTCACTATTTTATAAGCTAAGTCAACTGCAGCACATGGTCCACTATTTTCCCTTATTGATTGGAAGAAACAATAACCAATTACTCTAATTGCAAACTTAAGTTCTACATCAGTGACATTGTTTAATTTCAATCCTCGGTAATCAGATTCTACTCCAGTTAGACTGATTAACTCCTTCTGTGATATCATTTTATGTGCTCGTGCATGATCATAGATAGGATACCAGGTGATCACATGAATGATTTCCTTGGTGATTTTGAATGGTTGCTCCTCTAGCCACATAAAATCATCATGTACTCTGCTCAAGACAAACTTAACCCACTGGGGTTTGAACACACGGGGATAGGCTAGGGCTTCAGTTAATCCCTTGATTTTGATATGCTCGTACTTGCTATCCATTTTGCCTTCGGTACAAATTTCATCATATGTGCCACTAATCTCAACATGACCAAGTTCTTCAACACGGCATTTGGTGAAGAATCTAACATCTTCAACTAACAAGACTCGATCCGGGATGAGTGAAAATGCAGTTTTGTCATCCATTTTAGAGGCAACTTTAGGAGTCAAAGAGTACTTCAACGAGGGCTTCTCCACATTCTTGACAACTACGGGATCTTGGATCTTGGGCACCATTGTAGATTTTAGGTAAAAACTTAGCAAACTATCCTTAGGGTTTGATGGTTTACAAACGACTGATGCTTCACACTCGGTAGATAATAGCAATCTGACAAGATCGGAAACCAACTCAACAATGTGATGAGATTTGATGTAAATACCTTGAAATTCACTCTGAATGAAGTTTGATCACCTTGATTTTCTCTGCTCTACTCTCTTGAAAACTTGGTGAATGAAAATGACCATGAAAATACCTTTAAGTACACAAAATACCTTATCAAGCTCCGTACGAGTTAGGTCAAAACATTAAATGCACTCAGTTCACCTTTAACCGATTTACTCCATTTTTTCATTTTAACTGAGTAACCAAATTTCCTTCATTTACTGACTTGATAGGCTTCCTGTATACACCAACTTGATAGGTTTCCTATAAAGTACTTTTGATAGAATTTCAAACTTACTAATGCATCTTAACTATGTAGATTTTGAATTTTGTACATAATAGAATAGGAACGGTTATGATTTAACCTTTAGAGAATGCACTCCCTTCATACCTTTTCTAATTAATTTGGAATAGGTGCACCTAACTTGGTAGGTAAGGTGCTTTCTTCATTTGACATGATTTCCTTCTTTTTCCAAATCATCTTAAATTTTTCTTTTATCTCTTCAGTGTCTCTTCTAGGTTGATCTTTGCAATCTCCAGCTGAATGTCCAGCTTTATGATAATGAAAACATGCCATTCCAAGATTTCTCCATGATCTTCGGTTGTTCATTCCAAACCTTATAAAACAGTTGGCACTAATATGTCCATATCTTCCACAACATTCACACCATATCCTTGTATTGTAATCCCATGGTACTACTACATATTATCGGTAAGGATCTGTGTGAGTTTGATAACCTCTAGTGTTTGCTCGGTGTGGACACCATATGTAGTTCTTTTGCTTAGACCATCACTTCTTGGTACTATGTCCATATCTATTGTAGTTTCTACAAAACCCTTTGAATTTTGCCTTCTGATAGTTGTTAATAGACTTTGTCCTACATTGATTAGATGTGTGACCATATTTATTGCAATTGTAACAATATCCATTGGACTTAGTGATATTCGGTTACTTACCTTTTCTAATCTAGCATATGTTGGTAGTATGACCTTGATTTCCATAGTAGTAGCAAGTAGGCTTCTTCCTTTTGATGTTATTCTTGCTTCTAGCTTGCTTTGATGATTCTCCTCTCTTAGTAGTATGAATTCCTTTCTCGGTTGATTCTTTTCCTTTGTAATCGAGTCCTGCATCTTTGTTGGGTCTTCTTGTATTCAGTTGCTCATCCAACATCTTTGATGCATCATAACTCTTCTTCAATGTTTCTTTGGATTTCTTCTTTGTTTGAAGTTCATCAGTCAACCTTGATACTTCAAGTTTTAATGCTTGATTTTCATCATTCTTTAGAATTGCTTCATGATGTGCATAACTTAGTTGATATGTCATATTTTGTTGAATCCCAGTTAACCTTATGATTTCATCATTCTTATCAGATACTAAGACTTCAAGTTGTTGTTTTTCTCTTTGTAGATCTCTTGCTTTATCCTCTCCTATCCTCAATGCATCTATATTTTCAGTCATCTGTGTACTAAAATATTCATGTTCTCTTTTCATTGCTTTTAGTTGATCAGCCAATGCTTTGTTCTTTTCTTTCAACACTCCAATCATTTCTTCAGTTTCTTCAGATATACTATTCTCAAATGATGTCTCAATTTGTTCCACTAACTCTTGAGAATCCTGCAAGTCATCAGATAATCTTCTTCTTACTTTTAGAGATTTTTGCATTTGCCTTTGCATGTCTGCAATCACTTGATTTGCATGATCCAACTCTTCTTGCAGATACACAATCCTCCAAGATTGTTTATAGCCTTCCATTGATAAGATCTTTCTCTTTAGGTAGTTAAACCCTTTCCAAGATTCAAGCTCTGATACCAATTGTTAGGCCCAATATGGAAAGCTAATGTACTGAGAGGGGAGGGGTGAATTAGTACTCCAAAACCTTACTTGAATAATAACCTTACTATTATGCATAAACAGAATAGTGCAGTAACATAAAATAAAGTTAAAACAAACAGATAATAATCATACATGATTCACTCCATAACACATATATTTTGGTTACATAGAAACTCTTGGTTAGAGAGAAAAACTGCAGTGGGGATGGCACCCACAACTTCACTACTACAATAATAAAGAATGCTCGGTTAGAGCTACATTTAGCTATTTATGATAGCTTACCCTATTAGGAGTAATAAGATCTACTAGATCTACCTTGCTAAAGGATTTTACAACATTTATTCTGAATGTTGCACTTGGTTAAAGGCTTTACAATTTATTTACTTGGTTAGAGTCTTTTACCCTATTAAAGGTTTATCTTTCAACTTCACAATATTACAATAAAATCATTACAAACATCTGCAACTTTACATCTGAAATGTTATAGCATATTCTATGTGCTCAGGATAAGATTACCTTGCTTATAGCATACCTCGATAACTCATATAGTAACTCGGTAAACCCTTTTGTTTACTCTGTTCTTTGACTATTCTCTGAAAAAATTCTCGGTGACCTCTGTGTCTCTATAACAGTCTTCCTTCATGCATACATACACTTCAATAATTTTGTATATATAGATCTCTTAAAACGGTGATCCAATTCATTGCTTCGATCTTACAAACAAGATTCTTCGAATGAATAACTAAACAAAATATTTCATTGGTTAGGTTGACCTCGCAATCATACACAATCTTCTAGTGCAATTTCCAATGTAATAATGGTTAGATGTGCCTCGATCTTGCAACACATTTTCATATGCATTTCCAGGTTCAATGTATTTGGTAACACATTTCACTCAGTGAATATTAACTCGGTGTGTTAACTTTACTGCTCGGTAGCCATAAAAGAATACTCGGTAGACAACTCAGTGTATACTACGTTCTGTGACTGCTTTCTTTTGTAACTGACTAGACTGTGCATACCAACTTCTCTTTTTATAGCGACTTCATGACTCGGTAGTGCTGACTGACTAGAATATATAGTATGACTTTGAATATAAAAAACTAATGGCAACTTAATAAGTAGTAACACATAATACTCCCCTTCACATTGAAGTCTTGGTCTACAAACATTGAGTTAAAAGAGTATTAATAAATGGAGGAGTTGGGCTCAATATGTGTACCTTAAAACTTATTCATGCATTAGGCTTCTCTGAGTAGTCTATTGATCCACACAAAAAGATCACCATCAAAGTATATGATGATGAAGAAAGATCATCCAAGGGAACAGTAATCTTACCTATTTAGGTAGGACCGATATAAAGGGACACTATGTGCCAAGTCTTAGACATAGACCTCACATATAATATTTTATTGGGTCATCCTTGGATACATGAAATGCAAGCGATACCCTCAACTTACCACCAGTGTGTTAAATTCCCTTATAATGGGCAGGAGATTTCTATATCAGCAAATAATAACCCCTTTCAACATTGCAATGCTATGGGGGCAGCCCAAGATAGCTTGGTTCTACATAATAGGGAAAAACAAAATTCCTCAGCAACGGATCATCATCAAGAAAAGCTCAAATATTTATCCATGGATTTCAAACAAAAGATTAAAATCAAAGAGCAAGGCATGGGGGAATACTCTTTTAAACCCATGTGTTTAACCAACTTACCAGCATCACCAAAATCTCATGGGCAACCTTTTGCATCAACACATCAAGCAACATAGCCCATCACCAAGTTTGATGGCAAATTTATCCAATTGGATACGCTAGCACATGAATCAGAAGAGAAGGACATCCTTAGTTGGCTATACAAGGATGAAGAAGAAGTCAGAGCTGCTACTATGGAAGTAGCTCTACTAGCTCAACACTATGGGAAGGGATACCTAATCATGCAACAAATGGGGTACAATGGAAAAGGACCTATCAACAAGCATCAAGAAGGAATCACAGAGCCATTGGATCCTCCTTCACACTTTTATAGAGACAATATAGGATTGGGCTATGGACACACTCTACCCCCAAAGAAGAAACCAAATAAATATCAAAAACCTCAGTGGAAAGCAAAGAAGAAATACAAGGAGGACTCATGGTAGGAGGCACTACATGAATTAGTAGAAACAATATGGAAGGAACGAGAGCACCAAAAAAAAGAGAAACAATAAGAGGAGATGGCCATTCAAAGAGAAGAAGCATCATATGAAGAAGTACATCATGTTCAAGAACCTATTCCAAACAAAACTGAATAACCCCCTGAGGAAATCACTACTCCCCAAGGAGAAATAGTATATGAAGAAATGCAAAGAGTACAAGTAGGATCTAATACAGAATCAGAGAGAACTATCAGACTGGTATCAATCATCAGGGACCTATTTTCACCCTACAACATACTTGTCAGCAGCACTGAAAGACTCTAAGACAACACTTATGAGATTGATTCTAATGACTATGAATGGGTTAGCTGTTCAAATGTTACTAAAGATATTTCTGAGAGTACTAATCCTACATCCCTTTCTCCATAAGGACAAGGCACAGAGTCTAGTCTACTTGAATTTGGTCCACAAAATATCTATGACATCGAAGAAAATGAGCAGCGGCATTACAAGCAAGTCTACACGAAAGATGATACAATCAAAGACCTTGACAATATCATTAACTTATTCAATATCCTAGCCAACCTTGATGATACCTCTATCATGACACTTACCACAACTGAACTCGACCCACCCAATGACTCTTTACTGCTCAACTTTCCTGATCTCATAGACTTGGATGAACCTGAAAACCATGACATACCTATTTTCCTAGATAATGATTCCATTATCCATTACCTATGTACTTTCAACCCGAAAAAATACTCTACCAGTGAACAAAAGTAATGACATCTACCATCAGGAGAGTGCCAAGTTTCTCAGTCGTAAAAATGAAAGAAATAAAAGATCTACTACTGAAAACCAGTCAATGGCAACACTCGATCACAAAAAAGTAAAAATAAAGGATGCATCTAAAGGTGAAAACCTTTTTAAGGCACCTAAGGATGAGAGACTTGACACTCTTCCTGAACACTATCAGGAGCAATCACCCATATTTATTGAGCCCACTCAATCAATCAAAATTGGTACAAAAGAGGCAACCAAAAACATACACCTAGCAGAATCTCTGACAGATGAAGAAAAACCAGAGTTTATCAAATTCTTCAAAGAAAAGAAAATCAATTTTGCTTGGTCTTATGCAGATATGCCCGGGATTGATCCACACTTAATCATGCATCACTTATCTATTGCTTTAGGAGCTAAGCCAGTTACGAAAAAAATGAGAAAGATGAATCCGCATGTAGCACTCATGGTCAAAGATGAACTAAATAAACTATTAGACGTCGGATTTATTCGACCTATAGACTATGCTGAATGGATCTCAAACATTGTGCCAGTTTCAAAACCAGATGGAAGCATCAGGATATGCACAGATTTTAGGGATGTTAACAAAGCCTGTCCAAAGGATGACTTTCCTTTGCCTAGTATCGACATAATAGTAGACCTCATAGCAGGCCATGCAATGCTATCATTAATGGATGGTTTTTCTAGCTATAATCAAAACAAGATAGCTCTAGAGGATCAAGATAAAACAATGTTCACCTGTCCTTGGGGAATGTATTGTTGGAATATCATGCCTTTTGGCTTAAAGAATGTTGGGGCAGCTTATCAAAGAGCAATGACAATGATATTTCATGATATGATGCATACCTTCATGGAGGACTATGTGGATGATTTACTAGCTAAGTCATTTACTCGGGAAGAACATCTAGGCATATTAGAGAAAATATTTGAAATATTGGAGAAATTCCAAGTCAGGATCAACCCTAAGAAGTGTGTCTTTGGGGTAACATCAAGCAAATTATTAGGCTACATCATGTCAGCAAAAGGCATTGAAGTAGATCCAACAAAGGTACAAGCCATCATGGAGATGCCACCTCCTAAGAACATTAGCCAACTTAGATCTCTACAAGGAGGACTCCAGTCAATCAGGCGATTCATCGCCCAACTAGCAGATAAAAGTCTACCATTCAATCATTTTCTACATAACAATGTACCATTCAGAGGGGAAGCCAAATGTGCAGAATCATTCTATCAAATCAAACAATATCTAATGAACCCACCAGTTTTGGTATGACCAATAGTAGGAAAGCCACTTATTCTCTACATATCAACAACAGACATATCACTGGGGGTACTATTAGCACAAGAAGACCAAGAAGGCAAGGAACAAGCTATCTATTACATCAACAAAACTTTAAATGGATACGAGCTATCTATTACATTCATTGAGAAGGCTTGCTTAGTAGTGGTATTCGCTTCACAAAATTTCTGACACTACATGCTAGCTCACACAATCAAGCTAGTAGCAAAAATTGATCCTCTAAAGTATTTACTCAGCAAAGTATCTCTCACAGGAAGATTGGCTAAATGGGTCGTGATTCTCAGTGAATTTGATATCCACTACACAGAGCGTCAGGCTATCAAAGGATAGGTAATTGCAGATCAATTAACTGAAGCACCACTACCAGATAAACAACCAATGGAGGTCGAATTTCCTGATAGGGATGTCCTTACTATTACCAACAAGCAATGGATATTGTACTTTGATGGTTCCTACACTCAACATGGTTTAGGTGTCGGCATCTTATTCGTCACTCCCGAAGGGTACACCATACCAAGATCATATAGACTCATGTTTCCATGCACAATTAATATTGCTGAGTATGAGGCACTAGTCATAAGAATCAAAATAGTCATAGAATGGAGAATCACATAACAAAAAGTCTATGGAGATTCCCAACTAGTGATAAATCATATCAACAATGACTACCAGACAAAAGATGACAAGTTGTTGCCATACAAATGAATGGTGGATGACTTCAAACAGTATTTTGTACACATCACCTTCGAGCAAATACCAAGGTTGGAAAACAAAGTAGTCGACGCAATGGCTACTATTGCTTCATTGCTACAAATTCCAGAGCAACAAAGTCGCTATGAGTTTCTAGTAGAGCAATTGTTTTCCATAGCTTATGACAATTCTGCATCCCATGTTATTTATGCCTTAACTGGTTCAGACTATCCTTTATACAGAACAATATATGAGTATCTTTAAACCAATACCCTACCCATTGACCTATCTCAGAACCAAAAATGCAACTTTATCCGGCAAGCCGCCCGTTATATCCTAACTGCTGATACTCTTTACCGTCGAGGTCTAGATGGTACTCTTCTTCATTACCTTGATCATAATGAATTTGACTCTTCTTTACACAAGCTTCATGAAGGTATCTATGGGACACATTCAAGTGGTCCTACTCTTGCTAAAAAACTTCTAAGAATGGGATATTACTGGCTGACGATGGAAAAAGACTTATCAATTTGCAAAGAAATGTCCTAAATGCCAAATCCATAGCAATCTTATACATGCACCAGCACAGGAATTGCAGCCATTTGCAACATCTTGGCCTTTCTGTCAGTGGGGACTTGACTTAGTAGGAAAAATACACCCTTCATCTTCAAATGGACACAAGTTCATTACTACTACAATAGAGTATTTTACAAAATCGATTGAAGCAGTCCCAATGACCACAGTAACTGGAAAACAAATTGCCTCTTTTATTCTCAATTATCTGATCTATAGATACGGCATTCCCAGTTCTCTCATCACAGATAACGGACATCCCTTAAAAAACCAAGATGTGCGAGAACTATGTGAATGATTCAAAATCCAACATTGTTTCTCCTCACCTTACCACCCACAGGGGAATGGTCAAGCAGAGGCATCAAATAAAAAAATATTGAAAATCCTCAAGAAAATAGTAAATGGTGTAGGAAAGGATTGGCATGTGCAACTCAATCCGGCACTTTGGGCATACAAGACTAGCATCCAGACACCTATAGGATCTACATCATATTTATTGGTGTATGGATCAGAAGCAATTTTACCTCTTGAGGTAGAAATTTCATCACTCAGAGTATCTTTGAAGGGTGTCATTCTAGATGAGGAGTATTGTGCAAACAGATTGCAAGAACTAGAGCTTCTGGATGAAAAATGACAACATGCCTATAATCACCTCAAAGCATACCAACAACACATGTGCAGAAGCTACAACCATAGAGTCATCCCTTGACATTTTAAATTCAATGATCTCATGCTAAAAGAAAATCCCAAAAATCAACAGGATCAAGAAAAGAAGGGAAAGTTTGAACCTAACTTGTTGGGTCCCTATGTCATCATCTCAGCCTATGGATCAAGTGCCTATCAGCTAACAACTTCAGAAGGAGATGTGCTCGATGAACTAGCCAACAACATCCATCTAAAGAAATACTATACTTGAGTGGTGTAATGCAAGGAAAAGGTGAAAAAAAATCAAAAAAATCAAAATATCCAAAAAAAACTCAAAAAAATCAAAATATCCAAAAACTAAAAATCAAAAAATCAAAAAAATAAAAACTATGATTAAAATTGACAAAACAAAAAGCAAAAGGGGCAAAATTAAGATGACTTATAGGTGGACCATACATGGCAGGCCTCCGATATCGACGAACGCGCTCGAATAGGTGCGAAGCATAGGGAACTGACATTTTGTCACTCTCCAAATGTCACTCTCACAAAAAGTCAAAAGGCACAAATGATACAAATGAAATCACTTTTCACCTTTTTATAGGGTAAAAGTAAATTAGGGTTAGTAGGTGGGGCATGTATTTTGCTCATGCTCTCGCTTCTAACCCTAGCAACCATCATTTTTTTGGGAGATGAATCAATTGGCACGCATTAAACACAATAGAAAATTTCAAAATGCAGTCAAATCTATAAACTATTATCAAATCAATCAAATTTTGATTCATCTCTCGAGGGGGCATTATCAACACCATTTATCAAATCTGGGCCACGACATCAATATTTCAACACACAACATCACATCAATCAAATTTTGGCAACACATCAATTTTCTTTGAATCAATATGTGCACACACGTCACTTAAAAGAGAGGCAAAATGTAGATGTATAAAAATGACCACTTTCCTAAATGAATATTTAATGTTCATTTTATTCTCATTCCTCTATTTAATTAAATCTAATTTAATTGAAGCACTCACATTCATCTATTTGATTATATAAGTTATTCAATTTATTTAATTAAATTCACCTAGGCCTTTCATAACATTTAATTAAATAAATCACTTTATTTAATTAAATCCCCTTTCTACTCTTTTTAATTAAATTTACATTTAATTAAATTGTTCACTTCAAATAAATAAATCTAATTTATTTAAATCCTCCACTTGCATCTATTTTGTTGAAATATAAAGTAATTTATTTTAAATAAAATTACCCTCCATCCACTTGCATTCTCCTACATCTCCCACATGCCTCTCTAAACCCTTTCTAAATTATTCTAATCCCTTCTAAATTAGCCTAACCCATCTACTAAACATTTTCACATCCCTAAACAAAGGGAAGCCCCTTCTCAAACCCTTAAAGTCTTCAATAACCATTAAAGGTTTTTTATCCTCAACAACTTAACCATTTAATTCTCTTACATAACCATTAATGGTTAACTCAACTTTCTTACATGGTTAGAGACTTTTTTGCCTAACTCAACCCTCATCTAACCCTAGGGTCTCATCAAGCATTCATTGCTTTGACCATGGTTATTCCTTTAACCCTTGCACAAGAGTTTATTCTTTGGGTAAAATCTGTATCCAAAGGGTTTTCTTAACCTAATCTTAACCTTTACCTTCTAAGGTAACCATGAGGTCTTCTCAAGTATTTAATGCTTCTTGCATCTCCTCTCAAATAGTCTCTTGTTGACAATTGTCACCATTTCATTGGTGAGAATTGAGTGCATGGATTGATAACTTTCAATCCTAGCCCTTGATAAGATTATCTAATCTTGACCATCCATTGCCCTATTTTTCCTATAAATAGAGCCCTCTTTCTCTCATTCTCATATCAAAGTCTTTAGCATCACACTTATAGGAATTTTACTAAGCATTTAATCTCTTTGAATAGAAATAATCTAGTAAACATTTTAGAAGCATTTCTATCATCATAAATAATCATATTAAGCTAATATATCATGTTAGGATAGTTCTCTTACTAATATTTTCATCTTATCATTATATTCATACTAGTTTAGTTCATCTTTTGTTAATATCATGCACACTAGAATTGCATTCATGTTAGATTTATCAAAACATCCCTCATTCTCATGATTGTCATCCCTAAGTCACTTTGTTCAGTGACCTGAGAGCAAAGGTATTGGCTTATGGGGTCTTGTGAGATAGAGAACAATGGAACATCCCTTGGGAAGTTGATCTATTCCATGCAGCTCCATAACTTACACCAAGAGTCCCATTGGTGTTTGGACTAGTCCTGAAATCATAATATTCATTTCATTGAGCTGCTTTTCTTGCATACAGATACTTAAATGGCTTGAGATGGCATATCCAAGAGGAATTAAGTTTGTTATGCCCCAACACCATGCACAAGTGCTATTAGTTGGCACTAAGAGTGGAAGAAAAGAGTAAGAAGAAACAAGAACAAAGCAATAGAGACAGAGGTAGGGGAAGAGATGGCAGAGGTCAAAGAGGTAGTTTTGGTGGAATAATCATAGACCAAAGAGCCCAAGGGGAATCCAAGTTGATTAAGAAAAGTGGGGATTCCAATAGCAAGAGAAGCTATAGAGGAAGGGGATCTAGAAACTCTAGTAGAGGAAGGTATAGTGGATCAGGAAGAGGGTCCTATTTTGCCACCATTAAGTGCTACAACTGCCATCAACATGGACACTCGGCCTATAGATGCCCTCATAAGTCTTCTTCATCCCAAGGAGATGAGAAGAGAGTAATTTATGCTCAAGAGGATGCAACAAACATGAAAGCATCAGAATTAAGCTTGGATTCAGAGGTTGGAGAGAACCTTGTGATAAGGAGAGTCTTGATTAAAGAGCTGGTTAAGGAGGAACCTAACCAAAGGAGATCCTTGTTTAGAATAAAATGTAAGATAATGGGAAAGGTATGTAGAGTGGTATTGGATTTAGGATCCACAGACAACATAGTGTCAGAGGAAGTGGTGAATAAACTCAATTTGCCAAGAATCCCACACAGTGATCCCTATAGAGTTACATGGCTCAACAAGGGGCATCACATTCTTATAAATGAGAAAAGTTGGGTTGAGTTCACCATTGGAGGTTACAAAGACAAAATTTTATGTGATATCTTACCCATGAATTATTGCCACCTAATCCTAGGTAGGTCATGGCAGTCTGATAGAAAAGCAATACATCATGGAGAGAAGAATACTTATACCTTCCAAAAGGATGGAACCACCTATAAAATCCAATCCTTAAGAGACCAAGTAGAGGGCAGATCCAAAGGTCCTAATGTGCTGCTATTTGGTGAGAAAGAGTTCATCAACACACTCAAGGAGGGAGAAGGAGTGGGGTTTGCCATTGTTATGAAGCCAAAAGAGGACAACAAGTAGAAGAAGGTGAGCATTCCTAAAGAAGTGCAACAGGTTCTAAATCAATTTGAGGACATCATTAGTGATGGAACACTAGCTACATTTCCTCCTCAACATGCTATAAGTCATCAAATAGACTTTATACCCGAAGCTTCCTTACCCAATAAGGCAACTTATAAGATGACACTGGATCAAAACAAGGAGATAGCCAAGCAAATACAAGAACTCCTAGATAATGCTCTAATCAAGAAGAGCATCACCCCATGTGTAGTACCCACCATTTTGCCTCCAAAAAAAGGAGGTACTTTGAGACTTTGCACTAACTCTAGAGCTATAAACCGGATTACTATCAGATATAGATTTCCCATCCC
The DNA here is from genome assembly GCF_030272615.1 of Cryptomeria japonica. Lineage (NCBI taxonomy): Eukaryota > Viridiplantae > Streptophyta > Pinopsida > Cupressales > Cupressaceae > Cryptomeria > Cryptomeria japonica. The sequence continues at coordinate 128,121,699 of NC_081407.1, read as the reverse complement.
AAGAATTGAAGACTTGATGGATTGTTTGGGAGGTGTTGAATACTTCACTAAGATAGATCTTAAGAGTGGTTACCACCAAATCAGAATAAAGGAGGGTGATGAATGGAAGACATCCTTCAAGACTACCAAAGGAATCTATGAATGGCTTGTTATGCCATTTGGACTCACAAATGCCCCTAGCACATTCATGAGGCTCATGAATGAAGTACTCAAGGACTACATTGGTAAATTTGTTGTTGTTTACTTAGATGACATCTTAATTTTTAGCAAGTTTAAAGATGAGCATCTTAAGCACATAGAAATTGTCTTGAGTAAACTTTGTGATGAACAACTAACCATCAATTTGGAGAAATGTGAGTTTATGAAACAGGAATTGGTGTATCTTGGGTTTGTATTCTCAAGAGGTGATTTGAAGATGGATACCTCTAAGGTGGAAGCCATAATCAGTTGGCCTAAACCTAGGACAGCAAGTGAAGTGAGAAGTTTTCATGGCTTGGCTCAGTTTTATAGAAAGTTCATCAGAGGGTTCAGTGAAATATGTGCACCCATGCTTGAGACAATCAAGGGAGGTGTAAGAGCCAAGTGTGTATGGACAAAGGAAGCACAAAGAGGTTTTGAACTCTTGAAGACAAAGGTGGCTACTCAATCAGTACTTATCCTACCAAGCTTTGACATACAATCTTTTCACAATTGAATGTGATGCAAGCAACATAGCAGTTGGAGCAGTTTTGAGCCAAGACAATAGATCGGTTGCCTTCTTCAGTGAGAAACTCAATGATGCAAATAAAAGGTATTCCTCCTATAATTTGGAATTGTATGCACTTGTCCAGTCACTTAGGAAGTGGAGGCATTATTTGTTACCTAAGAAATATGTGGTTTACACTGATAATCAAGCTCTTAGGTTTCTTAATTCACAAGCAAAGTTGAACCATAGGCATATTAAATGGGTAGAGTATTTGAAATCATATACCTTTACCATCAAGTACAAGAAAGGAAAATGTAATGAGGTAGTTGATGCATTGAGTAGGAGGTTACTAATAGTGCAAGAAGTGCAGCTCAAAAGCATTGGAGTGAATAGCTTCAAGAATATGTATGAAGAAGATGAGGATTTTGCTTCTGCCTATAAGGTTTGCCAAGGATTTGGAAACCATTTCTACAGTGAGTGTGCAGATTACACCTTGGAAGATGGTCTTTTGTTCAAAGGAGGGCAACTATGTGGTCCTAGAGGGTTTACATGAGGGAGAAATTGATGCAAGAGAAGCATAATGGATGCTTGAGTGGACACTTTGGTTTGAACAAGACTTTGTAACTTGTCCAAAGATTCTACTTTTGGCCTAAGATGCAAAGAGATATCAAAAGATATGTGGAGAAATGTGTGGTTTGTCAAAGAGCTAAGGGTACATCTTCCAATGCTAGTCTTTATCAGCCTTTACCTATTCCCAACCGACCATGGGAATGTGTAAGTATGGTATTTGTGGTTGGTTTGCCAAAAACCAAATCAGGTTTTGATAGCATTTATGTTGTGGTAGATAGGTTTAGTAAGATGGCTCACTTTATTCCATGCAAGGTCACTCATGATGCTAGCCATATTGCTCACTTGTTTTTCAAATAAGTTATTAAGATTCATGGTTTACCTATCAACATTGTGTCAGATAGGGATACAAAGTTTCTTGGTCATTTTTGGAAGATTGTGGGAAAGATTAGGTACTAACTTGTCTTTCAATTCAGCCTATCATCCCCAAAAGAATGGTCAAATTGAGGTGGTTAATAGAACACTTGGTAACCTACTTAGATGCATAACAAAAGAGTGTGGTCAAGATTGGGATCAAATCATCCATCAAGCTGAGTTTTCTTACAATGATAGTGTGAATAGGTCCACCGGTAAAAGTCCTTTTGAAGTGGTGTATGGCATTCATCCTAGAGGAGTTTTAGAGCTCAAAGATGTGGGAAATATGGGACAGCAGAGTGGACATGCCTTGGACATGGCCCAATAAATGCAAGAGGTTCATGAGTAGGTAGGACAGCCCTATTGGACACTACTCAAAAGATCAAAGACAAGGTGGATGAAAAAAGGAAAGATATCCAATTTGTTGTTGGTGATATCGTGATGGTTCATTTGAATAAAGCAAGACTTCAGAAAGGTGTCCCTAGTAAGCTTCAGATGAGAACGATGGGTCCTTGTAAAGTTTTGGCCAAGTATGGCAACAATACATACAAGGTACACTTACCCGATGATATGGCTTTGTCACCAATCTTCAATGTAGCATATTTGGTGCAGTATAAGGGCACACTTCAAGTAGAAGATAGTAGAGTTTTAGAAGTTTCTCAAGAACTCTCAGACCTTCCCTTACTAGCTTCACCCATTCCCCAAGCCAAGAAGGTGTTAGATTCAAGAATACTATTGAAAACAAGGTATACCACCTACATGGAGCACTTGGTCACGTAGCAGCACCTTCCAACATCAGAGGCTACTTGGATACCTGAGGCAGACTTCTCTAAGCATGGAGTTTCATTTTCTTTTCTTCCTCAAGGAGTCACTTGATGATATGGAGGCTACCTAGTTTGCCATCAATTAGATTTCTTGACGGTTTGCTTCTATTCCTTCCCGGGTTCCAAGTCTACCCATCTAGACTTCTAAGTGATTCCCTACCAGTATTTTCTTAACACACTCGATACAAGCCTATAAAGAAACTTGTTCTCCATGATCCTAAATTCTCTCACTATGAGTTGCAGAGGTGTAGGACTACCCTTTCTTACTCGCAATCTATAAAGTCATCATCCTGTCTAGTTTTGCAATCAGACATCTACACTAGTCCTCCCCTACACTTACTCCTTTATGGTCATTGAAACCTAGCTAGACTTCTTCCAAGTTTGCCTAGGCTAAGTATGCAGAAATGGCGATTTCCATTTCATGGTTTCCTCCTACTGCTACTCTACTCTTACTGTACATTTTCGGCTCTTCCTGAAGAAATCCAATGGCCATCTAGATCCCATAGTGGAGGTTCAAGACAAATCCATATTTACACTATGAATTCAAAACAAAGAAATGAACAACAAAAAGGAAACTTTAATTACAAAACTGTAATGAAAAACTTAACAAAAACAAGAGAGTACAACACTCAGTGATAGAAAACCAAAAAATAGACTTGTATGCATTTCTCTTGTGTTTTTTTTTTTGAAATATCCAACAAACATCCAACGCCTTATAATTAGACTTTTATAGCTCATCCATTCATCATGATACACAGATGGTTACAAACTAGAGAAAACAGTTTCATAACGGGTCATCGGCGTAGCCTCAAAACCTATCTTCTGATGCCCATTGGTGACTTGCAAAGTTTGCACTTTTCCATTGGGCATTTCCATTGGGTTATCGGGAAGACAACCAAATAGCTATCCCAATCATCTGATCTTGCTTGGTCTCTCTTTTTGCACTCCACCACATGGCACCCCCTAATTGGCTCTGGGGTCCCTACCCTATCAACTTAGCATGACCTCACTAACCACTCGGAATGAAGCTCTTTTTTGTCACTGGGTCATGATAGATATTTTAACGAGTAGTTTTCCATCATGACCTAGCAACCACCGTTGGATCAACCTTGATCTGCTTGACCATTATCTCCCTTGAGATGCTCTCTTGTTGGGCCCACCTTGGTCATCAAGTCATGGAGGACAACCTTCATGCATGTTGCCATCGCGGTATAGCGATAGCTGTAGGATCATCCATGATCACCATCCAAATATAGGTCAATTTAATCATTGGGGTAACTTGAAACCGCTCCTTCTGATACCCGATACAACCACTCGCAACTTTGGCAAACTAATCAGGGTAAGACTTGCCGATCGGGGTAGGTTTTGTTGATAAATGACATTTAAAAACTTCAATTAAACAACCATACAAATGGAATAGAGCCAGTCCTTATATATTTACATGACCACTGGAAGGTCTCACAAGCCAAAATTGGTTAAGGGCATTTCAACCCTTAGGTGCTCCTGCACCACTTGACTTCTTTTCTTTGGGGGAGTATGGTGCAAGAGCACCTAATTTTGAGCTAGTTTTGAGTCCAGTTTCTACATTTTGGTGTGTTTGTTCATAGTTTGGTTTGGAGTGGTGAATAAGAGTTTTCTCTTAGGTCTTAATATTTTTTTGTAGTGCTTTGGTAGGTTGAATGTCCTTAAGACAATGCATTTGCTCAATTTTGGCTTGTAAGCCCTTCTAAACCTCAAAATGGCAAAATCTTGCATTTTGATAGAAAAATGCCTTGAATATCCTTGTTTGGAATTAGAACATGTCAATGTAATGGTTTTTATTCATCTTAGATGGTTTGGAGGAGAGAATCAAGCATGTAAGGTAAAAATGCACTTTTTGGCGAAAGTTGTCAAAGTTGCTTGACAACTTTTTGCAATGTTGAGAACATTTTTGCATTTTTGGTGTAAAAGGTTGGTTAGGGAACCGATGGAGAGCTAGTTAGGCCACAAATTGTTGAACATAGAGTACCACTAAGAGGGAGGTGAATCATTGGTTCCCAAGTCTATTCTTTTTCTGATCTAACTTGAGAATATCAATTATTTACTTAATCACATAGATAATCCAACCGGTAATATAAGAAAGAAGGGCAAAATGATCATGCATACACAACCAACTCACAACAACAGATTTATGAGGAAAACTCAATATGGGAAAAACCTCGGTGAGAAAAATTGTTGAAGTCTACTGCTCCAATCCAACCTCACAGTAAAACACAGTTACAAAGTTTAGGGCACCAACCCAAGGAGCACCAACCCTGGCACCAAGATCCAACTTGGAAATGTATATAGAAATACTATTTGAGTAAAATTTAGGCTTCTTACTACAAATGAATTTTGCAACTCTTGAATCAATTAACTTCTTGTTATCTTTCTCTCCTTCTCTCACACAATCTCTCTATACACTTTGTCATAGTGGGATGCTGCCTACTCTACCACGCCTTACCGATAAGGCTCATCTACTCGACTATGAAACTACCGATAGGATCCTCTAACCGGTCTACCTACTTGTTCATACTATAACTTGATCGAAAAACCTTCTCAAGTTTTCTTCTTCCAACTCCTCTCCTCACCACTTTCTTTTATGGAGCATCATCATCTTTTAGTCCATTCTGCACTTTTCTTATTGAATAGGTTCCTACCAAAAAGAAGATTCAAAATCTGAGTGGTTAGGGTTTCTACACCATCCTCGAGGCAAATTAAATCCAATCAGATATGCAAGATCTGATCTCCTTGATGTCCATATGTTCTTCACTGTCATTTTTGTGTATTTTCAAATATGGGAAACATGATCCTTCATTTTAGATTTGCATTTTATAGATTGCCATTAATGCTCCTGCTATTTCCTTTTCGAGGTGATCTTTTAATCTGATCTTCTATTTTTTGATCCAAACATCAACTACTCCCCTGATCTTCCTCTTACATTCCTTCTTCCTCGAGCCGCAATCAGTCTGATATGATTCCTAGATATGTAGTTCCTTCATTAATGACGAATATTAGTTTCATCAACCTAGCGAGTGAAACATCACCAACTACACCCTACTTGCCACCTCAGCTTCACACAACATTACTCCAATCAGGACATGGCTTTCCAATGTTCAGTCAGTTTGACAAACACATACTGGTAAAAAACTTTGCCAGTAGAGTGTTCTTCACCTATTGACCGGTATAGCATCCTATACCGGTTGTACATCTTAAAATTTTTCCTTTTCATCATTATCCAAGCAGCCATCTACCATGCTCAATCTCCACCGGTTGACATCAATGACAGCTAAGTGCCAAAATGCAAACAATCTCCCCCTTTGGCATTGATGTCAACTTCTCGCAGTCCAGTCCATATCAGTACATTTATCCCCCTTTGACACAATGACAAAGGGTACTTATGTACTCCCCCTTTGAATCACACAATGCTCCCCCTGAACCACACAAACCATCTTAGGTAAATGATACAACTCCCAACTTGTGTCAGAGTTACTCAAACGTGCTGATCGGTAGTGGTTTGGTGAAAAATTTTGTTACTTGTTCACTAGTAGGAACATAATCCATTCTTACCTCTTGTCCTTCAACCTTCTCTCTGAGGAAGTGGTATTTGATTGCAATGTGTTTTGTTCTAGAATGCATGACCAGATTCTTTTCTATGTTGATGGCACTTGAATTGTCACACCAGATGAGAATGGGATCAGTGATGTCCACTTGGATATCTTTAAGAGTCTTCTTTATCCAAATCACTTGAGAGCAATATGTAGCAGCAGCAATGTATTTAGCTTCAATAGTAGATAGGGAGACCGAGTCCTACTTCTTGCTATGCCATGAGACCAACTAGTCACCCAAAAAGAATGCACCCCACTTGTTCTCTTTATATCATCAATACACCCTACCCAATCGGCATCAGTGTATGCTTGCAAAATAAAATTTCCCTGTTTAGGATACCACAAACCATAGCTAAGCGTTCCTTGTAGATATCTAAAAATTCTGCTAACAACATTCATGTGTGACTGCTTTGGTGTAGCTTGAAATCTGGCCACCATACATACTTCCTAAACAATATCTGGTCTTGAAGCAGTTAGATATTGTAGACTACCTATCATGGATCTATACAAAGTTTGATCCACTATCGGTGATTCATCATTCTTACTTAATTTTCTGCCAGTCACCATGGGGGTACTTACTAGTTTGCAATCTTCCAGTTGGAATTTCTTCAACATCTCCTTTGCATACTTGACCTATGAGATAAAGATTCCTTCATCTTTCTATAGTATCTAGAAGCCAAGGAAGTAAGTCAATTCACCAAGCATTGACATCTCAAATTCTGACTCCATCTGATCAGCAAACTGTTTGTAGAGAGTATCTTTGTTGCCACCAAAGATGATGTCATCTACATACACAACCACAATAATCATGTAAGTCCTATCTTTTCTTATGTACAAATTGTTGTCAACACTTCTCTTTTTGAATCCCTGCTCCTTTAGATACAAATCTAACCTTGAGTACCATTCCTTGGGGGCTTGCTTTAGACCATACTGAGCTTTCTTTAACCGACATACAAATGTCTCATCATCATGCAACAGAAATCCTTCCGGTTGATCCATGTATACTTCTTCTTCCAAGTTTCCATTTAGAAAAGCAGATTTTACATCCATTTGGTACACTTTGTAGCCCTTGTAGGCAGAGTAAGCTAGAAACATCCTTATTGCTTCTAATCTAGCCACTGATGCAAATGTTTCTTCAAATTCAATCCCTTCTACTTGAGAGTATCCTTTGCACACTAGTCTATCTTTGTGCCTTACAACCTTACCTTCTTCATTCATTTTGTTTGATAGACCCACTTTGTGCCAATGATGTTTTTATCTTCCGGTCTAGGGACTAATTCCCAAGTCTTGTTCTTCTCAATTTGGTGCACTTCTTCCATGGCATCCATCCATTCTTGTCTCTTGCTAGCATCAATGAAGGTTTTGGGTTTAACTTCAGTCATGAGATATAGGTTGACTTGTTCATCATTTTGGGTAAGTCTTCTTCTAGTCTGCACACCATCACTCTTATTTCCCAGAATTTGCTCTTCTGGATGATTCAATTGTACATAGTGGTTGGGAGCCTTCTGAGGTACTGCCTCTGGTTCAGAGTCTGACTGAACATCAATATTTTCATCATCAGAGTCATCATACCGGTTAATGTGTGGTTGACATCCTCTGTGCATATCCTCATCAACTCTTACATGTACACTTTCAACAATTATTCTTAGTCTTTTATTGTAGCATTTGTAGGTCTTGTTGTTTGATGAGTAACCAAGGAAGATCCCTTCATCACTCCTCGAGTCAAAGCTTCCCAAACCATCCAAATCTTTCTTAATGAAGCATTTAATTCCAAAAACTTTGAAATATTTTATTGATGGCTTTTGGTCATACCATAATTCATAAGGTGTCATTTTGTTGTTTGTTCTTAACTGAACCCAGTTCAAGGTGTATGCAGCAGTATTCACCGCTTCTTTCCAATAAGTATTCAATAGACTAGCCTCATTCAATATAGTTTTCTCACCATCTCCTTGACTATCATGTTCTTCCTTTCTACCACACCATTTTACTGTGGTGTTCTAGGAGAAGAGTATTGTCTTCTAATTCCATGTTTTTCACAGTAATCTTCAAATTCATTTGATGTGAACTCTTCACCCCTATTTGATCTTAGACATTTTAATTTGTACCCACTTTCCTTTTCCACCATCTTCCAAAAGATCTTGAATCTTTCAAAGGCTTGTGATTTATCTTGTAGAAAGGTGACCCATGTCATCCTTGAGTAGTCATTAATGAAAAGCATGAAGTATCTTTCACCAGCAAGGGCTCTTGTTCTAGTTGGACCACATAGATTTGTATGCACAATTTCAAGTGGCTTGGAGGTGTTGTGCTCCTTTGTACTAAACCTTACTCTTGTTTAGTTTCCTTTCACACATTCATCACAAAATGTGTTTATTGGCTTGATGATGTGTGGAATATTCCTCACACACCCCTTTTTGCTTACTACAACCAAGTTTTCAAAATTTATGTGGCCTAATCTTCTGTGCCACAACCAACTTTCATCTTCTTGTCCTAACAAACATTGGGACTCATAGCATTCCTTCAGATTATAAACATTTCCATCAGATCTCTTTCCTTTTGCCACCACTTTACCAGTACTGTCTTTCTTTATCTGACAACTGGTTGAGTCAAAGGTGAATTTGTAACCTTTGTTGCACATTTGACTCACACTTAGTAGATTATGTTTGATGCCCTCCACATAATATACATCATTTGCCTTCAGCTTTCCATCAATGCTTAGTGTTCCTTTTCCCTTTATTTTGATGGAGGAATTGTCTCCAAACCTTACCGATCCACCATTCCAATCTTCAAGATTAATGAATTATCTTTTGTCACTAGTCATATGGTTTGAGCAACCACTATCTACTATCCATTTATTTTTCCTCTCAACATGCAAGGTAGTCTGCACTATGAGGCTTGATTCTGCATTTTCCTTTTCTTTCTCAACCCAATTTTCCTTTTCTTTCTTAACCCAAACCAGTTTGATTTCCTTCTTATTGTTAGCTCCCAGATTCTACTCAGGTTCAGATACCTATCTTTAAATAGGATTTTCCTTCACTTGCTTGATCTTCTTGTTTCTACATAATTTGGCTATGTATCCAAATTTTTGATAGTTATAGCATTTTATGTTTTCAATAAAAGAAGCATTTTTAATACTATTGTAGGATATTGGTTGGTTCTTCCTACAATGAAATCTCTTATGTCCATATTCATTGCACTGATACAAAACAACATTCATATCTTGGAGTGTATTAAATGAAATTTTGATAGTTCTGATACTTAATATAAGTACAGATCCAATAGCCAACAAGATGAGAGGGGGGGGTGAATCATACAAACTTAATCATTCATAAAAACATCAGATTCAACCTCGATAACATATACTTCAGTAATAAAACCAAAATTGTTAAACATGTAAACTCAAAAGCATATAAACATTATAAATCTCATAACACCAGATTTAACGTGGAAACCCAAATAGGGAAAAACCATTGTGCGATTTCGGACCCACTAAGAAATATACTCTTCTAGAGTATCCTCGGTTAAAAGAAAATCCTGTTAAAGATTACAAACACATTGCTAGATGTGACCCGGTTAAGGGATTTCCCTCAGATCTGTTAGGATCTTCACCTTGTTAGAAGTGACCTTGTTAAAGGATTTCAAACACTCAATCAGAATGTCACCTTTCTAGAGGGTTTTACAAATAAGACTGTTAAGTCCACTCAGTTAAGAGATTTTCTGTCACTTTCACAAAATAACAGTAATAAAATCTATCTACAACTTCACATCTAAAATGCTAAAGTAGATTATTATTTGTTCAATACAATCTAGACATAGAACTAATCATGTCTATCTGCTGGGCTTCTATACTCTGTTATTGAAATAGGTCTTCAAGCTTCTGTGCTCGGTAATCACTATGTAGCATCCCTGTGCATACACTTGCCTACATACATTGTTTATAAACAGTTTCCTATTTATAAACAATTAGATAACTGCTTAATCTCTTTAATCACATTTCCCATGATCAATCATAGCCATCAGATCTTCGATCTTGTCCAAGTTCAATGCATCTTTTGATCTGAAAATGTTTTACCCCACCTAGGAACTTGCATATATTTCTTGGACCTTGTGCCAGGGTATTGCAGTTCAATCTGAGCTGTAGATCTTCATGTCGACTTTCCATTGCCTTAGATTCATTAACAAACTTCATCCATGGCTCACCAATCATTTAATTAGTTCTAGCTCATCAGCTTCCTTCATTAAATATTGCATGTAAATATTTAATGCATTCTGTTATAGCTCAGTTACAACTCGGTAACAACTCGGTGAATACTAAACTTCACTCAGTAGACATTCCTCCTTCATTAACCGATAGCGATAACCTTAGGGTTTATCGACTAGGTTCTTTGCTTGATAACATAGTATAGTATTAACCTTTACAATTTATAACATATGTATGATGTTAAAACAATCTAAAACATCATGATCTCATCATTGTCTGACTCAATACTAGGTGCCCATTGACTACCTTATTCATCCCCTTATTCATCATATTATTTCCTGTGTCTTTTACTGACATCTATATACTCTTTAAATCATACTTCTCAAGATATGGCAACATCATACTGAATTAGAAAATCAATTTCTTGACATCAATGACAAAAATAATAATATCAAGACAGTAAACATCCTTAATCAGTTATATCCATAATCATCAACAACCTTCTCAATATCCTTATGAAATGCCAACAATCTTTCATTGTCTGTTATAATGATATATTGCCAACAATCTCCCCCTTTGGCATTGATGGCAAAACCAATTGATTTGACCTTAAAAAGATTCGGATTGCTGTGATTCCAAAATACTCTCTTGCTGTCATCAAAATTTCTCCCCCATACATTAGACTTCTCCTGTTTTCTTCAGTCTTCTTTCCAATCTGTAGTCTTCTCAATTTTCTTTTAGTCTTCTCCTTAATCTTCTCCCCTATTTCATTTAGTCTTCTCCGCTGATATTAGTCTTCTCCCCCTTTGACAACAATGCCAAAAAGTAAAGAACTAAAACATAATTTTTGTCTGTATGAACTGATTTCCTGCTGTTGTTTATCAATTCAATCTTAGTCAGAGCATTTTGTCTTCAATTCTTATTATCTGTAAGAATTCCTATACACTTTTAGAAAACATCCTAAAGTGTATAAATCAGCATCAACTCCCAAAAGATTTTCGATAGAGTCATCGGATTGACCGAACTCGGTCAGTGAGTAGAAGATAGGGGTAGGACCCCTAACTTACTTCTGAGATATTCAAAAGTGTCCCTTGGTAGTGGAAGATATATGCTATTTGTTCCTTTGTGCTAACATACTCCAACACCACTTTCTTCTCTTGAGCTTCTTCTCTAGAATAATGATATTTGATAGAGATGTGCTTTGTCTTAGAGTGCATAATAGAATTCTTTGAAATATTAATGGCACTAGTATTGTCACAGAATATAGTTACTGGCTCGGTAACTTTCTCATTTATACCTTTTAACAGTTGTTTGATCCATGCAATGTTGGTACAATTCAATGCTGCAGCAACGTATTCAACCTCTATTGTTGACTGTGAAACACATCCTTGTTTCTTGCTAAGACAACTCACTGGTCTTTCTCCTAAAAAGAAAGCTCCTCCACTTGTGCTTTTTCTGTCATCAATGTTGCCTACCCAATCAGCATCAGTATAAACTTTTAAATCAAAATCATTTCCTTTCTGATATAATAAGCCATAATCCTCAATGCCTTTCAAGTATCTAAAAATTCTTTTGATTGCTGTCATGTGTGTTTCCTTAGGATCTGCAGAGAATCCTGCAACTATACCTACTACATGTGCTATGTCTGGTCTATTGTGAACAACATATTGTAGCTTTCCAATCATGGATCAGTAAAGTGTCTCATCAACAAATGCAGATTCATCATTCTTTGACAATTTACAATTGGTAGTCATAGGAGTACTTACTGGTTTTGAATCCTCCATTCCAAATTTCTTCAAGATTTCCTTTATGTACTTGGATTGAGTAATGAAAATCTCATTTTTCATTTGTAGTATCTATAAACCTATAAAATACTTTATCTCATTGATTAATGACATCTCAAATTCTTTGCTCATTTCATTTCCAAAGTTCTTGCATAAATAGTCATTTCCACAAAATATAATATCATCAACAAATATGGCTGAGATCAGTATTCCATTTTCATCATTCTTCATGTACATATTGTTGTTCTCACTTGTCCTTATAAAACCAATCTTAATCAAATAAGAGTGCAATCTTTCATACCATGCTCTAGGTGCTTGTTTCAAACCATATAAAGCTTTGTTCAATTTACATACCTGATCTTTATTATTGTCTTCAACAAATCCTTTAGGTTGTTCAATAAAAACTTCTTCTTCTAATATTCCATTCAGAAATGTAGATTTGACATCCATTTGATATACCTTGAAATATTTGAAAGCAGCATATGCCAACAATGTTCTTACTCCTTCAAGTCTAGCAATAGCTGCAAAAGTTTCACCATAATCAATTCCTTCTTCTTGAGCATAACCTTTGCAAGCTAGTCTTGCTTTATTTTGAATGACCTCTCCTTTTTCATTTAGCTTGTTTTTGAAAATCCACTTTGTACCGATTACATTCTTGTCCTTCAGTCTTGGGATTAGTGTCCATGTATCATTCTTCTTGATTTGATCAATCTCTTCTATCATAGCATTTATCCAATCTTTACTGTTAAATGCCTCTTTCACTATTCTCGGTTCAAATTCAGATATCAAACATGTGTTCTATCTTAGTTTGTTCCTTGTCATCACTGGATCATTCTTATCTCCTATAATCTGACTTGGTGCATGATGGCTTCTAACATACTTGGCTAATACAGGCTCGGTAGGCTCTGTATGATCTTCTTCATCACTTGGTAACTAGATATTCTCTTCATTTTCTTAACCAGTCTTCTCGGTAATACTTCTCGGTTGAATATAAACAAATTCATCATAGTCTTCTGGTTCCTTGGAATTTCCTTCATCATTTCTTTTTGCAAATTCATCAATTTTCACATTTGCACATTCTACTATTTTGTTAGATGATTTGATCAGACATTTAAATGCTTTGCTTCTAGAAGAATAACCTAGAAATGTTCCTTCTTCACTTTTCTGATCAAACTTGCCATTTCTATCATCTTTGTGAACATAGCATCTACTTCCAAAGATTTTAAAATAACTTACATTAGGTTTCTTATCATACCAAATTTCATATGGTGTCTTCAAAGTACCTTTCTTCAATTGAACTCGATTCAAGGTGTAAATAGCTGTGCTTTTTGCTTCTCTCCAAAATGTTTGTGGTACCTTCTTTTCAATCATTAGTGTTCTAGCACAATCCACAATAGATCTATTTCTTCTCTCAGCTATTCCATTTTGCTGTGGAGTTCTCAGTGCAGAGACTTGTCTTTTAATACCATGATCATTGCAAAATAAGTTGAACTCATTAGATGTGAACTCTCCTCCTCTATCTGATCTAACACATTTCAGTTGTCTTCCTGTTTCATTTTCAACTCTTGCCTTGTACCATTTAAACATTTGAAAAGCTTCTGATTTTTCTTTTAGAAACATTACTGACATCATCCTTGAATAGTCATCCACAAATAATATGAAATATTTATCACTATAATAACTTTGAACTTTCATATGACCACAAAGATCAGTGTGCACTAGATCTAAAATTCCCTTAGAAGTGTAAGACTTACTTGTAAAGCTTGATCTTGTCATTTTATCCATCTAGCATCCTCGACACATAGCATTCTTAGGTTTTTCCAAACTCGATAGACCTCTTACTCGATGCTTCTTGCTTAAATTTGATTAGATTATCAAAATTTACATGACAAAACCTTTTATGCCATAACCAGGTATCATCTATCTTTGCATACAGACACTTGTTCCTAGTTGAGTCAAGATGAAATGTATTACCTTTTGTTTGTGTCCTGGTAGTAGCTAACTTTCCATGCTTGTCATGAACTTTGACAATTCCTTTCAGAAATTCTCTTCAGTATCCTATATTGTTTAGCTGTGCTACACTAAACATATTATATTTCAAACCTTCAATCCAATAAACATCATTACATTTAGCATTGTCAAGAAGTGTTATGGATCCTTCACCTTTTACTAGACATGGTGCATCATTACCAAATCTAACATAGCCTCCATCATAATCTTCTAATATAACACACTTGTGTTTATCTCCTATCATATGATGTGAGCATCCACTATCTATAATCCAAGAATCATTAGTGTTTATGTGAGATATTAGAGCTTTTTCTTCATACCTTTCTTCATCTGATCCATCTTTTCTAGCCACATAAACTACTTCCTCTGTATCAGTCTCATCTGATTTATCATCATTAGATTCCTCATCAGCTATTAGGCATGTCTTTCTATCTCTTCTTCTGAAGTCTCGGTGTCCTCTATAATGATTATCATTTTGTCTATCATCTCGGTAATCTCTCTTTTTAGCAGAATCTTTGTCAAGACAGTTAGAAGCCATATGTCCTATCTTATCACAATTGAAATATTTCAAAGTTATCTTTCCTTTATACTTACCTTTGCCTCTCGGTAACCTTTTGGCTAATAGTGCTTCAAACTCTTCTTGCTTTCTGATTTCCTCATACAGTTTGTGTATTGCCTCCATGTTCTTACGAAATCTTTCACTTGCTCCACTATGATCTCCTTCAAAGTACTTATACTTTCTTTCATTGAAATCATTAGGTTCATCAAGATGAAAAGAACTAAATGCAGATTCAACTTTATTTACCGAAGATCCATTATTATCAAAGTTACTCAATTCAAATGCATGTAGCTTACCAATAGTAGCATCTAAAGAAACTAGCATATTGGGTACAGACCTCAGTTCATTGATTGTAGAGACTCGGATTGCATAAGCTGGTAGAAGGGTTCTTAACAACTTACTTGTTATATCATTTTCTTCAATAGTTCCACCTACTCCTTGATTTGTTTGACAATCTCCTTTAGTCTTGTACTGTACTGAGTTATGTTCTCACCTTCATTCATCCTCATAGATTCAAGTTGTCCTCTTAGACTATCTACTTTTTCTCTTTGAACATCTTCATCTCCTCCATATACTGATATGAGCTTATCCCACATTGCCTTTGCATCATTGTAGCCTTCTAGATCATTAAACTCTGAATCGGTCAATGCAGATGTTATTTCAATCATTGCTTGAATATGTTCTTGCTTTGCCTTTATCTCTTCCATAGTCAATGGATAGGTGCTCAGTGTACCAAAATCATTCTCCAGATAGTATACAACATATTCTCCAACTCCTGATAGATGTAGCTTCATCCTTTTATGCCATGTAGAGAAACTTGACTTGTTCAGCTTCGGTGCATCCCTCTTATACATCTTTGGATCTTTAACTCAACTGCCTTTAAACTTTTCTTTCGAAGTCCAAAGCTCTGATACCAATTGATAGTTCTGATACTTAATATAAGTACAGATCCAATATCCAACAAGATGAGAGGGGGGGGTGAATCATACAAACTTAATCATCCATAAAAACACCAAATTCAACCTCAGTAACATATACTTTAGTAATAAAACCAAAACTGTGAAACATGCAAACTCAAAAGCATATAAACATCATAAACCTCATAACACTAGATTTAACATGGAAACCTAAATAGGGAAAATCCATTATGGGATTTCGGTCCCATTAAGAAATATACTCTTCTAGAGTATGCTCGGTTAAAAGAAAATCCTGTTAAAGATTACAAACACATTGCTAGATGTGACCCGGTTAAGGGATTTCCCTTAGATCTATTAGGATCTTCACCTTGTTAGAAGTGACCTTGTTAAAGGATTTCAAACACTCAATCAGAATGTCACCTTGCTAGAGGGTTTTACAAATAAGACTATTAAGTCCACTCGGTTAAGAGATTTTCTGTCACTTTCACAAAATAATAGTAATAAAATCTATCTGCAACTTCACATCTAAAATGCTAAAGCAGATTCCTATTTGTTCAATACAATCTAGACATAAAACTAATCTTGTCTATCTGGTGGGCTTCTATACTCTATTATTCAAATAGTTCTTCAAGCTTCTGTGCTCAGTAATCACTATGTAGCATCCCTATGCATACACTTGCCCGCATACATTGTTTATCAATAGTTTCTTATTTATAAACAATTAGATAACCACTTAATCTCCTTGATCACATTTCCCATGATCAATCATTGCCATCAGATCTTCGATCTTGTCTAGGTTCAATGCATCTTTCGATCTGAAAAATGTTTTACCCCACCTAGGAACTTGCATATATTTTTTGGAACTTGTGCTAGGGTATTGTGGTTCAATCTGAGCTGTAGATCTTCATGTCGACTTTCCATTGCCTTAGATTCATTAACAAACTTCATCCATGGCTCACCAATCATTTAATCAGTTCCAGCTCATTAGCTTCCTTCATTAAATAAAGCATGCAAACATTTAATGCATTCTTTTATAGCTTGGTTACAACTTTGTAACAACTTGGTGAATACTAAACTTCACTTAGTAGACATTCCTCCTTCATTAACCGATAGCGATAACCTTAGGGTTTACTGACTAGGTTCTTTGCTTGATAACATAGTATAGTTTTAACCTTTACAATTTATAACATATGTATGATAAAACAATCTAAAACATCATGATCTCATCATTGTCTAACTCGGTACTAGTTGCCCATTGAATACCTTATTCATCATATTCTTTCCTATGTCTTTTATCGACATCTATATACTCTTTAAATCATACTTCTCAAGATATGGCAACATCATACTGAATTAGAAAATCAATTTCTTGACATCAATGACAAAATAATAATATCAAGACAATAAACATCCTTAATCAGTTATATCCATAATCATCAACAACCTTCTCAATATCCTTATGAAATGCCAACAAGCTTTCATTGTCTATTATAATGCTATATTGCCAACAAATTCTACTTTCCAAATTCATAGAGGATTGATTGTTAACCTATAGTCAGCTATTCTATGCCCAAATTTATTACACCGGTAATAGTAACCATGAAAATTTGATACATACCGGTCATGCTGTCTTGGTCTAGAATGGAACTACCTCATTGGGGGTCTTCCATTCATGTTGTTGAATCTGGTGAATCCTTCTTGGTCAATCCTAGCATTCCTTCTTAGGTCTACAAATTTGTGCAAGAAATGTGACCTCTAGTTCATTTCTGTATGTCAGTTCGGATGCCGATTTTTAACAATATCAACATATGTATTTTTATCAGTTTCCTTGCCCATAGTGAATGTCTTCTTTTCTTATCCTTCAATTGAAGAAGTGAACATTCTGTCTTTGTCAGATTTTCCTTTGTCGACTGATCCTTGACCAACTTAAAAGCCTAAGCCACCCGTGTCTTTGGATTGCTTTTGTTTTCTCAACATCTTATCCAAAGCTTCAGTGCTTCCTTCATACTTGCTTCTTATTTTAATTTCTTCCTTGCTTTCCTCAATCTCCTTTCTAAGCTTTATTATTTCTTCTTCTAGCTCTTGATGCTCCTTTTCTTTCTTTGTTAAGTCAAGTTTTGTAGCTTCATCAATCCTCTTAGTTTCTTCTAGCTTAGGTTAGATATGATTTGATCGGATTCTTCTAGAGACTTCTTCAAGAGATCTTATTCATCTACTACAATAAGCTTAACTCTCTTGAGTTCTCTTCTTGTTTTACTTAGTTCTTCAAGTGCACCGATAAGTTCACTTTCCAGATCCACTTCAGCCTCAACATACCCTTCTTCCTCATCTTTAGTAGTAGGTCTGTCAAGTGACATAAAAAGATTTACTCTTCTGTGGTTCTCATGGTCATCATCTTCTAATGCATTCATCATCTGTTGTGTCATCCTCAATGGTATATAAACTATTTTGGTTTCGATAGTCTCTTCTTCCCTGTCGATGGTCATTTCTTTCTCTATTCTTGCCAATAGATATTTTGAACTCTCTTGACTCATCTCCACCGATTTCTTTGTGAGGACATCTTGCAGTGAAGTGTCCTACCTTCCCATAGTTGAAACACTTAAGTGGCAACTTTCCTTTGTAATGGCTTGATCCTCTTTTGAGCTTCCTAACAAAATTTTCTACTTTACCATCAGAGTCTTCACGGATTCTTTAAGGGTAACAACTTCCTTCCCCTTTTTGGTGGTATTGAAAGCAGCTTCTTTTCTTGAGGAAGTCTCACTGATTGTTCTCATCTTATAGGCTGTCAAGGAACCAAATAGTTCATCCATAGTAAAAATCTTCAAATCCTTGGCTTCTTCTATGGATGACACTTTGGTATCATATTTTGGAGTGAGAGATCTAAGTATCTTTTTGACAAGAATTTCATCTGTGATCTCTTCACCAAGTCCTCTAATAACATTCATAGTTTCATCGATTCTGTGGAGGTATTCTACAATTTTTTCATCATCTTTCATTTTGATGCTTTCAAGTGGGATCCTTAGGGTTTGCAGTTTGGCGTCCTTGACCTTTGCATCTCCTTAAAATAATCTCTGCAACTTGTCCCATGTTTCCTTTGCTGAAACATAGTGCATAACCTTGACAAATTCATTATCGGACAATCCACTCAATATGGCATGTTTAGCCTTTGCATTATTTTCATACTCCTTCTTTGCATCTGGATTAGTGGGAGGAGTATTACAAACAGCATACCCATTCTTGACTGACATCCATGCATCAAAGCCAAGAGATGAAATATATGTCTCCATTCTTTTGCTCCAGAAAGCATAGTTAGATCCATCAAACAAAGGGGCTTTTGAGGAGGTATATTCACTTCTTGCCATTGTTCTCAAAGTCTAGAAACTACCCAAGGTTTAAAAATAACTAGGAACTTACGCTCTAATACCAATTGTTGAACATAGAGTACCACTGAGGGGGGTGAATCAGTGGTTCCTAGGTCTATTATTTTTCTGATCTAACTTGAGAATATCAATTATTTACTTGATTACATAGACAATCAAACCGGTAATATAAGAAAGAAGGGCAAAATGATCATGCATACACAACCAACTCACAACACAAGATTTACAAGGAAAACCAAATATGGGAAAAACCCCAGTGAGAAAAGCTACTGAAGTCTACCACTCCAATCTAGCCTCACAGTAAAACACAGTTTTAAATTTTAGGGCACCAACCCAAGGAGCACCAAGCTCCAACTTGGCAATGTATATTGAAATAGTATGTGAGTATAATTTAGGCTTCTTATTGCAAATGAATTCTGCAGCTCTTGAATCAATTATCTTCCTTTTATCTTTCTCTCCTTCTCTCACACAATCTCTCTGTACACTATGTCACAGTGGGATGCTTCCTACTTTGCCACGCCTTACTGATAAGGCTTAACTGCTCGACTATGAAACTACCGATAGGATCCTTTGACCAGTCTTCCTGCTTGTTCACACTGTAACTTGATCAAAATCCCTTCTCAAGTTTTCTTCTTCCAACTCCTCTCCTCACTACTTACTTTTCTGCAACATCATCATCTTTTAGTCCATTTTGCACTTCTCTTATTTAATAGGTTCCCACCAAAAAGTAGATTCAAAATCCGGGTGGTTGGGGTTTCTACACCATCCTCAAGGCAAATTTAATCCAATCAGATATGCAAGATCTAATCTCCTTATGTCCATCTGTTCTTCACAATAATTTTCGTGCTTTTTCAAATATGGGAAACATGATCCTTCATTTTAGATTTGCATTTTACATATTGCCATTAATCCTCCTGTTGTTTCCTTTTCGAGGTGATCTTTCACTCCAATCTTCTATTTTTCAATCCAAACATCAACTACTCCCCTGATATTCCTCTTACATTCCTTCTTCCTTGAGCTGCTATCACTCTGATATGATTACTAGATATGAGGTTCCTTCATTAATGATGAATATCAGTTTCATCAACCCAGTGAGTGAAACTTCGCCAACTAAACCCTACTTGCCACCTCAGCTTCACACGACATTACTCCAATCAGGACATGACTTTCCAATGTTCAGTCAGTCCAACAAACACATACCAGTAAAACCCTTTTCCAGTAGAGTGTTCTTCACCTATTGATCGGTATAGCATCCTATACTGGTTATACATCTTAACATTTTTCCTCTTCATCCTTATCTAGGCAGCCATCTACCATGCTCAATCTCCACCGGTTCACATCAATGACAACTAAGTGACAAAATGCCAACACAAATGACATATAAAATCTTTGAGAATCAATTTAATGAGGTTGTTCAACGCCTGGAATAGATTGGAATACATTTTGAGACCAATTTTTAAGTTTTACATTGCATTTTGTCAAGTATTAGAGTAGCAATCTGTACTTAATAGATTGATTGCATTGTTGTTCTTGTGTCTGTGAAGTGTGTACTTGTTATATCTATAGCTGCAACACAAGACACTCAATAAATCATTACAAGCAATGTTTAGAAAATTAATCAACTAAAGATAAAACCATAGCTAATCGATTTATTGCCTCCTAGTAAGTATGAGTATGAATTTTGCTCTCAAATCTGGTTATGCAAATTCCAGTGACTTGACTACATCTAGATGGAGGATTTAAATGATGAAGATGCATGATCTAGAAATGATAGCATGATTGAGCTAAATGGTTTCATGATTATTGTAGAAAATAAGCTAGAATGAAGATGAAATTAAGATAAAAATGAACATGATAACAATGCTAAGAATGATTTGCCAAGAGCTATATGACTATAGTAACAATTCTTGAATGCAAATGAGATGGGATTCGGGAAACTTTGTGCTCCAAAATGAGGTCTATTTATAGGATTTGCAAGGCTAGGAGTGAGGTGGCAAGAATCAACGGTCAAGATTTGATCTAAAGATATTAATGGTTAAATTGGAGGTGGGTTGAGAAGAGGTTGGATGAAAGGGGAAAATTGGTGGTAGGTAGGAGAAGGGGTTGGATGAAAGGGAACATTGTCATCTCCATGGTGACAAGTGTTGAGAAGCTTCAAGAAGAGGTTAAATGAAAGGGAACACTTAGTGACAAGTGTCACAAAGCTTTTCTCATGAGAGGGCAAAGTGTTCAAGGAAAACATGATTGTTAGGATGTGCAAGCTAGAATGGGGTTAGGCAAACCTGGGGTTAGATGGAATGTGTTAGGTTAGGTGTTTATAAGTTAGGACTATTTGAATTTAAAAATTCAAATAATAGGAAAAGGCTAATTAATCTCAACAACTCATTATTCATTTGTTTTAATTAAATAGGGTATTTAGAAGAAATGAATTTGATGGGGGGAATTAATTAATTTGAATTAATTAATTAAAGGGGATTATTGAAATGAACCTATTAAATAAATCCTTAGATTTATTAATAAGTAGATGAAAAGGGAAATTTAATCAAATTGCTTAGTGAATTCAATTAAATTAGGGAGAGGGGATTAATTAAATAATTGCTTATTTAATTAATTATCTTCAGACCATTTTTAGGTGTATACATTTTGCCCCTCTTTGAAGCGAGGTGTGATGATGTGTTGATTCAAAGAATAATCTCATTTTGATGATTATATTGGTTTGATAGGATGCCCCAGCTCTTGATTGAAAAATTATGGGATGATGATGCCCCCTCAGGAGATCAATTCAGATAATTGATCTTTGGAGTTTTGTGATTTTTTGCAAAATTGATTGCCCGATAGATTTGATTTGATTCCTGCAATTGTGTTTGATGAAAATGCGAGTTCTTCTATTAGCTTGATTGCTTAGATTGGTAAGATTGATAAATCTTGTTTGATTAGATTGATAAGATCGAAATTCAGTCTCGTTTTAGGAAGTATTCATCCTGTATAAGACAATGATGATCAAAGCGTCTGGTTTCAAGAAGGATTCATCTTGTATAAGACATGATCAAAACATCTGGTTTCAGGAAGGATACATCTTGTATAAGACATGAATTAGAATCAGATCGTCTGGTTTTAGGAAGGATACATCCTGTATAAGAAATGAATCAGAATCAGGTCGTCTGGTTTTAGGAAGGATACATCCTGTATAAGACATGATCAAAATCGATTAGGTTTGATTGATTGATTTCATTTGATAAGGTTGATTAGATAAAGAACTAACAGTTTGTTGATATCAAGTTGCAGAAATTTTTGGATATACTGATGTTGAGTCTATTAAGAGAGATAGCATAAGATTTGGGCTAGGTTGATAATATCATGAGAGAGATGAGTCATCATTCTGATTGTGTATACACTTAAGACGATACCTTGATGATTCCTGCAATAGATTGAACCTTGGATAAAAGGAGCATGCGGGATCCCATGCAATAATGAAATGCAAGCTAAAATGCAAATGCAAATGCAATGATCAGACCAATCACTAGATTATTGCATTTTTGTCATCATTGAGGTTTTTGAAATGTGGGAAGTGAGTGCAAACATGGATGGTATAATTAACCATGATAACCTGAGCACTTCTTTCCTAGCTTTTGATATAGCAAGTTAGCACAAGCATTGAGGTATAATTGAACTGAGATGACTTGAGTGTGCTTGCATAAAATAGGCAGTATTAATCATTTCAATACGCAAATCAGAAATGTCTTCAATGATACTCCGGTGATCATGTCCTGAGACAAATTTGCACATATTAATGATCAATTTTTAGACAATAGACAAGAAAAATATCATGTTCCTTCCTTGTTCCTCTAGTCAATGACATTCTGGAGTCACTTAGAAATCATGATAGCGAAAATCAATATAGAAAAGTTAAACGATCATGTTAAAATCATTATCCAAAAATATATCATCCACTGAAAAGTGTGTGATGTGCTTAGATTGATTTTGTGATAATTTGATAGTTGATAGTTTGATCTTGTGTTCAATGTTGGATGCGTCTCAGTTTTTGCTTGATAAAGGTTGTCTAACTATTTGTTCTACCTGTTTGATTAAGCTCAAAATTGATCCAAAGTTTTGCCCCCAGCTAAGTGCAGGATTTTGCCCCAAGCTTAGAAACAAATTCATTATGATATACCCAATGATCCAAACCATGGTGAGAGAGCAATTGCAATGCCTGCATATGTACAAAGGCTTCATGATGATCAGTACTGATGGAAAAATGAATGGATGCAAGTAGAAAAATACATGAACTAATAGATGGAAGAGCTAGCTAATAGATATCGCCTATTTGCAAGGTTTTCACCATCTATTTTTATTGCACTTTTTCTCATATTTGATTTTTTTTTTCACTGTTTTTGGTTTTTTGATTTTTCAGTGTTTTTGGATTTTTCTGCTTTTTCATTGTTTTTGGATTTTTTTGCTTTTTTTAGACATAGAATTTCTTCAGGTGCATTCTATTGATGGGTTCTTCGAGGTGATCCCCATCTTGCATTAATAGATGATATGCTCCTGATCCAAATATTGTTGTGATCACAAATGGACCTAACTAGTTTGGTTCAAACTTTCCTTTCTTTTCTTGATTTGCCTGGTTGCATGGAATTTCCTTTAGTACTAGTTCCCCCACTTGAAAGATTCGTGGTTTGACCCTATGATTATAGCTCTGACACATTCTTTGTTGATATACCTTTAGATGATCAAAGGCATTTTGTCTTCATCCATGGATCAGTTCTAACTCTTACAGTATAGATACTCATTGTTCTTCATCTCGGGTGAGACCTTTTAGTGATACACATAGAGAGGGTATCTCTACTTCGATTGGAAATAGAGTAGGATTTGATTGGATATGCCAATCTCTTCCAACATCGTTCACTATCTTCTTAAGGATTTTTAGAATAGTTTTGTTAGATGCTTATGCCTACCCATTTCCTTGTGGATAATAGGGTGCTGAGAATTTGTGCTAGATTTTGAATTTAATGCATATTTCTTGTACATCCTGATTCTTGAAAGGTCACCCATTATCAATGATAATGGTCATTGGTATTCCATAGCGACAGATGATATAATTCAAGATAAATGCAGTAATTTATTTTCCTGTGATATTTATGAGGTATAGCCTCAATCCATTTTGTGAAATATTTTGTAGCTACAAGGATGAATTTGTGACCATTAGATGAAGAGGGATATATTTTTCCTACTAGATCTAGACCACATTGACAAAAAGGCCAAGATGTTGCTAAAGCATGAAGTTCTTGTGCTGGTGCATGAATCAAATTCCCATGGATATGACATTGTTTGCATGTTCTAGCTATCTGAAAAGAATCTCATTCCATGGTCAACCAATAATAGCCCAAGTGTATGAGTTTTTCTGAAAGGGTAAGACCACTTGAATGAGTGCCACAAATATCGTTATGAACTTCATGTAAGGCCTTCTCAAATTGTTCTTGTTCTAGACATCTTAAGAGAGTACCGTCTAGACCTCATTTAAATAGGGTATACACGACGAGAGTAAAATGGGAGGAATGGTGAATAAAGTTTCTCTTTTGGTTCTTCGATAAATCATGATGTAAGGTGCTATCTTTTAGTTATGCGTAAGTTTGGCCATAATGGGAGGAATCATGCCAATAAGTTGATAGATGGTTTGGGAATCAGGACAATTATAGGTGGGATAAAACAACTCTTCCACTAAGAATTCATAATGTTGTTGATTTTCCTATGTCTAAAGGATAGAAGCAAGTGTAGCCATGGCATCTACTACTTTGTTGTCATTTCTTGGAATCTATTGGAAAGTTATTTCTACAAAGTATTTCTTGATATCCTCAACCATATTTTTATAAGGCATTAGCTTTTCATCCTTTGTTTGATAGTCATAATTAATTTGATTAATAATGAGCTAAGAGTCTCCAAAGACTTGAAGTTATGTTATATTCCATTCTATAGCCATTTTGATACCTTTTACCAAAGCTTCATACTCTGTTGTGTTATTGGTGCATGGAAATCTTAATTTGTATGCTTTTGGGATTGTATGACCTTGTGGTGTGATAAATAGAATGCCTACTCTTGATCCATGCTATGTATATGAACCATCAAAGTATAGTTGCCATGTTTTTGCTGTGATTGTTAGGATATCAGCATTAGGAAACTCAATGTGTAGAGGATGATCATCTTGAAGTGGTGCCTTTGCTAGTTGGTCAGCAATAACTTGTCCTTTGATAGCTTTTCTATCAATATACTTAATATCATACTCACTTAGAATCATGATAGATTTTGCTAGTCGTCCTGTTAATGTTGCTTTGCTGAGTAAATATTTCAGAGGATCGATTTTAGCTATTAATTTGATGGAGTGAGATAGTAGATAGTGTTGTAATTTTTGAGAAGTGAAAACTACTACCAAACATGCTTTTTTTATTGATGAATAGTTGATCTCATATCCTACTAGTGTTCTGTTGATGTAGTAGATAGCTCGTTATTTTCCTTCATTATCTTGTTGTGCAAGCAAAACTCCTAATGATGCTTCAGTGGTTGATACATATAATAATAATGGTTTCCCTAGAATTGGTTACATTAGGATAGGTGGTTGTATGAGATATTCTTTGATCTTGTTGAATGCTTCTTCACATTGATGGTCTCATTTGAAATTAACATGTTTGTGCAATATATGTGTAAATGGTTGACATTTATCTGCTAGTTGAGCAACAAATCTTTTGATTGACTGGAGTCTTCCTTGGAGTGATCTTAGTTGACTGATATTCTTGGGAGATGCCATTTCCATGATTGCTTTAACCTTAGCTAGATCCACTTTGATACCTCTAGTTGAAATAATGTATCCCAATAGCTTTCTTGAAGTAACACCAAAGGCACATTTCTTAGGGTTTAGCCTTAGCTTGTATTGCTCTAACCTATCAAAGATCTTTTCCAATATCTCTATACATTCTTCTCTATTGTATGATTTAGCCAATATGTCATCCACATAGTCTTCCATGAATGTATGCATCATGTCATGAAATATAGTTGTCATTTCCCTTTGATATGTAGCACGTACATTATTTAATCCAAAAGGCATGATGTTCCAACAAAAAGTACCCCATGGACATGTGAAAGTTGTCTTTTCTTGATCTTCGGGTGCTATTTTGATCTGATTGTATCTAGAGAAACCATCCATTAAAGAGAGCATGGACTGTCTAGCAGTTAAATCTACGATCATGTCAATGTTAGGCAAAGGAAAGTCATCCTTTGGACATGTGTTATTAAGATCTCTGAAGTTAGTGCATATTCTGATGCATTTATCTAGTTTTGAAATAGGAAAAATGTTGGATACCCATTAAGGATAAGCTACAGGCCTGATGAATCCAACATCCAATAATTTCTTTAGTTTTGCCTTGACTAGAAGAGCAATATGAGGATGTATCTTCCATAACTTCTATTTAATTGGTTGGGCTCCTGGATTAACATTTAAGTGATGCATAATAAGCTCTAGATCTAACCCTAGCATGTCTGCATATGACCAGGCAAAATTGATCTGCCGTCATTTGAGGAATTCTACATATTGTTGCATTTCTTCTTTGGACAGAGAAGTTGCTGGATGAAGAATCTTTGGTTGCTCTGTTGTGCCAATGTTAACTTCCTCTTTTGGTTCGATCAAAATGGATGACCTTTCTTGATAGTGCTCAGGTAAAGTGTCAAATCTCCCATCTTTCGGTGCCTTAACGAGGTTTTCACCATTAGATGCATCCTTTCTTTTTTCTTTTTTTGGATCTAATGTTGCCAATAAATGGTTTTCAACATTAGACTTGATATTCTTTTCTTTATTTTCACTTTTGCGACTAGGAGATTTGGCACCCACTTGAATGGAAGATGTGTTGCTGACATTCTTGGTGAGAGTTGTTACGGGTTTGATTGCATTAAGATATATAGATATGGCATGGTCATTTGGAAAGTTATCAATGGTGGTATGCCCTTCATTTTCCCAATCAATAAGCTTGGGGTGGATTAGAGGTAGGGGATCTTCATGTTGGGATGTTTTGAGGGTTTCAAGGGTCATGATAGATGTATCAAAGTTTTCAATATGTATGTCAATGTCTAGAATGGTACTCTCATCAGAATGACCTCGCATAAGAAGTTCCTGATCATCCTCGGTTAAGTCCGAGTTAGCAGAATGTGATTCTAATTTAAGTAAACTAGTTCCTGACATTTTTCCTACATATGTGTGAACTACATCGACTCCTATATCTCCTTCAAAGAAATTTTCTTTTGCTGATTCTTTAGAGTGATAGGAATCTCATTCCCATTCATTAGAATCTGTATCACTTGCAGCCTGCAGTCTATAGATTTGGTCATATAGCATTTCTACTGCTTTTCTGGCTATACTTTTCCTTCTTTCATATTCAACCTCTTCAGGATTGAGTTTGAGTTTTGTCAACTTTTCTATGAGTTCTCCTAGACTTATATTAGCTTCTTTCTTGTTTTGATTGAGATTTAATGTTGCTTGAGAGATGTTTTTAGTTTGTTTCTCTTGTTGATTTGAAGCTTTCTTCTTTTCCCATTTCATGTTTTCTTGTGTTTGTTGCTTAGCTGATACTTCTTCTCTTTCAATTGCGAGTTGTTCTTATCTGTTTTCATATTCCTCTTGTTGTTGACTAAAAGATGTGCCTTCCAATAGAGTGACTTGTCCATACCCTAAGCTTGTTTTGTCTGTAGTTTACTGAGTGTAAGGTTGGATAGGTTCCGAGATACCTTCTTTTCTTTTTCCTATAGGACTTGTCCCGTATATCCCATTCTTCTAAGAATGTTAAATCCTTTTCCATATTTTTTGTAGGTATTCTGACATTGTTGATCTTTTGTTGACATTCTTCATCCTTGTATAGCCACTGTAGCACATCTTTGTCTTCTACCTCCTCTAATAAGCTTTCAGCACTAACAAATGCTCCATCAAATATCAGAAGATGTTTCACAATTGGTTGTTGTTTAGAGTTTGATGGTTTTTGCAAGGATTTAGGAGAAAGTGGTAATTGTGATATTGAATATTCTTCATTCCCTCTATCTCTTCGCTACATTTTTTTTTCCATTCTTGATAGAATTGAAGCAAATGATTGTTCTTTAGATTGTGTGGTCGAAGATGATACCTCCCTATTAAGTGGAACAATGACTTCTTGGGTCATTTTCTAGAGTATTGAAATGGATTCGAAACTACAGATATTGTAATTTCTTGCCCATTGTAGGGAAATTTCACACACTGATGATATGTTGATGGGACAACTTGCAGGTCATGTATCCAGGGTATTCCCAAGAGTACATTATATGATAGGTCCAAGTCCAGAACTTGGCATGCTGTGTCTTTTTGTAGAGGTCCCACTCTAATGGGTAGTATCACAATTCCCTTGGAGGAACATTCTTCTTCATAATAGGCTTTTATAGTGATCCTTTTCCAGACATCAATTGCATCTTTTGAATATCCTAAGGCATGAACAAGACTCAATGAACAGATATTTAGGCCATCTCCACCATCTATTAGAACACAGTTAATGTGTGTTTTGTGAATGAGGACTTCAATATGCAAAGGAGCATTGTGGGGATGTTGTAAGGACATGTCATCTTCTTCAGTGAATGATAAGCAATGAGGGGTTGTGAGGTGTCCCACCATGGTTTGGAATTAATCAATATCAAGATCTTTGGAAACTGTTGTATCAATTAATGCTTTTTCTAGAATTTCTTTGTGTGTAGGTGAAATATTTAACAATTCTAAGATGGATATTTGTGTGAGTGTTTTCTGCAATTGCTCCACTAGGTTGTATTGTTTGGTATTGGATGATGTGTTTATTGTAGGACCCGGCAAAACAAATTTGGCTTTGCTTCTTGTGATAGCATAAGCATGTTCTTGATTTTGTTTTTCTTTAACTACAATCACGTTTACCACATTATCATATGTATGAGCATAGTTTACCTTCGCTTTACCCTTGCCATTATTTGTCGTTGATGATTCACCTTTCTCATAGTTTGGAAGTGGAGTTTTAAAAGTTGTATGAGATTCATTTTTTGTATGTCCATCCACTTTTATTAATCCATTATCAATCATGTCTTGTATGATATGTTTCAACTTCTGACAACTATTTGTGTGATGTCCCTTGTTTCAAGGGAAATCGCAATACTGATTATCATTCCACCAAGGTAGTTTTATTTGAGGTTCGTAGTTCCTTTCTTCTAGTAAATTGATCAATTTAATTGCAAGAAGTGTCTTTAGTGTTGATCCAAGGGGTTCACCAATGTTTGTAAATTGTCTTCGAAAGAAAGTTTTGATAGTTTCTCTTTGGTGATTGTTGATTTGTTGAGGCACTACTGAGTGAGTGGATAAATTAAAAATTGGTTGTTTTGGTTTCACATTGTTGTTATCAACTATTCCATCGTTGATGACATTTTGATTTCTATTCCAAAACTTTGGTTTATTATTGTGATTGGTGTTATTGTTGTTTTTAGGAGGATGACTTCCTTCTTTGTATATCTTTAATTCACCTTTCTTTATCATGGCTTCCTCCATTCTGATTCCATTATCGACCATTTTTATGAAACTTTGATTTCCTTGCATTTTTAAATAATAACTCATTTGATCATTTAAGTTATTGATGAATATGTCTATTTTTTCATATTTTGGCACTGTACAAGGATACCGTGAGGCTAACCATCTCCATCATTGTAAAAATGTCATGAAAGGTTCTCCAACCTTTTGTTTGGTTTTACATAGGTCTAGCATTGTTACTTCATGTTGTATGTTGTAAGAGTATTATGAAACAAACTTATCCACCAATTCTGAGAATGATCTGGTTCCATGTGAAAGTTTGGAGAACCATTCCATAGCTAGTCCAATTAAACTTTTCAGAAATAATATCATTAAGTAGGCATCCTCATGTGCAAACTCCATACTCATTGTGCAAAATTCTCATATATAATATTGAGGGTCAGTGATTCCATCATATTTTTTCGTATCTAGGAGTTTCAAAACCTATAGGAAATGGTCTCATGTTTAGGTTTCTATCGAATGGAAAAGGACAAATTTCTTGAAGTGAGTATCGTCTAACATTTCCTCTTTGCATATCTTGAATTTTTGTTTGCATTGTTTGCATTTGTTGTATGAGAATTGTGATAGGAGTATCAACATGATTTGTTCTTGCATGACCATGATTTTGTATTCTAGGAGGATCTAGATCTCTTATGGTGTCATCTCTATTCCTTCTTGTATCTTCATTTGATTGAATCTTATTTAGAATTTCTACTTCATCTCTTTTGGGAATGTAAGCTTCTTCATTGGTTCTAGTATTATTAGGAATTGATGTGTCATTAATGTGGAACCAAAAATATCCTCATATTGTTTGTTATTAGGGGGAGGGACACTTTTCTTTTCTATTAATTTGTTTACATCAAAATCTTGGGGAAGTGTAGCACCAGATTTGGCTAACATTAGGAAGTATTTTTATTTTTCTTCCTCCAATAATTTCTGCATAAATATTTAAAATTGAAGATCTTTCTTGATGTCTCTGATATTTTGTTCTATTATTTCTCCTTCAACTTGTATTTCATCTTCATGTTCCATGATTATATGCTCTTCGATTGTTTTCAATGTTTTGATTTCTATTTCTGCGATTCTTCCTCTGTGAGCTCTAGTTAGAACGGGTATACACGTGTGTTATTTTGCTAGTATTTGATTATCCAAAAGGTTGTTTTGATAAGTGATCATTTGTCAAGGTAGATATGCTAGAATGATATGACATGAAAAGATGATTCCAGTGTTTAAAAGTTTGCAAGTTTTTTGATCTTCAATTTAGGAGTGCAATGATGATGATTTGATAAGAACCAAGTCCTATAGGAACAATATATCCTATGATGTGGGACAAGATTATCCTAACCAAACGTTTCAGTTTCATGATAAAGGATGATTGATCCTGATGAGAAATTGTGTTTGAGTGATCAGTTTACCAAAGAATGTGATAATGCATTTTGAGATGTTTAGATCTTGAACTTGTTGGGGGTGAGCACTTTGAAAATCTTAAGGTGTTTATCTTCTAGAGTCTGATTTTGACGGATGATAACTCGACCAAGAAAACCAAGAAGACAATTTAAGCATAGAATGACAGATAAAAAATGTTTATGAATACTAAAAATTGATCATGTAGAATGACAGACCTGAAAAAGTCATGCAAAGCAGCAATTTTGGGCTGGTAACATAGAGACTCATACAAGAATAGTTCATAAATAATATGAAAAAATATACAATACCAAATGACAAATAAAAAATTTCTTTTGAAAGAGCAGAGACTCATGTGACAAAACTTCATAAACCATACAAAAAAATAGATTTCTCATACAAAAGATCACTTGACTCGTACGATAGAGAACAGAACAATGAAAAATATGTTTGTTTTTGCCAAACTTGATTAGTGAATTTTGGTGTTTTGCAATTGTTTTCCAGATTTAGATGTCTGATTTTTTTTCAATTTAGGGATGAATACATAACAAACACATGATGTGATAAGTGACTCCTAGCATCCTAAACCCTAAGGAAATTGGCTGAGAATGAAAACCTTTGCTTGTTGACTTAGGTACACACCCAATAGCTAATCAGAATATGACCGCTGAGTCTCACGCAATGGATTCTCAATGCCATATTATCCGTCTCAAAATACTAATGGGGGCACAATATGGAAAGTATCTTGGGAGAATTACTATCTCTCTTGCACAAATATTATCACCCTTTCAAAGCTGAATTGGGTAGCTTCTATTTAACCAACACTAGTAAGGGATCCGTTCAGCGCATCGGAGTATAAACTCAATTAAGAGGTCTCCTAGCCTTGAAAACCAAGTTGTGATATACTCGAAGGTACGGAGGATAGCTATTCTCGAGCACTGCTGTTGACTTGATTTTCATCAAAATCACATTTATTTTATAGTGGGTTGGATTACTTGGTGTTAGCTGTTCCCACTTAGGTCATTCCCCTCACACCGATCGTAATGGCTTTAAGAGTTTTTAAGCTCCTCAGGAGGGCAAGCCTACTAAAGAAAAGTACTAATGAAAGTAAAAGATGAGTCTATCTTTCTGATCACCTAAGAAAGGTAAGAGCATACTCACCTATCATCAAAGACATGAAATACATGATAGTTCATTTCCCTTCGCAAAATTGAAGTTTGCCTAGAAAACTTAAATGAATACACAAATTTTAGTTGAATTCATAGGCAACCTACAAAATAAATTCGTTAGTAGTCTTGATTGTGTTTTTGAATTATGTCTTTGACAAGCGTATATTCATCAATCGTCCTGCAGAAAAGAGTTAGGCTACCAAAAATCTCACAAATAGAACAATATTAGCATTAGCAAAGATCAAATGAAAGCATGGAAACCTGAAATACAATCTGCTCTCATAACATAGAAGCAAAATTTTGTACGATAGAGATTATCAACCGAAATGACAAAGATTTATATCTCAGAGACAATCAAAATAATCTTGTATGACTTAGAATTTACCAACAAGAAATTCGTATGACATGCATTTAGCTCTCGCATGACAAGGAAAAGGAGCTCGTACGACACAAGATTGAGCTAGTATGAGTCAGCATGAAGTTTCATCCTAGACAAGAAAGGAGTTCATATGAGTTGGAAAATCAACTCGTACAACATTCTGATTTTGTCCCAACAAAGATGGATGTTTGTTGAAGCTTGAGAGGCCAAAATGATGATTTCAACCCCACGGTGGGTGCCAAAATGTCATGTTTGTGAAGTGTGTACCTGTTATATCTGTAGTTGTAGTTGCAACAAAAAACACTCAACAAATCATTACATGCAATGGTTAGAAAATTAATCAACTAAAGATAAAACCATAGCTAATCGATTTATTGCCTCCTAGTAAATGTGAGTATGAATTTTGCTATCAGATCTGGTTATGCAAATTCTAGTGACTTGACTACATCTAGATGGAGGATTTAAATGATGAAGATGCATGATCTAGCAATGATAGCATGATTAAGCTAAATGAATTCATGATTATTCTAGAAAATAAGCTAGAATGAATATGCAATTAAGCTAAAATTAAACATGATAACAATGCTAGGAATGATTTCCTAAGAGCTATATGACTATAGTCACAATGCTTGAATGCAAATGAGATGGGATTCGGGATCCTTTGTGCACCCAAATGAGGTCTATTTATAGGATTTCCAAGGCTAGAGGTGAGGTGGCAGGAATCAAAGGTCAAGATTTGATCTAAAGATATCAATGGTTAAATTGGAGGTGGGTTGAGAAGAGGTTGGATGAAAGGGGACAATTGGTGGTAGGTAGGAGAAGGGGTTGGATGAAAGGGAACATTGTCATCTCCATAGTGACAAGTGTTAGGAAGCTTCTCGAAGAGGTTAAATAAAAGGGAACACTTAGTGACTGTTGTTCACCAAAAGTGATAACCCAAGTATAACTGCAAATCTATCTATGACATAGCCAATCTCAATCAATGAAACACCTCAGGGCTTGGACAACATGACAAGGATATGAATCCTTCTACTCTTCAGGCTCTGCAAAACCTAGGCGGGTATACCTTTGATGCATTTAATCAGATCTATTACACAATAGACTGCATCAATCAAAAGCAGATGGATCTCAAAAGGTTCAAAAACTAAGAGGTAACTGTAGATGGGCTAGATCCACACTTGCACTTAACATTTTGAATCATGAGATGGAGGGACACTTCCACATAACATAAAATATAAAAGATATTCTGATTTTGGATTTTTAAATGGTGTTCCGACAACCTTTCAATATTACAAGAGACCAGTGCCTTATCCAGGCCACAGAGTCATGCATAAAACTGGATGAGAAATCTCAGATGCAAGTTCTTTTCAACATTAAATTTTCATGTATCAATGCCTTACATTAATACAATCCTCTACTCTGTCAAAAAACCATACTTATATGTAGATATCCAATATGCATTCAAAATCATTAATGCTGGGTTTTAGGATTTAAATCCTTCCTTGAAGAATACCCAAAAGACAACATTACACTCTTAGAGGAACCTAAAAGAGACAACTCAAATTATCCTTGATAATATGAAATTATATGAATTTGAGTACATTTTGGAGACAATTTCATGGAAACTCACACATGCCTTGCATATGTGTGAACCTGCAAACTGAAACTAAACCTACAGTAAAGACAACACCAAAAACATAAATAAACACACTGTCATTTGCATTGATAAAA
Organism: Cryptomeria japonica; assembly: GCF_030272615.1. Classification (NCBI taxonomy): domain Eukaryota; kingdom Viridiplantae; phylum Streptophyta; class Pinopsida; order Cupressales; family Cupressaceae; genus Cryptomeria; species Cryptomeria japonica. The sequence continues at coordinate 128,087,470 of NC_081407.1, read as the reverse complement.
GGATGCCATCACTGGAACCTGCAATTTCAGATTCCTCCCTTGGAGCAAATCTCTCAAAAACTGGAACCCCTACAACTAAGAAGAATTGGGAATAAGAAGGAGAGGGAAGAGATTCAAATCTACAACTGAAAATTGCCAAGTGTCTCCTCTCTAACTGAATTTTGTTCCCATGGAAACTACCTCCAAAATATCCCACATTTGTCAAAATTAACCTCATAATCAAATTATTCACTCTGGGAGCTTTCCGGCGATATATAATACTTTATATTTTGGCCAAAATTTAGACCCTGGGCGAATTAATTCTCATTTGTGCTCAGTCATTTAAATATTTCAAATTTTAATATAGTCAGAACTATATCATTTATTCATTTTAATTTTAATTTTTGCCTCCATTTGTGCTCTGACGCCTTGCCACATGGTGGCCTCTGATTGGTTGATGCGGTTGATCGGACGCCACCTGGGATGACACCTCATCTTTTGCCACCAGTCGGCCACGTCACCGCCACTGGGCTGCATGCTTGTACGCCACTTCATCGCCATGTCATCGCCACTGCACTGCCACCTGTGTGCCAACTGTGTGCCACGTGGATGGCTCTTGTTCACTTTCGCTATTTGACAGGGTGTAACTCGCGTGCATATTCCCTTCGCGAAATAGTGTGCACCGTTGATCCATCTCGAACTTGCTCACTCATTAACCCGACCTTCCTCTGCAAAATTTTGCCTGTTTGCCTCGGGAAGCGTGCTTATGTGGGGTCCACCTGGTCGCCATCCAGTCACCTCCTCCGTCGCCTCGGGAAACATGCTCACGCGTGGGCCCGCCTTGGGTGCCCATAGGCACCATCTGTCAAAAGCCTTTATGGCTTAGACATATTACTACTGTGCGTTTTTGGTTATAAATACCAGAAAATACCACTTCCCAGCCAATGTGGGATAAAGTCATTTGCCTATAGCTGCACTTTTGGAGCTCTTTTCTGAGACTTTCATGGCGATTTCTTGCTCACTTGGCACATTTGAGGAAAGGAGGACTGCCTTTGCTTTGAGACATGTTCCAATGCCCAGCACATAGAGGATCCACCACACATAGGGAAGACTTGGCAATTTGTTTGTTTGAAACATTTTTTAATGCTGCCATTTGTATTTGCTGAGTGTTGTTTGCTTCTCCTTGGAATTTGTTGCTGCTGACTTCCATAATCTCCATGCCTTCTTCAAACTCCATCTACATAGAAGCTTAAACCAACACCACATCCAGCAAGGAAAGGCAATGTGGGGGAGGAAGAAATGCTGGTCTATATTTTAACATTGTTTTAAAAACTTTGCCTTCTAATTACCACACAAGGAGAAAAGATGCCAATGGTTTCGATGCATTTGCTGGAAAGTCTTTATTGTTTGCCTCCTTACCATACCACATAGAATCCTGGAGTGCCCAATGGCATTTGTTATTTCAAGTTTTTGCTGCTATAGCTTCACATGGGGAAAGAGGTCTGTTGTTTGCATTGATTGGAGTTTATAAAGTCTTCTCTTTATCAAACTTCAAGCATGGAGGATGTTGGCAAAGTCATGAAATTTGGCTTACACCTTCCACATTACATTTGGTTGAAAGGTTTAATGGCTTTTCACATGCCAATGCATTTAATTTGAAAGTTTAAATGGTCTTCTCACACCATGGCTGCCAAGTGCATTCACATTTTTTAATGCTCTTCTTTGTCGCTGAAGGAGGATTTGGCTCCAAACTCGCCAATTTTAAATTGCCTAAAGTTCATAATAACATCTTGAACTCTTATGACATGCCTCGTGATTATAATCCATATTTAGATATTCTGAAAATCTCTTAGTGAACAAAGTCACCAATAAACTAATACGACACAGGCATGAGCCAGGTCGTGCCCCAAAGTGGGTCCAACTAAAAAAATTTTTGTTTTCATGCAACTAACCCCTGGAATGCTTCACGGACCTCAAACATACCTCCGGAAATGATCGACACCATTTTCGGATCATTAATCCGCATTTTACAACCTTAGCCAATTACGCCACAATTTTCACATTTAATCGCGAAGACGTAATTTTCAAACCTGTCAAAACACCTTTCTGGAGCTCGCCATCTGACAGGCGTATACTCTGATATACAAGGATGAATTCTACCAAACGGTTTCTCAAGACGAGTCCCGAGTGAAGAGATATTAATTTTCAAAAATGCCCAACTGGCTTTGTCGACACTACGGACCTGATGAAGTCAATGTTCTGGCAACATATGATGCCTTTCTTAAAAATACCAAACGACCTCCGTAGGTCCTCAAATTCGGAACATAGGTACGTTAAAGTACATATTAAATCTTTGAATTCTCAGTTCGATCACAAGACTAACAGGATGCAAACGACGCGCTCACAAAAATGGCTATATTAACTGATATAACACTAGAAGTGCGGATAACTGAATTTGATGGCAAAATGAGCTCTTTTGAAAACCGATCAAACAGATTGGTAGAGCCTTGAAATTTGAAATGTAGCTTACCATTTATACCAACATTAGCCCGGAACAAACATTCTGACATGATGCTCACCGGGACATTTTTACACTTGTGCAAACATCACAAACTACAAACGGATTGAGCTTTGAAAACTGAGCAAACGGATTCATAAGGACTTGAAATTTTGCATGTTGACTCACATTTATGCATAGAATCCAATCCACATTGAATTTCTTCATGACGATCAATAGGGAAAAAGATGTAATCATTCAAAGTAGGCTACTCAATAAAATCTGCATTTGTGCCTAGGATGCACTTTCAACTCACCCCTCAAACTGGGTACCTCATAAACTTATCCAAATTGAATTCTGAAAGTTGCACATCACTGAATAGGCCAAATGAAAGGTGTGAGACATGGATCCCAAGCCTTACCCTCTAAAAATCAACTGGCTCCATTTTACTCCCTTGCTAACTAGGCCATTCAAACTGACTTATTTAGGTGCCTTTCTGACATGAAAAGCAAAAATTTGAAGTGGGCCTCAAAACTTGACTTAGTTTTAATCAGTCCCAATAGCGGCTCTGACTGGGGATGGTTGATTGCAAGATCAACACAAGAATCCAGATATCTTTGGTTAAGCAGACCACCCAAAAGATGGGTCATTCTTCTCTCAATTCTTCTCTTCTCAAAATAGGGCTTCCTTATTCTACCCAAATAGCAGGGCACTTTATTGAAAACCACACAATAGAAAGCAAAGCGACTGTACAAAATATACAACTTATAAATGGCCCTGGGCCATCAAAACTGAAATCAATTCTTACCTCTGTCAAACACATGATTTTCATTTCCACAAACTGGAGGTAAGTTGAGATCATCATTCCAATCTGCCTGATAAAAAACACTTCCATTTCCAATCAGCTGATCACATAAAACATAATCAGCAGCATGTTCATAATCATGATATCTCTGAAAATCAAACACATGCTGAAAGGACTGATCACTAGATGACATAAGAGTGCCATACTCTTTACCATTCTTCCCCAGCTGAAATGAAAAGTAGTCTAACTCATTCTGAAAGTTGAAAACATTAGGCACATCTATATTACTAGTTTGCTCAAATGATGAACACTCTTCCACAATGATGGCTTGCAAACTAGAGAGGAAAACTTCCTCATAACATGACTGCAATTCGTCTTGCTAATCACAATTCCTATCAGCACTTTGCACACATGAAAATACATGATTGTCACTTGTCAATGGTTCATTTCCCACTTGTAAATCTAAGAAAACTACTTCAAATCTGTCATCCTTTTTAACAGCAAGATCCACACAATGCATACCAAAATCTAAGTTCATATCAACATATGAATCTACATTATCACACCTATCAAGCATATATGCATCTTCATCTTGTCCATCACTCAAATCAAAAATAGGGAAAGAATCAATAGCATATGTATCATACTTCACACCCTCAAAAACATCATCAATATCTAAACAAGTACTGGTTTGGCGTGAGAGATTGGGCACATTTTTGGATGCATACCTCTAAAAATCAGCAGCTAAGAGCTCTGAAATTTGTTCACTACTTAGTGAACCTTCTTCATTTCCATTTTTCTTGGCTTCATCCTCTGAGCTGTAAACATTGTCCCAATCTGATAAAGGTATTAAATCAACAATGCTCATGTCTCTATGCACATTTGTTTCATCATTACAACAACTCACATCTGCATCATAACCTTTATCATGCTGCTCATAAAGTGTTGCTATATGTTGCAACATAGTTTCATAACTGGGGTTGCAAACATTTTGTGGATTGAACTTAACAACAAGGTGACCCATATCATTAAAATCTAAAACCTCAATGGGCTCATGAATACTCGAACAATTACTTATTTTCTCATAAATTTCTTCTTGCTCTAAATACACATCTAAACTATCATGCTGAGAATAAGAATCACCTTCAGCATCATAGGAGGCATATCCACTCATGGATTTATCTCCCTCACTGTCCTCAATTTTGTGTAGATTTTCAGATTTAATTGCTTCAATTTTATCTATCCATTCTTTAATACATGTAACACTCTCTTCTCTCAAGGTAGTAGACCAATTAATTGAGTTAGGCTCATCAAGCTCTAAAAATAATTCAATCAAAACAAACTCATGGGGTCTAGCATTAGCTGGAAACTCATTTAATGCAGCTATGAATCTTTTATAAAAAATACATGATGACTCTTCCTCTTTTCTTTTCCCTATTTTCTTTCTTAAAAACCAGATGAATTTCTCTCAGATCTTTTGAAGACATACTGCAATCTCTTTATCAATCTCTTTTAGATTTGGCAGAGGATTTGGAGATCTAGGAACTACATCTAGATCCATCGGGTTTAAAACATCTACTGAACCACTATCATAACCATGCATCTCACTGTTTTACAAATTCTTTTCAAAATACAAGCAGTCACTACTTTTCAGAATCATACACACTTCTCATCATATCTCTGACTGAAAACTTATTTCAATGAAGTATGTAAATTGTAAATTTCTTTTCCTTTCAATGGTGACCTTTTCACCTTATAAGGAACATATAATTTCATAGATACTTTGAGGAATACCTGGTAAAATGAATGCTGCTACTGTCCACTTCACTTCTGACTAAAAATTTGAAGAAATCCTCCAAATCTCAGGTTCGTTCTTACAGAGTCGCCACCTCCTTGAAGAGGAATAAATTTTAAACTACTGATCTTCACTCTGAAACACTTTCAGATTTCTGGGTCTCACCACACACAGCAGAGTCACATAATATTTTTCAAATGTCTTAGCAACAAGAATTTCCAGGGTAAACACTTCCAAATCTGAAAATGACTTTTAGATTTGTACACTTCTAAGACTCTTCCCCAAATGAATTTTGGCACAACTTTGGGATTCAATTCAACATGAATTATTACAACACGTCCCCAGTAGAGTCGCCATTTTTGTTGTGGTGACTCGGATGGGATAATCTCAACCTTATATGAATTAATTCTTTCTTAACCAGAGGCTCTTGACAGTTCATTTACTCCCCAGCAGAGTTGCCATTTTTGTTGTTCACCAAAAGTGATAACCCAACTATACCTGCAAATCTATCTATGAGATAGCCAATCTCAATCAATGAAACACCTCAGGGCTTGGACAACATGACAAGAATATGAATCCTTCTACTCTTCAAGCTCTACAAAACCTAAGCGGGTATACCTTTGATGCATTTAATCAAATCTATTACACAATAGACTACATCAATCAAAAGCAAATGGATCTCAAAAGGTTCAAAAACTAAGAGGTAACTGTAGATGGGGTAGATCCACACTTGCACTTAACATTTTGAATCATGAGATGGAGGGACACTTCCACATAACATAAAATATAAAAGATATTCTAATTTTGGATTTTTAAATGGTGTTTTGACAACCTTTCAATATTACAAGAGACCAGTGCCTTATCCAGGCCACAGAGTCATGCATAAAACTGGATGAGAAATCTCAGATGCAAGTTCTTTTCAACATTAAATTTTCATGTATCAATTTCTTACATTAATACAATCCTCTGCTCTGTCACAAAACCATACTTATATGTAGATATCCAATATGCATTCAAAATCATTAATGCTGGGTATTAGGATTTAAATCCTTCCTTGAAGAATACCCAAAAGACAACATTACACTCTTAGAGAAACCTAAAAGAGACAACTCAAATTATCCTTGACAATATGAAATTATATGGATCTGAGTACATTTTGGAGACAATTTCATGGAAACTCACACATGCCTTGCATATGTGTGAACCTGCAAACTGAAACTAAACCTACAGTAAAGACAACACTAAAAACATAGATAAACACACTGTCATTTGCATTGATAAAAGGGTGCCATCACTGGAACCTGCGATTTCGGATTCCTCCCTTGGAGAAAATCTCTCAAAAACTGGAACCCCTACAACTAAGAAGAATTGGGAATAAGAAGGAGAGGGAAGAGATTCAAATCTACAACTGAAAATTGCCAAGTGTCTCCTCTCTAACAGAATTTTTTTCCCATGGAAAATGCATCCAAAATATCCCACATTTGTCAAAATTAACCTCATAATTAGATTATTCACTCCGAGAGCTTTCCGACGATATATAATACTTTATATTTTGGCCAAAATTTAGACCCTGGGTGAATTAATTCTCATTTGTGCTCAGTCATTTAAATATTTCGAATTTTAATATAGTCAGAACTATATCATTTATTCATTTTAATTTTGATTTTTGCCTCCATTTGTGCTCTGACGCCTTGCCACATGGTGGCCTCTGATTGGTCGATGGGGTTGGCCAGATGCCACCTGGGATGACACCTCATCTTTTGCCACCTGTCGGCCACGTCACCGCCACTGGGCTGCTTGCTTGTATGCCACTTCATCGCCATGTCATCGCCACTAGACTACCACCTGTGTGCCAACTATGTGCCACGTGGATGGCTCTCGTTCACTTTTGCTATTTTGCAGGGTGTAACTCGCGTGCATCTTCCCTTTGCCAAATAGTGCGCACCATCGATCCATCTTGAACTTGCTCACTCGTTAACCTGACCTTCCTCTGCAAAAATTTGCTTGTCTACCTCGAGAAGCGTGCCTATGTGGGGTCCACCTAGTTGCCATCCAGTCACCTCCTCCGTCACCTCAAGAAACATGCTCATGCGTGGACCTGCCTTGGGTGCCCATAGGCACCATCTGTCAAAAGCCTTTATGGCTTAGACATATTACTACTGTGAATTTTTGGTTATAAATACCAGAAAATACCACTTCCCAGCCAATGTGGGATAAAGTGATTTGCCTGTAGCTGCACTTTTGGAGCTCTTTTCTGAGACTTTCATGGCGATTTCTTGCTCACTTGGCACATTTGAGGAAAGGAGGACTGCCTTTGCTTTGAGACATGTTCCAATGCCCAGCACATAGAGGATCCACCACGCACAGGGAAGACTTGGCAATTTGTTTGTTTGAAACATTTTTTAATGCTGCCATTTGTATTTGCTAAGTGTTATTTGCTCCTCCTTGGAATTTGTTGTTGCTAACTTCCACAATCTCCATGCCTTCTTCAAACTCCAACTACACAGAAGCTTCAACCAACACCACATCCAGCAAGGAAAGGCAACGTGGGGGAGTAGGAAATGCTGGTCTATATTTTAACATTGTTTTAAAAACTTTTCTTTCTAATTACCACACAAGGAGAAAAGATGCCAATGGTTTCGATGCATTTGCTGGAAAGTCTTTATTGTTTGCCTCCTTACCATACCACATAGAATCCTGGAGTGCCCAATGGCATTTTTTATTTCAAGTTTTGCTGCTGTAGCTTCACATGGGGAAAGAGGTCTGCTGTTTGCATTGGTTGGAGTTTATAAAGTCTTCTCTTTGTCAAACTTCAAGCATGGAGGATGTTGGCAAAGTCATGATATTTGGCTTACACCTTCCACATTACATTTGGTTGAAAGGTTTAATGGATTTTCACATGCCAATGCATTTAATTTGAAAGTTTAAATGGTCTTCTCACACCATGGCTGCCAAGTGCATTCACATTTTTTAATTCTCTTCTTTGTCGCTGAAGGAGGATTTGACTCCAAACTCGCCAATTTTAAATTGCCTGAAGTTCATAATAACATCTTGAACTCTTATGACATGCCTCATGATTATAATCCATATTTAGATATTCTGAAAATCTCTTAGTGAACAAAGTCACCAATAAACTAATACGACACAAGCATGAGCCAGGTCGGGCCCCAAAGTGGGTCCGACTAAAAAATTTTTTGTTTTCATGCAATTGACCTCTGGAATGCTTCACGGACCTCAAACATACCTCCAGAAATGATCGGCATCATTTTCCGATCATTAATCCGCATTTTACAACCTTCAGGCAATTACGCCACAATTTTCGCATTTAATCACGAAGACGTAATTTTCAAACCTATCAAAACACCTTTCTGGAGCTCGTCATCTGACAGGCGTATACTCTGATATACAAGGATGACTTCTACCAAATGGTTTCTCAAGACGAGTCCCGAGTGAAGAGATATTAATTTTCAAAAATGCCCAACTGGCTTTGTCGACACTGCGGACCTGATGAAGTCAATGTTCTGGCAACACATGATGCCTTTCTTAAAAATACCAAACGACCTCCGTAGGTCCTCAAATTCGGAACATAGGTACCTTAAAGTACATATTAAATCTTTGAATTCTCAGTTAGATCACCAAACTGACAGGATGCAAACGGTGCGCTCACAAAAATGGCTATATTAACTGATATAACACTGGAAGTGCGGATAACTGAATTTGATGGCAAAATGAGCTCTTTTGAAAACCGATCAAACGGATTGGTAGAGCCTTGAAATTTGAAATGTAGCTCACCATTTATACCAACATTAGCCCAGAACAAACATTCTGACATGACGCTCACCGGGATATTTATACACTTGTGCAAACATCACAAACTACAAACGGATTGAGCTTTGAAAACTGAGCAAACGGATTCATAAGGACTTGAAATTTTGTATGTTGACTCACATTTAAGCATAGAATCCAATCCACATTGAATTTTTCCATGATGATCAACAGGGCAAAAGATGTAATCATTCAAAGTAGGCTACTCAATAAAATCTGCATTTGTGCCTAGGATGCACTTTCAACTCACCCCTCAAACTGGGTACCTCATAAACTTATCCAAATTGAATTCTGAAAGTTGCACATCATTGAATAGGCCAAATGAAAGGTGTGAGACATGAATCCCAAGCCTTACCCTCTGAAAATCAACTGGCTCCATTTTACTCCCTTGCTAACTAGGCCATTCAAACTGACTTATTTAGGTGCCTTTCTGACATGCAGAGCAAAAATTTGAAGTGGGCCTCAAAACTTGATTCAGTTTTAATCAATCCCAATAGTGACAAGTGTCACAAATCTTTGCTCATGAGAGGGCAAAGTGTTCAAGGAAAGGGGCCATGGTGGTTAGGAAAACCCGGGGTTAGATGGAATGGGTTAGGTTTAGAAGGGGTTAGGTTAGGTGGTTAGAAGTTAGGAGAATTTGAATTTAAAAATTCAAATAATAGGAAAAGGCTAATTAATCTAAACAACTCATTATTGATTTGTTTTATATAATTAGGGTATTTAGAAGAAATGAATTTGATGGGGGGAATTAATTAATTTGAATTAATTAATTAAAGGGGATTATTGAAATGAACCTATTAAATAAATCCTTAGATTTATTAATAAGTACATGAAAGGGGAAATTTAATCAAATTGCTTAGTGAATTCAATTAAATTAGGGAGAGGGGATTAATTAAATAATTGCTATTCAATTAATTATCTTCAGACCATTTTTAGGTGTATACAATTTTACCTTGCTTATTGTTTTGTACATGTTCTTGTAGTTCTCAGGAAGAAATTTGATTAGTTTATTTGCACATTTGAATTGAGAGTTCAATTTTGTAAGCTTTCGCCTTGAGTAAGGGTTTGAGAGGCCCAGACATGGATCCTACTTGAAGTCCTTTGAGTTCTTCTCAATAACCCTTAGGACTCAAGCCAAGGAACCTTTGTACAGTATATATAACTTTAATTTTTCTTTGGAAATCATTGAAAGGCCAATGACAATCATTTCCTAGGCGAGCTCGGTCATAGCTCGGTTAGGAAATGAATGAGATTATGCAAGTGTTTGCAGGAGATAGCAGTGTTGGAGTTGTAGAGTGTTTGGGATGAACAAGTGATGTGTGATAGAACATATGTGTGAATTTGGAGGTATGGAAGATCAATAAAGACACCTAACCCTTGGAAAAAAACCAAAACAAGCCCAAAACCACCTAAAACAAGCATTTCTCGGGTTTTGTACCTGTATGGTCAGACTGAGTTTCTTAAATTAATAATTTGGAAAGTAATTCAAAAAGGGCATCCTGATCAACAAATATTTTGGGTGATTCTTTGGAGAAATTGGGAGAAAATCCACAAAAACCTCTTAGGTAGGGCTAATTGGGGCTCTGGGGCTACTAGGCCTAGAAAGTAGGAAAAGGAACGAGTGATGGGGAAAAGAATGAAACCTTCACTCAAAACCAACTGATTCACTTAGGAAAACATCACCAACACCTGCTACAACCCCTACAAGCACTTGTGAGGAGTTTTAGATTATAAGGTTGGATTTACCCTAGTGAATCTCAATCATGCTTAAGCAATCAAGGGGCACATCTGGATGGGGAGCACTCCTAGGGAGCTTAGTTGTTTAAAATTTTTTGAAGACAATATGAACAAAGCATGAAGCCCATTAGGACAACATCTAACTGCCCTTAGACAAGTGGGAAGCTCTCTTTGAGTAGCCTCCCCATCACTCCCTTCCTCTATCTCTCTCACTTCAACTATCTCTCAACCCCTCCCTTCCTCCCTCCCTTTCTCTCACATGGGCTCTCACTATCTCTAGTCTCTTCTTCTCTTTCCATCAAACTCTCTCTCTCTCAAATCTTCCCTTCCTCCCCCCCTCTCTATTACTTGGGATATCTCTTTGGTCTCTTACTCATTTTTCATCCCTTCCTCCCTCTCACTCAGGCTTTATTTCTCTCTCACTCACTTAGCTCTCTCTCTCTCTTATGTTAGGTTTGGGAGGGAGAGATACTTGAGAGAGAAAGAGAAAGGGAATAGGAGACAAAAAGAAAGAGTGTTAGATGGAAAGAGGGAGAGATAATTGAGAGAGAAAGAGAAAGAGAGAGAGGAAGAGAGAGAAATAATCTGAGAGAGAGACACTTGAGAGAGGGGGAGAGAGATAGATAGAGAAAGAGGGGGGAGGGAAATAATCAGGAGAAAAGAGGGAGAGGGAAGAAAGAGGATGGAGGAGGGATAGAGGGAAAGATAGATAGAATAGGAAAGAGAGACACTTGACAAAGAGAGAGAGAGAGAAAGAGAGAGGGAGAGAAGGGAAGAGAGGGAGAGGGAGAGAGGGAGAGAAGGGAAGAGAGGGAGAGGGAAGATAGAGGATGGGGGGGAGAGAGGGAAAGAGGGGGAGAGAGTGGGAGAGAGGGAGAGAGACACCTAAGAGAGGGGAGAGATAGAAAGAGAGATAGCAAGTGAGAGGGAGAGAGAATTGAGAGAGAAAGAAAAAGGGAGTGGAGAGAGAGAGAGAGAGAGAGAGAGAGAGAGAGAGAGAGAGAGAGAGAGAGAGATGGAAATAAGGAGGGAGAGAGGTAGAGAGGGAGATAGAGAAAGAGGGAAAGAGAGGGAGAGAGAGATGGGGAGGGAATGAGAGAGACTTGAGAGAGGAAGAGAAATGGATGGGGAGGGAAAAGAGAGAGAGGGGGGAAGGAGAGGAGAGAGAAGGAAAAGAGATAGAGAGGGAGATATAGTAGGAGAGGGAGGAAGAATAGAGATAGGGAGAGAGAGAGAGAGAGAGAGAGAGAGAGAGAGAGTTGAGAGAGAAATAGGGAGAGAGAGGGAGAGAGGGAAAGAGGGAAAGAGAGGGAGAGAGAGATGGTGAGGGAATGAGAGAAAGAGACACTTGAGAGACAAAGATATAGGGAAACATGGAGAAGGAGAGAGAGAGGGAGAGAGAGAGAGAGAGAGAGAGAGAGAGAAATAGGGAGAGAGAGAGGGAGAGAGGGAAAGAGGGAAAGAGAGGGAGAGAGAGATGGTGAGGGAATGAGAGAAAGAGACACCTGAGAGATAGAGATATAGGGAAACATGGAGAAGGAGAGAGAGAGCGAGAGAGAGAGAGAGAGAGAGAGAGAGAGAGAGAGAGAGAGAGGGAGAGAATTGAGAGGGTAAGAGGAAAAGAGAGAGGGAGAGAGGGAAGGAGAGAGAGACTTTAGAGATAAAGAGAGTTATAGGCAAAGAGAGATGGATGTGAGAGAGAAAGAGAAAGTGGGTAGAGGGAGAGAATGGATAAGACAAAGACACCTGCGAGAGAGAGAGAGAAGATAAGACAAAGACAAATAAGAAAGAGGGGAGAGATAAATAGAGAGAGACTTGAGAGTAAAAGAGGGAAAGAGAGGGAGAGAGAGAAAGAGAAAGGGATGGGGAGGGAGAGAGGGAAAGAATGGAGAGAATGGAAAGAATGGAAGAGAGAGAGAGAGAGCGGGGGGGGAATAATGGGAAGGGGAGATAGAGATGGAAGAGAGAGGATGGGGAGGAAGAGAGAGAGATGGATGTTGGACACAAGATGCCACTAAGAGGGGGGTGAATCAATGGTTTCCAAAACTCTTAACCTTTTAATCCTAAGACTGAATACTGGTTAATAGATCAAGGACCAAATAAACTTACTGGTAAGATAAAGGAAGGGATTAAGAAGAAAGCACACATAAGAGACACATCACATAACACAGGTATATATGAGGAAAACCCAACATGGGAAAAACCTTGATGAGAAATGTTGTTGGAGTCTACTACTCCAATCCAGCCTCACAAGTAAAACTGATTACAAAATTTAGGCTAGCAACCCCTTCTTTAGGGCACAAACCTAAGGAGCACCAACTCAGTGAATGTAATACATGATATCAAATCAATACAAAAGTTATAGCCTAGTTACAAATGAATTTTGTAACCTCACAATATTTCACTTCACTGGTTTTACCTTGCCCTAATCTTTATAGGTTCCCTGCTCACACTATTCTTCCTCTCCTTCAATCTTTGTTGCAACATGGTCAGTTGATTCCTCTTTTTGTCACTCTTCCTCTTCTCTACTGGTTAAATTTTCTCTTATCTCTCTACTACTCATCATTTCTCTTCCTTATCGGTTAGATCCACCATGGTCTGATTCACTATTTATGCTTTACCAGTGAACCTCTTTCTTTCACTCTACCTCTGAACTCTGTCCCTTACCAATTCACTTGTCTGCTTCAATCTTTAGAAGCATACCAGTTACTTTGGCCTCACTGGTTTAACCCTCTGTTAAACCCTCTTGTCGGTTGCACCCTTCTTACTAGTTCACCTCCAAATGCACAATTGCTTCACTCTCATAGTTAGATCATTTCTTTCAACTGGAATAACACCTTCTGGCAGCATCAATTGACTATCATCTTTGATCTGCATATTTATAATCAGGCATTCCCACCAAAATGAAACTTAAAACTTGGCATGATAGGTTTTTGTTCACCGACCACAAGGCATATTAGATTAGATTAGATCTCATCTCATCTCAAGATTCACAACCTACTACAGATCAAACTGCACTGCAATATTTAATTCTTCTACAAACACGTTTACTATCTTTAGTGACCCACAACCTGTTTGTTGGTCATGCTCCTCCTTGTTTGTTAATCATTCTTGTTGGCAGTCACATTAGATAGTCTTGCAATTACCTTCACCTAATCCAATCTACACTTGGAAATTCTTCATGAATCAGATCTTTGTCTTCTGATCTGTCTTTAGTCGTATCCTTCTATAATCGACCCATGATATTCGGGGTCTTTATTTAATATCGACCAACTTTGGAACTACCTCATTCAAGACATCAACTATTGTATGTTTCCCACCTAGAGTCCACGTGTCATCTTTGTAGGCATCCACCTCATCTCAGGCCACTATGTCGGTTTAGACTCAATCACCAACCAACATACTTTACTGGTATTCACCTACTAGTTCACCTTATCCTATCAGTATATCTTACCTTGCCGGTTATACACTAACCCTACTGGTTAACCTCCATTCCTGCACTTTACTATTTTATTAGTGGATCATATTAACTGGTCATCAAACCAAGCCAATCCTTAGCAAATATCCAAGGTGAGTTATCATGCACATCTCCAACTAAGCTGAACCTTCCACTTGCCTTTGTTCTCTTACCAATTGAAACACTTACCGGTGGTCTCCTTAATGATATTTTGCCATCCATATCTAACTTTCCTAGACTAGTCTACATCTGCATTCCAGAGTGGATCCAGATTGTAATTGCTAACACTTTCCATCTTTATTTGCCAAGTTGTCCTCTCAGCTAGTTTGTCAAAGTGAAAAACTCATCACTCCTTATCCTTCCTCTTATGTCCTGGTAGCTCAACATGCCCTCACATACTGAGGCATCATTATGTTTCACTTTGTTCATCTAGTGTGTGCCTTCAACCTTATATCTCTTGGTTGTCTTATCTCGAAGGGTTATGATGCACTCCATGCATATTGAAAGATAAGCTTAGTAGTACCACTTACTAGTAGGAGTAGATGGACATTTGCATTCAATCTTCTACTCACCCGATGAGAAGGATCTTTTTCACCTACTGACACAATGTGACTTCCGTATCATTGAGCAGATACATATTCCTTACTATCCTGAGATAGTATTCTTTATGTCAATCTTCTCCTTAATCTATGACATCATCTTTAACTGATGGGAGTTCTGCACATTCTCCATTTGTTCACTCTTTCTTACTTGATGGTTATAAGCTTATTGGTTGTCAACAACACACTACCAATACTTTACTTATCAGTGGGAATTGCCATAATGCCAACTATCTCCAATGCCTATTCACTAGTTAACACCAATTTATGTACTCACCAGTTCCTTCACTGCAACACAAGCTTGTATACTGGTGACTCAACTTGTAGACTGGTTGACCTCACTGACCACACTATTATACCAGTTCACATCAATGACAACACTAATAAAAATACTAACAATCTCTCATTCGGGTTGACATCAATGACAACACAATGCCAACAAGGGAGAGAGAGAGAAGTGAGGGTTGGGGAGAAACTAGAGAGAGAAAGTCAAGGTGCAAGAGAGAGAGAGACTTAAGAGAAGGATAGAGTGCCCAAGATAGAGAGACGATGGAGAAAAGGAGTGAGATAGGGGGAGAGAGAGAGAGAGAGAGAGAGAGAGAGAGAGAGAGAGAGAGAGAGAGAGAGAGTAGGAGGGAGAGACTTGAGAGAGGAAAATATGGAGAGAGAGAGAGAGAGAGAGAGAGAGAGAGAGAGAGAGAAAGAGAAAGGGAGAGACTTGAGAGGGAAAGAGAGAGGGAGAGAGGGAAAGAGGGAAAGAGATGGAGAGAGAGATGGGGAGGGAATGAGAGAGACTTGAGAGAGAAACAAAAATGTATGGGGAGGGAGAGAAGGAAATAATGGGGATTGGGATGGGGAGGGAAAATAGAGAGAGACTTGAGAGAGAGCGAGAGACTTGAGAGATAGAGAGGGAGATATAGGAGGAGAGGGAGGAAGAATAGAGAGAGAGAGAGAGAGAGAGAGAGAGAGAGAGAGAGAGAGAGAGAGAGAGAGAGAGAGAGAGAGAGAGAGAGAGAGAAGGAGGAGAGGGAGAGAATGGACAAAATGGAATGGAGACACCTAAGAGAGAGAGAGGGGGGAGGAAGGGGAGGGAGAGAGGGAAAAGAGAGAAAGAGAAACATAGGGAGAGACTTGAGAGGGAAAGAGGGAAAGAGAAAGGGAAAGAGGGAGAGATGGGAAAAGGGAGGGGGAAGGGGAGGAAGAGAGAAAAATAGAGAAAGAGAGAGATAGAGAGAGATTTGAGAGAGAAAGAGGGAAAGAGAGATGGTGAGAGAGAGAGGGAAAAAGGGAAAGAGAGGGAGAGAGAGAGAGATTGGGAGGGAAAGGGAGAGAGATACTTGAGATATAAAGAGAAAGGGATAGGGAGAGAGAGAGGGAAAGAATGGGATAAAGACACTTGAGAGAGTGGGGGGGAGAGAGTGAGTGGGGGAGATATTGAGAGACCTGAGGGGTGGATGGAGCCATTATGAGAGAGAGACTTCAAAGAGAGAGTGTGTAGGGGAAAAAATGAGACTAAGTATGGAAACCCTAATCCCACTCTCATACACACTCATGGAATATGAAAGAGCCTAGGGAAGTAACGCACATCGGCTACTTCTTATGAGAAAGAGAGAGGGATGGATTACCTCTTACATTTTCTATTCCTTTCCTGTAAATCAAAGAGAGCAGTGATGCATAATGCAATCTAACCTAGAAAGAAAGTAAGAAAGGAAATCCTAATCTGAAAATGCAGATCAAAGAACAATTGATACACTGCTAAAAAAATATAGATCGAAAGGCAAAATGAGAGGTGCACCTGTGTCTAAAATCTGAGCAAAAATGTCTGGGACCAGGGTGCCATGCCACTATTTTGATTTTGCAATTATGGAGCTACAACTAATAGGAGGGATTATGTGATCTATAAAGTGTTGTTCTATCAAGTCCTACTGATAGAGGGTAGGATGATGGTGCCATGCCACTATCTTGGGTAGAAACAGGGTGTCACGCCCCTATCTGTTGATAGATTTCTGCACTTTTGAGATTTCTGAGTAATGTTGATTCCTTTTCTAGATCTGAAACTACCTACGGATGCCTCTTTATGTACCTATAACTGAAAAAGGGAAGGCTGGGGTAGCTAAATAGGGTTTTTCCTTAGTCAAACCCCCGTGTTGGTGATTTCCACCCCCACGAATAGCCGATAATGTACTAAAAATGTGTGTGCAAGAACCTTTTGTGTATGAAAAATCCTAAGAATGAAAGTAAACAACCTAGAGAAACCCTAAAGAGTAAACCCTAATTACTTATAATTGACAAAATAAATCCTCTCAATACAATGCAAAGTGATCTAAAGCATGAATATGAATCAAAATGAAGCTTATGCAAAGACATGAAAACAACATGAAACCATACCCAACCCCAAGGGAGAGGTAAAAGCCAATCATCAGTTGGTGATCTCCTATTGTTCTTCTACCTCTTAAAAATCCCCCAATTGATAAAATGATGCTTGATGAATGTTGTTGAAGACTTCAAAGATCTACTCTTTCACTCCAAAGAAGGCTCTAATACTCCAAAAAACCTGTTCTTAGATTCTTAGAAGAAGACTCCTTCAAATGAAGAAAGAGAGCTCTTAAGTATGAAACCCTAGATCTTAATTTCATGTTTAGGCCAACCCAGGATTTGAATTTCTCACTAATCTTTTGGGGTTAAGCATTATTATATCATAGGATTGTGCTCCAAAAATTTCAGGGAAAAATTCACGGACTGTGTGTATTCCCGCCATGGTCTGTCTAATTTTTCACCAATTTTTTGGGGCTGTTAGATATGATGATACTAGAGTGCATCCCTAACTTAGAACTGATTTTGATATGTGAAATCGAGCCTAAATGATCAAAATAAGACATAATTAGGGTTTATGATTAAATAATTCATTGGAGGAATAAAATGAAAAGGGGCACACTTAAGGTAAAGGGCCCAACTTTGTAATATGTAAAGTGATGATACATGACCTTAGATTTAATTAAATTATTTAATTAAATTCTTAAAGGGGAATGACAAATGCGAGATTTAAAACACACTAAGGCGGGTGATAACCTTAGTGTGAAATTGTACCACCCTAGCAAGGGTGTACAATTTATGACACTAAATTTAGCCCCCACTTTAGTAGTCATATGACACTACGTGCATATGCAAGATAAAGTACAAAAAAGTAAACATCATTTAGAAAAGGATATATCCATAAGTTGTTGAATGAAACCCCCAACGGTATCTGTAGTACAGTTAGGAACCACACCCTACAAAACCACATGTTAGATCACAAAATCACCTAATTCTTACTGGGCAAGGTGATGAAATTCATGAGTAGCTATATGTCCCCCCTTGTTTTGACTTGCTTATTAGTGAGGTGAAACAGGGTATCGTGTTTTCCATATCAAATTTTTATAAAGATTTTGGTGAAGCAAGTTCACAACAAGGCTTGATTACTCATCAAAGCACATTATGAAACTAACACAGAGTGAGAAGGAAAACTCACGATTATAATGCCACTGATGGTGTGAGAATTGGAGCTTCCTAGCTCAAATTATGATAGATTGAAGAAAGAGTGCACAAATTAGGGTTTTTAACTTAAAAAACCTAAAGTCAAAAAGTGCATGACATATAAATATGAAAGTGACACCTTCATTTGTCACTTTCTAACATTTTGGCACTATTCACTATAGAGGAGCCCACATACAAGCCATCATGCCTTGATGCCTACCTGAGCGACCTACATGGATGGAGATCCTATGCTAGTCCATACTCATTGACTGACTGCTCGACAAGGTGAGTTGACCTTCCATTGACTGCATTTGACTTTTTAATGTTTCCATAGTTTTTTGAAGTGATGATGTCATTTCCTAGTCTGGGTTGGGGCCCTCCCTTTGGATACCTAGGGGTCCTAAGGCGCACTGGTCCTCCTAGGGCGCCATGGTCCCAAGGGGGCACCATGGTCCCATCTAGGCACCATGGTCCTAGTAGGGCACCATGATCTTAGTAGGGCACCTTGATCCGCTCAGGGTGCCCTGGTCCCTGTTCGGGGTGACCAATAGCAACATAGGATTGGGAAATGAATGCTAGAACTAATAAAATCATTTCTTTTATTAGATAATGATAGATGATTGATCAATTACTGATGATAGATTACTTTTCATTTTGTAGACACTACCATACATCTACGAGCATATCATCAGTCTCACCTTTTAGAGTCTTCGAGAGAAGATCCCAAGGCTAATGATAGGAGAGAGGGATTTACTACATGTAGTGAGTTTGTGGGATGCGATGACCATGTTGGCCATCTGATTTCATTCTGCGATGTTGATGGCACTAATCAAGAGCTGGGATGCAGACACCTTGACATTCTCACTACCTATGGGGGAGATGACAGTCACCCTTGAGGATGTATACTGCTTTCTACACCTACCCATTAGAGGAGAGACTACTAGATATTGATCCAACCGAGTAGAGGAGGATTACAGGAGAGAGTCAGTATATGATGTGGGGAGAGTGATACACAGTGAGATGAGGGGTTGCATTATGGTTAGTTGGCTCCTACACCCTACTAGTGAGGTTCCATTAGTGAGGCGACTCATGATTGCCACCCTTGCATTAGTCATGTGCCCTAATGGGCTTGGCACACATATGCATGGAGGAATCATATAAGCCATACAAGCTATGGAGAGACATAGGAGAGTATACTCTTGGGGTGGGAGCATGCTTGTGCATCTCTATCATGACCTTAGGGAGTATGTGTTTGGACAGGGACCTGATGACATGCACTCTAATACAGGTGTGGATGTTTGAGCATATTACCTGCACTAGACCTAGTGGAGCCCCCATAGAGCTAGTCCCAGAGTAGCCTAGGGTATATGCTTATCCTCTTACCCATGAGTGGCAATTTGATGATCTCCTATATTGGAGGTTGAGCTTGGATATATTGACAGTGGGCGGGATCATATGGAGACCCTACCTCAGGATGTCCATGTGGGCAAGGCTACATACATAGATGTTTAGCATACAGAGGCACCATCTACTAGAGGGATGGTATATCCACATAGTCATTCCCTTCTACTTCGATTGAGTTCAATGATAGTTTGGGTTTGAGAAATGTGTTCCTACCAATGTGCTTATATACATTTGATACTCATGAGTGATGTTGAGGCTAGGAGCCATTCCTAAGCCTATCGGTGATGAGATCGACATCACAAATTCAAATGGGTTAGATCAGGATATAGTGATAGATTATAGAGATGATTCAGGCATGCACCAATGGTACATCACATGGTGGGGGAGAACATAGCCTAGAGCCATTTTCCCAGTAGACTTCCCTGGAGGGAACCCCAGGCCATGGAGATAATCAAGCAATGGAGAGGGATCTGATGCATCCAAGGAGGATTCATATGATCAGGTTGACGACACGAAGGAGACGAAGGTAGGAGGAGATGGAGGTAATCCTAATACTAGAGAGGTAGATCAGGATGGAGATGATGAGGAGGACAAGGAGGAAAAGGAGGAATATGATGACGATGACGATGACAAGGATGATGAAGAGGAGGAGGAGGATGAGTCTAGTACAATTCATCATTCCAGGGAGGATACTAGAGCCCTAGATCCACTGAGTCTCCCATTACATATAGAGAGGGATCCCATAAGGGATCCTGATCTTGGTCCCCACCTGCCCACACCCACTATACAAAGGTAGAACAAGCATGAAGCCTAGTAGGTCTGAGTCTCAAGCAGTCACTATCCATGATCCCTAATGGTTAGAGGGAGATATAGGTAAGGTGCCCTATTGCTGATTAATTTATGTAACTTACTCGCTTTAGATTTGATGATATAGAATGTTACTAATGAAAAATTTCTCTCTCTCATGCAACTACTATTTAGGAGTAGCGTTCTTTGATTTAGAATGCAATGAAAGACCTTATTGTGACTGGACATGTTCTGAGTTCTTCAAAGATAGCACGCAGATCCTAGAGGAATGTAGGATGACACAAAGGCCTTTTCTCGCCTATTCAAATGAAGGTGGAGGTCCTATGAGAGAGATTATGATAGATAGAGTGTGACCTAGTGGCGTCACAGACAAAGGAAGCCACATACCGAGGGATCATGATGGAGAGAGATTGCAGGATCTCCTAGCAGAGTCACTCACGATTCATGTCACGATACACCCCTATGGGGTCACTCCCATGGCCAGATCAGGAGGGGGCATCTAGCCACCATCCTCGAGCTACTAGTCCTAAGGATAGGAGATGATTTTGATATATTGATGTAAATATGATGACACTGATGATTATGTTATTTTTAATGCTTAAATAATATATGCATTGCTTAGATT
The DNA here is from genome assembly GCF_030272615.1 of Cryptomeria japonica. Taxonomy (NCBI): domain Eukaryota; kingdom Viridiplantae; phylum Streptophyta; class Pinopsida; order Cupressales; family Cupressaceae; genus Cryptomeria; species Cryptomeria japonica. Next base: position 128,066,427 of record NC_081407.1, on the reverse strand, counting down.
AGAAGTAACACATTGAGTAATGAGCATGTATATCTAATTTTAATTTCCATGTGATTGATTTCTCAATGCTTCATGATTAAATTGATACATGTGTGATTTAATTAAATAAGTATTTAATCAAATGCTACTTTGATGATGTAAAAGAAGAATGTATTAATCCTGAGAACTACATAACTAATGTGATTTAATTAATCTCACAACATGATATAATTCTACTTAACACGTAAGAAATTGTATAACATGCTAACACATATGAAATGTAAATCCATTACAATTTACATAAAATGAATCCAAGACAAACAATATAGTAATGAAACATGCTTGTCAAGAATGAAGTAATGTAGACCAAACAATATAACATCATTTAATCTTACACACTTTAATGAAGATATACTAACATATTACCCAATTTTGAAGAAAAAGACATAAAGATAGATTAGAAAGAAGACTAGAAAGAGAGATAGAGAGAGAGAGATAAAAATAGAACTAGGCATAGTATCTACAAAGGTGCATAGGATTTATGGGTTTCTTGATAGGTGTACCTTCCACATCTGCTAGCCTATAAGAACCTGATCCATAGACCTCGACAATGATGTATGGTCCAAGCCAATTAGGACTGAATTTTCCTTTCTCTTTAGGTAAGGCATTCACATTGTCTTGATCCTCATAAAGGAGTAAATCCCCTACCGAGAAGGAACATTGAATAACCTTATCATTGTATCTTCGTTGCAAAGTTTTATGATACGCTTGAATATGCTCAAGGGTATTTATACATTGTTCATCGAGTATCTCAAGTTGTTGAAGTCTTTTCTCCCTATAGGAGTCATCATCCACTATGCCCCTAAGAGAAACTCTCAAAGAAGGAATTTCTAACTCCAGAGGCATAATGGCATCAACTGTTAGACACAATGCACCATTGAGAGGGGGATGAATCAGTGGTTCTCAAACTTTTCCCTTTAACTATCCTATATGAGTATACTAGTTATTAGATCTACCTGAAAGAAGACTTACTAGTTAGAAGGGAGACTAATCACAAATGCACTCACACATAAAAGGACATCACATAACACCAGCATATATGAGAAAAACCCAAGATGAGAAAAACCTCGATGAGAAATACTGTTGGAGTCTATTACTCCAATACAGCCTCATAATGGATCTAATTACATTTTTTAGGGCACCAACCTAAGGAAAACCAACCTCTTATTTAGGGAACCAACCCAAGGAGCACCAACCCCTGATTTAGGGCAGCAACCCAGGGAGGTACAACCCCTGCACTGAGCTACAACTCAGTGAACACAAAAACATATTTTGATACCATAGTTATCTTCTTGTTACAAATGGATTTTGTAACTCTTCTTCAAATCTCTCTACTGGATCTTCTATCCAGTTCACTATTGGTTCTACTCTCTTTTAGTTTTCTCTTCTCTCAACTACTCTTCTACTCTTCTATAGGACTATCTTCTTCCGGTTCTCTGCTTGCCTACTCTATAATCTTCTACAACTCTTCTCTATCAGTTTGGCCACTAAAAGTTCACTCTTTTGTCAGACTCAATGGTTGAATCCCGGTAGCTTCACTAATACCAGTTGAACAGTTCAACCAAGTTATTCCTCATACTCAGTCTCTACTTATTCCTCTTGATGAGCTCTTGACTAATTTATTCTCTCATGCAACAATACTCTCTCATCCAGTGGCCCACTTCAATGATTTTGGCTTGCATATTTATAACCTAGTTTTCCCGCCAAAAGCCAATTCAAATTTCAAATGATCAGGGTTTCCTTATTGACCTTGAGGCAAACCAAATCCAATCACATCTCCTTCTAGAGATCAACCACTTGCAATGGATCAGTCATCTCCACCAATTATGTGGCTTCCAATACACATTTTCTAGATTTAGGAAACATGGCTCCTTCTTCGATGTGGAGTTATTAGACATCTATGTAGCAATCAAGCATATAGCCTCACCTCCCTTGATTAGCACCTAGACACTCGGCCTCATTCATGAAGTCATCCAATCAAATCTCTTTCATTTGATCAGTCTCGAGTTGCACTCTTCTGCACCTCAACCCATGAAACATGCTATCGACATAAATATCGACTTGTCACCATCTACCATGTCAACAACATATTCACTGACCTATGCATGCATGCCACTTTACCTCCATGTGGCCCCTTAGTTTACATCCATCTTTACTTGAACATATATGTCGGTATGGATTGGATCATCGACCAATACCATTACCAGCTTCCTCTATTGGGTTACTATCCATGTCGGTTAAACCGTTAATAGGTTACCCTTCATGTCTACACTTTGCTGATCTATCGGTGGAACACCTTAACCAATCACCAGACATGTCTATCCATAGCATGCTCATTCACAATAGGTAGGATCACATCACTTAGCCTCTTTTATTCCTTACCAGTTTTGAAGCTCATCAATAGCCATCCCGATGACACCATGTTATCAACCTTTGACTAATACCATCTAAGGCATCTACATGTCGGTTGCATTCTCTATCTGCAGCTAATCTACTTTGCCTTTTTCACCATTAGACCGAACATCATCTCAGCCGGTTTGTCCTCACTTCTTTACTCTTCCTTTTTTGTCCTGGTGGCACACTATGCCAACCCTTTCTGATCCAGTGCACATCTTTGATTACATGCACCTAAGGCATCCTTTTGTTTCACTGGTTAGATCCGGTGTTAGCCTTCAAACACTTGCCTTTACTTCTTCTTCCTTATCTCACAGAACTATGATGCACATTATGCATAATAGGAGATAAGCTTCACTTACTGGTGGTAGTGAATCCTTGTCATTTGCATCCTATAATGCATTCATGTGGTTTCCCTGTTTGTGTAGCATAACTTCAAATAGGCACATGTGATCCAGTGTAGGTACATTCATTGTCAGTCATCTCTTCACATGGTGACTGCATCTTTATCTGGTAAGAGTCTTGTTGTTTTGCATCCACACAGCATATCGGTGACCTGTACATCCTTCTCCTCCTGTATTGATGCAATTTAGGTAACATTCTGCCTCTTCATCACAAACAACAACTCAATCACCTCACTCATCCTACTTGTATACTAGTCATAAGTTTGTCAGTTGTCAACTACTCACTGTCAAAACCACTCTCGCCAGTTGACATCCTTTCCTTATCGATGATAGACTGTACCAGTAACCTATCCATTTCATCCACACAAGTCAAACACTAACTTGTATACCAGTGACTCTATTGATCATTCCTTTGAGTGGCATTCTCTTCCTTACCGATGACCTACAACACTAGTTGACATCAATGACTGCACATCAATTATACTCCCATATCGGTTATCCTTCTATACCAGTTGACAACAATGACAACACAATGCCAACATCAGCACCATAAACAAGATTATAATTGGTATAACCTGTAGCAATACATACACTTGTATGATAATCCCACAAAGCATAGGTTAATTGTGTATGCCAATCCTTCCCATGCTTGTTTACCATGTTTTGAATAATTTATTCAATTATCCTATTAGAAGACTCAACTTGACCATTTGATTGAGGATGATAAGGTGTAGAAAATTTATGTTGAATAAGATATTTCTCGAGAAACTTCTTCACATCCTTATTTTTTAGTGACATTCCATTATCTGAAACTAAGGCAGAAGGTATCCCAAATCTGGCACATCCTTGTTTTTTATCTTCTTTGTCAAGACATTTCCCTATCTTGATGATCTTATCTTCAACACAAGGATCCATCTTGATATCAATGGTGTCATTTATTAGGAGATTTCTTTGTTGAGGAGTGTCTTTCAATTGAGGTAATTCTTTAACTATCTCATCATTATATCATTCTTTCCCAAAGTATGTTTCCACATTTAAACAATAGGGAAAACTGTGATTATGGTGATAATGAGAAAGGTTTTCATAAGCTTCCAAGAATTTAGCTAAGGAATCATCTATAGAATAAAAATCTAAAGCAAAGACACAAGAAGGGTCAAAGTTAATATATTCTAGATATTTTAGTGAGAGAGAAGCAAAAATGATATTAACACTAATAGATGGTCTCTTAGAGGCTTTAGTATGCTTGAAAGGACCATAACCAAGCCCAAATGTCATATCATGAAAGTTATTTTCCAAGGGGACTTTAATCCCTTGTTCTTGAGCGCCACATCCATTTCCATTATATCCTTACCTAGCCAGGATGTGAAAACCAAGACCATAAAGGTTAGTCATTTCTGAAGAAGGAGGATTTTCAAAAAGTGAAGGATTAGAATCCTCTAAACTAGAAACTAAGGGAGATGAAATCTAAGAAGTTGCCACAAAGTTATTACTCAATGGCCCAAACAAAGTAGATTTCTTTTTAGGTTCTTCTTCTTCTTTCTTCTTTTCGACCTTAGGTTCTCTAGGGGGGATCTTGTATTCCCCTATGAAAGTAGGATTGAAATCAAGGGATCCCCAATCATCTTCTACAAGAATCTATTTAGGAGAGAAATTATTCTCAATCGTAGAGTCAGGCTAATAATATTCTTCCCTAAGAACCTTAGGTCCACTTGAGGAACTATTGGGGATTGATCTAGATATAGGAGACTGATATGATGGACTAGTCACACTAATCGGAGTAGAAGCTTTAGAGGAATTATCTAAGATAGTTGGGGAAGAATTGATTGAAGAGGATTTATAACTTGATGTTTGCAAACAAGCCTAAAATCTTGTGTCACCTAACAAGGTGTATGTTGTATTGTTGTGAATGAATTTGATTTGCCTATGCAATGTAGAGGGAACAACTTGCATGCTATGAAACCAAGGTCTCCCTAACAACGAGTTGTATGTCAACTCTATGGACATGACATGGATAGGAGTGGGTAAAGTAATAGGACCTACCTTAATAGGCAAGGTGAGGATACCTTGTGAATATTTAGCAACATTATCAAAACCACGGATAGTGAGAGAATCAGGCTTAATAAGAGATGTATCAACATTGATCTTATGAACAAGTTATTACAACAAACATTAAGGCCAAAACCATTGTCCACTAATTATCGTCTTATCACACTATCATTTATTATAACCACAATCATTAAGGGATCATATTGTTGTTGAATTTCAATAGAAGGCAACTCATCTTGTGTAAAGACAATCTGAGCCTTAGGTGATGTAATAAAGTGAATCAAGGAATCCATATTATTGGATGTTACTATAGGTGGGACATTCAATGTTTTCAAGGCATCTTGTAGCATTCCATGATGAGTCAAGAAATTTTGAAGCAAATTGCAAAGGGATATCTTGGCAAGAGTAGCTTTAAGTTTTTCGACAAGATCATATTCCTTACCAAGGGTTTGTTAAATATGAGGTGCTTGAGGAAGAATGATTTGAGGACCAAGTAGAGGAGTCAGAACAACTGGAGGAGGATTAGGTTGCCTATTGTTTCTTGTGCTATAGTTATGGGCAACTGCATTATAACTCTCTTTGCTTAATTGTCTAGCATAGCTATAAGGACTCTTAGTGGGATTCCTTCCTTGAACCATAATGATAGGTTTGTTTGGAGTGCTAAAGGAATCATGATCATATCCACCTTGAACCATGAAAAGAGGTTGATTAGGAAGAGGTGAAGTTGGAGAAGGACAAGTACCTTGGACAACAAAAATGGTTTTCTATGTTCATTCACATTGATCATATTAATTAGCCTTTTAGATGCATTATTCTTGTTTGAAAGTTTATGGAAAGACATAAAATCATCAAGGGCATCATTCAATAAACCATGGTCATAGTGATTGAAAGGATTATCTTTGGACTCAAAAGGAGACATAACATCATAAAGGGAATCATGAGAATCAACTATGTTGCTAGATTTGATGGAGGAGTTTATAGGAATGTACTCGTGAGAGGAATAATTCAACTTATCTGTCTCATCACCATGAAATGGCATAGTAACAAGGTTGATTAACTTTTGGAAAAATGAGGGTTTAGAAGGCTTAGGGTTCAAAAACTAATCTAGAGATTCATCTAATTCATCCTTACTAAACTCATAATCAAAAAAATTACATACATCATCAAAAGCATGAACTTATTGCAAATAGAAATTTGACATCTTGAAATGAAAATTGCATGAAACTTAAACACACAATACAAGGAAAATGAAAGAACTTATCTCTTTTTTTTTTTTTTTTCTTTTTCTCTCTTTTTTTTTTCTTTTTAATTTTATGTTTTGAAAGAAAATGAAATAAAATAAATCTAGATCTAACAATGCAATGCAATAAAAATGAAATTGGATTCACATCGGGTTCACCAAAGTTGTGTAGGGGGAAAAGTGAGACTAAGTATGGAAACCCTAATCCCACTCTCATACACACTCATGGAATGCGAAAGAGCCTAGGGAGGTAACGCATGCCACCTACTTCTAATGAGAAAGAGAGAGTCATGGATTACCTCTTAGGTTTTTGTATGTGGGAAAAGCAGGTTGATAGAACTCAAAATGCGAAAACAGAGCTTTATGGAGCCTTTCTCACACACTCACAGGACTTCTTGGTGCAAGCTATGGAGTAATGAAGTATCACTCAGCTTCCCAAGCTTGGTCCCATGGTTCTCTATCTTACACGGTCCCTCAAACAAATGTTTTTGCTCTCAGATCACTAAGCAAAATGGTTTAGGGATGGCAAATGCAAGAATGAGGGATGCTTTGATAGATTTTAGAATGAAATGCATCCTAAGCTATGCATGATCTTAAAATGCAATAAACTAGATTATAAGATGACAAGGTTAGTAGCAATATACTATCCTAACATGATATATTAGTCTATGATTGAGCTAAATGATGAAGAAAGTATTCTAAACATGCATATTTAGACTAATTCCTATTTAAAAGTGAAGCTAAATGATGAGCATAAATGGAATGAAAGCTTGAATGTATTTGAGCATAAGTATGATACTACAAACTTGGATTATCAAAATGGAGGAATGAGAGCTCTATTTATAACAAAAATAGGGCAATGGATGGTCAGGATTGAAAGAGTTGATCAAGGGTTGAGTTTGAAAGTTGGGAATCCATGTTTGCAATTTGCACCAATTAAATGATGACATTTGTCAACATAGGGTTGGGTTGAGAGAAGGGGTTGGAGGCATTAAATGCCTGAGAAGACCCTATGATTATCTAGAGGGTAAGGGTCAAGCTTAAGTTAAGATTACCCATTGGATTAAGAGTTAATCCAAGGATAAACTCTTGTGCAAATGATTAAGGAATAACCATGGTCAAAGCAATGAATGCTTGATGAGACCCTTGGGTGACATGGAGGTTGAGTTAAAAGAAATTCTTTAACCATGTAAGAGGGTTTGAGTTAACCATTAATGGTTATGAAGACTTTGGGGAATTAAGTGGTTGAAGACTTGAAGCCTTTAATGGTTATCAAAGACTTTAAGGTTTTGAGAAGTGACCTCCCCTTGCTTAAGGATGTGACAAAGTTTAGAAGATGGGTTAGGCTAATTAGAAGTGATTAGAAGAGTCTAGAAGAAATTAGGAAGGGGTTTAGGAAGGCAAGTGGGAGATGTAGGATTTTGCAAGTGGATGGAAGGATAATAGGATTTAATTGAAATAAAGTTAATTTAATTCAATTTGGTTGTAATTTGGGGAAATTAATAAATTATATTTATTTAATTTAGGATAACTATTTAATTAAATTTGAATTTAATTAAAAGTTGATAGAAGGGATTTGATTGAATAAAATGATTTATTCATTAAATGGTATAGTGAATTTAAATGAGCAATTTTACTTAATTAAATAGAGGAATACGAGTAATTTAATTAAATTGGATTTAATTAAATAGAGAAATGAACATAAAATGTTCATTTAGGAATATGTTCATTTTTATACGTCTACAATTTTCTATTCCTCTATTGTAAATGAGAGAGAGGAATGATGTACAATGTAATCTAACCTAGAAAGAAAGTAAGCAAGCAAATCCTAATTTGAGATTGCTGATCAAAGAACAATATATACACTACTGAAAAGTGTAGATCAGAAGGCAAAATTAGAGGTGCACCTATGTCTGAAATATGAGAAAAATGTCTCGGATGAGGATGCCACACCACTATCTTGATTCTGCAATTCTAGAGCTACAACTGACATGAGGGATTCTGTGATCTGCAAAGTGTTGTTCTGTCAAGTCCTACTAATAGAGGGTAGAACCATAGTGCCATGCCAATATCCTTGGTAGGACTAGGGTGCCATGCCCCTATCCTTGATATATTTTTGCACTTCTGAGACTTCTGGGTGGTGTTGATGTCTTTTCCAGATCTAAAACTCCCTCTGGAAGCTTGTTTCTGCACCTCCAACTGAAAAGGGATGGTTTGGGGTGGCTATATATGGTTTTTCCCTTGTCAAACCCCTATTTTGGTGATTTCCACCTGCATGAATAGCTGATAATGTACTAAAAAATGTGTGTACAACAACCTTGTGGGTATGCAAGATCCTAAGAATGAAAGTAAACAACCTAGAGTAACCCTAAAGAGTAAACCCTAATTGCTTATAATTGACAAAGTAAATCTCTAAATCCACAATGCAAAGTGATCTAAAGCATGAATATGAATCAAAATGAAGCTTATGCAAAGACATGAAAACAACATGAAACCATACCCAACCCCAAGGGAGAGGTACAAGACAATCATCACTTGGTGATCTCTTTGTAGCGTCCTAAAATTGCGACAGTTGCAATTTTGACTGCATTTCAGTCTTCACGATGGCGACGCAACACGGAACCTGAATGGAGACCCCGAAACTTGTCCACGACACTAAAAACTACATTTTTCAAGCACCCTGGCCTGAACCTCCTTTGCACCCTGCTGTCCCAGGAGGTGGGACTAGAGCGCCCAGCGCCCTGGTCCTTTAGGACCAGGACGCCTAGCACCCTGGTCCCCCAAGACCATGGCGCCCAGCGCCCTGGTCCCTGGCCCTATTTTGGGCCCGGTCTCCTATGGGGCTTCGGGTCTTTTGTTTGCAAATTGGAAATTATCATTTCCTGGTCGGCCTAAAGTCGGGAAAATCAGTCTATTAACCCTAATTGGCAAGTATATAAACTACATTTTCTCTCTCATTTTGGGTAGAGAAGGAACATATGAAAAAATAATATTCAAGCATTCAAGCATTTCTTCAAGCAATTGATCATTCTATGTCTCCATTCAAGGCTAAGTGTTGCATTCAAGACAAGGATTCAACCATTGAAGAGGAGATCACTTACTACATACTACAACATACAACAAACAACAATATCTATACCTTCGCACATAAGGATACAAACATCCTTACAACAAGGTATTAGTACTTGTTTTACATTACAGACATTTACATTTACAACATTTCTCATTTCTTGGTTAATTCCAAAACTGGGGTTTGACCTAAAGGCAAACCCCTAATCCCTAACCCCCCAATCGTCTTCGCTTTTCTGTGTGTAGGTTGCAGGTACGCGGCTGAAATTGAAGATCTGGAATCCTTGTGCAGAGATGAACAGATCCCCCTTCGTTTCGAGGATTTTTTGGAGGACCGTGTGCACACCGGGCGCCATCGTCCCGTCAACTTTTGCTCAAATTTGCAGGACAGCACTGTATCGACATTTTACTACTTATTCCAGGTCCGCAGCTTCATCCTATATCCCTATATCAGTTTATAAGCGAATCTTTCTCACTTTCTATGCATTCCTAGCTTAATTCTTCTATCAACATTCTTTACAAAAGAGGGTAGCCTTGTTGTCTTAACCCTTGAAACGCATTTAGCATCCAATCTTGCCTTGTGTGGGATTGGATCTTGTGGGTTTCAACCCCTCTTTTGAATGTAAAGTCTCCCTAAGTGAAAACCATCAACCCTAGTGACCTCCCTTCTCTCTCCTTGGAGTTGGAAGAGGGGAGCGCAACTAGGGTTCGACCGATTTTTTCTGCTTTACATTTTGGTGAACCCGACGTGAACATCCTTTCTGATTATTCATGGTTAGATTTGAAAATTGGATTCCTTGATTACATTTCCATGTTTGATCTTTTGCAAATTTTAGAGGTTGATTGCATAAAAACCCTAAAATTTCTTTTTAGTAATTGAACTTGTGAAATATTTAACTGTTAATGCTTATTTCAGATCTGCCCTTCTATTGCAAATTATCAATTCATATTTGTGCTTTAATTTTTGAAAATTAAGTGGTTAAGTGTCAAAACCCTAATTTTTGAAACCCTCTTGATTCAACCTTTGTCTGACAATTTCACTGATCAAAACATCTCCAAATCAGCTGTAACTTTGGATTCCGCAATAAAATCACAATATCTTTCATCCCTGAAAATTTGGAAAAAAGTTGTGAGGACCGTGTGCACTCCGAGTGCCATCGTCCCCGACATTTTTTCCGAAATTTCGGGAGCAAGATCTTACTGTATTTTCCTGCTAAAATCTAGAATTTTGGCTGATTTTATCAATTCTAACACTTTCAAAATTACAGTCAAAGTTGGTCTTGTGATTGCTTGGTTTAGGGCTTCTAATCATTCAAAAATCATTGAAATTGAAATTTTGTGTCAAAATTGTGTTCTTATTGTCATAAATCTGAAAAGTGTGCTTGCATTCATTCGAAATTTCAGTGCTTTATTCAAATTCTTGCAATTTGTGACTTTTGAAATTAAGTGCTTAATTACAACAACTTTGATTTCTGCTTTCAAAATTGAATTTTGCGTGAAATTGAGTCAACTTTTGAATTTCAAAACTTGCATTGCTTTTGGTATTCCCTCTAAAATCATAAAATTCAAAATTTTAGTTTCCCTCTCTTTTTCAAAATTCAAATTTTTGCATTTTTCGACAATCTTGGTAGGGTTCAATTTTGAGATTGCAACTTTAATTTGACCTATCTACAGATCATAAAATCACTCAATTTTTTCAGATTAGCTTTAAAATCATCATAACTTTCATCCTTGCAAATTTCAAAAAAAGTTGCCAGGACCGTGTGCACTCCGAGCGCCACAGTCCCTGACATTTTTTCTGAAATTTTGGGAGATTGTTCTGATTGTATTTAACAACTTAAATCTAGAAGATTGGCTAATTTTACTGAAATTTGCTACCTCTAAATTCAAAATCTTCCCTCCCTCTCTAGTGCATGAGTTTTACAACAATAAGCCCTACTTACACTATTCCCGTTAGACGAAGCCGTAGAATTAAGTCTTTCCGAGGTTTAACCACCGAGGAGATGGAACCTAATTTGAATAGCCTTTTTAACGAGGACATGGGTAATTCCTCTAATCCTCCTAATGATGAAGAAGCTCTCCATGAGGTTTCTGTAGAACAACTTGCGAAATTGGATAATCAATTTGATGATTTTCGACAATGGATGTCTCAAGAATACCCCAATAGTCAGGCTCTTCCTTTAATTGAGGGTCTAAAACATATGCTTCAAAGTGATAAGAATGGAATTGATATTTTGCGTGGTATCACACACATTGTGGATTTGAATGTGATGCCTATGAAGAGTTGCACTGAAACTTTAGGTTATACACAACCTCCTACACAAGTTAATCATTCTATTCCTTTGACAACTTCTATTGCTAGCATACCTACCTTTACATCAAACATAATGACTACTTCTATACAAGACAGTCCTCCTGTGATTTGCAATTCATTCAATCATTCCATTCCTCCTTGTAGTGTTCCTCCTGTCCAATCATCTCCTATGACTAATTATCATAGAGTCCCACCACCTTACTCTTTACCTTCTTTCAATAACATAACACCTCCATCTCAATCTAACACATCTAATATGAATTCTTTGACTGAAGCGACCATTAACAATCTTGCACAAACTGTCTCTTCTTTACAGCAACAAATTGCCTCTATGAATCAATCTAAGTTTAGTGTGCCCACATTTGATGTTGCGAGCCCACTTTCTCTTGACATTGTTCGAGTTATCCCTCCTAAACATGTTGAAATCCCACATTTGGAGCTTTATAATGGTAAAGGAGATCCTCTAACACATGTTAAGACTTTTCAAACAATTTGTACCGATTTTGCTTATGACCAAAGGTTGCTTGCAAAACTGTTTACTAGAACATTAAGAGACAAAGCCCTACAATGGTATTTCTCATTGCCTTCTTATTCTATTACTTCTTTCGAACAACTTGCAAATGCTTTCATTCAACAATTTCAAAACAATATAAGTCCTAAAGTTACTTTGATTGATTTAATGCATTGTAAACAAGGTGTTAAAGAAAAAGTGACTGATTTCATTGGTATATATAAGCATTTGTATGCTCAAATTTCTTTTCCAGTGCCTGACAATGATATTCAAAGAATCTTTATTTCCAATTTACAAAAAGATATTCGAGACAAACTTCTATTTTCTGAGTTTACTTCTTTCCAACAGTTGTGTGTAACTCTTCACAATTATCAACTGACTGTGAGTCAAATGGAACAATCACATCTTATGGCTCCGAGTGATAAGGGTGATAGCAGTCAACAACCATTTGGGAAGTTTAAACCAAATAGAGATTCCATCAAATTCAATGAAAACATCATCAACAACAATGTGAATGCAGCATCAGGTGTGCCTCCTATTTCTAAATTTTTCAAGAAAGAAAGAAAGTATACTCCTTTGAATGAATCATTGCATAGTATTATGAATAAGTTATTGGAACAAAATGTGCTTACTCTTCCTCCTATAAGGCAAATTGATCCTGCAAAGATTACTTCACCTTATTTTGATAACAAAGCTTTTTGTCAATTTCATCGTCAACCTGGGCATGATACTGAAAAATGTTTTTCTTTAAAGGGTAAAATTCAAGATTTGATTGATAATAATACTATCTTTGTTTCTGGAGTGGATGATAAAGGCAATATATCTGTAGCTCCTCCTAACCAAAATCTTTAGATTTTTACTGATCCATTACCTTCTAATACCTCTAATGCGATTGAGGCTAATGATTCCTCTCTCTCATCTGATGGTCTTGTGTCTATGACTCCGAATGTGATTAACTTTGTAGAGAAACAAGAAAACCCTAAAGAACCTTCCATCACATTTGACTCTAGTGAAACTATCAGGGCACCTGATGGTCCTTTATACATAGTTGCAAAAGTCAAGAATACACCTTGTCGTGGAGTGCTAATTGATCCTTCGTGCATGATTAATGTTATTACTGAGGAATTTCTTTTTACTTTGCAATTGAATCAAGTGATCTATGACAAAACAGATGTGGTTGTGAAATTATTTGATGCATTTTCTTCTCCTGCAATTGGTTCTATTACATTGCCTATTGAGGTCCATAACAAATCTCTTGATGTAAACTTTGCTATTATTCCTTCATCTGAACAATTTCGTGTGAAGCTTGGTTATCCTTGGCTATCTTCCATGAAAGCTATTGCTTCTCCTATTCATAAACGTTTAAAATTTCCCCATAATGGTGAAGTTGTTACTGTCAATCATAGTCTCTTTAAACCAGCTGAAAGAACTTCTAGCGTTCCTATTGATTACTTTTGGCCTAAACAATTCCAATCTCTTCCTCCGCGAAGTGATCATCTTTTCAAATCTTATCAAAAATGGAAAACAGATATGATCCTATCTTTAAGTGAACCTAGAACACCTAAACTTGACATTCCTATCATTCTTGAGAAGGAAGTTCTTCCTTTGAAAGATAAAACTAATGTCTTTCCTCAAGAAGATTCCCAACCCATCCCTATGGATGTGACTATGTCTATGCCTAATAAACCTTCTAAAAGTAGACCTATACCTCCTCGTCATGATGGACTTGGTCTTCTTCCTAAACCAAAAATTCCTCCTTTATATGGAGCAGTTCCTCCTCCTTCCTTTTATAGAGAGAAGAGACCTTCTTCTTCTCCTATTATCCAGCCTAAGAGACCACAACCTAAACACCCAAGTGATAAGGATGAGAACATTCCTCCTCCTCAATCTTCTCCACTTCCTACTAAGACTAGATGAAATCGTTCTGCACGTGAACGTCGACGAAAGCGTCGTCTTAGAGCTCAAGCAGCTGCTTCTCAAACTTTGTAATCTCCAAAAACACCTTCAACAAGCATTATTCCATTTTCTCCAAAATCTCCTAAACATAAGATGCATGATGATCTTGATCCTGTATGGGTTAAAGATCCTATTTTTATAAATCTTGATGATGCTATAGATGAAAATGTTATTCATGATGAACATGTTACTCCTCTTGCTTCTGATAGTGAATATGAACTTGTTGATATTGATAATCATTTATCTAATGAATTTTCTAAAGCACTTATCCTAGCTCCTAGACAAGAACAACGTGGCTTGGAACATGAACATAGCCCTTGTTTGGATCTTGTGATAGCTCCATCTGCTGTGTTGGATGTTCCTCCTCTAGCGTGCTCCCTACCTTCCCGAAACATTGATCAGCAAGATCAGGGGGTAGATGGCGTGCTAGACTAGTTACATTAGCATAGCAGATTCTCTCCTCCTCTCTTTTGTTACTTCTTCTATGTGTTATTCTCATTCTTCTATTTGTTGTCCTTGGTGTTGTCTACTTGAGGACGATGCAAAGCATTGAGATCTCTTTTGGTCTCTCTCATGTTGACTCAAAAGACACGTGTTCCCTTCTTCTAGGTGACCTTCCTTGATTGGGGAATGAAGAACAATTATGCATACATACATATGATATATATACATGACTTATCATACAGCATACTGACCCTGAGGAAAGCGAAGTCACCTTGTGCTTTGTGTTTTGTGTCTATTATCCTTGGGTTTATCTCACACTTGGGGGCTAAATCTTTGTGATAATGTGCTCCTTTCCCTTCTCATTTCTTATGTGTATCACTACGTTAAAACAATCACCCCCATTGAGGCGTGTGCAATCGCTTTAACGTAGGGGGGCATACACCCTGTCTATCCCTTCAGGATACTTGAAAATTTCTTGGCGAACTTAGCTTTGCCTTGAAAATTTTTGGTATTTCTTTTGCATGACTCATAGTGAGGGAACCTTACTACTGACAGTCATGGTTCTCCCTCATGATCTTCCCTTTTACTTTGTCAATTGAAGTTGTAAGATCCTTAGTCCACTGGGGGCTTGGTGTGTCTTGCCTCCTTGACGTGGTGAAAGTCTTTCAATGTTGTTTCCTTGTACTTTACCAGAAGTATGAGCATACATACTCCCGCTAAAGTGGGGGCTAAATGTAGCGTCCTAAAATTGTGACACTTGCAATTTCGACTGCATTTCGGTCTTCACGATGGTGATGCAACACGGAACCTGAATGGAGACCCCGAAACTTGTCCACGACACTAAAAACTGCATTTTTCAAGCACCCTGGCCTGAACCTCCTTTGCACCCTGCTGTCCCGGGAGGTGGGACCAGAGCGCCTAGCGCCCTGGTCCTTCAGGACCAGGGCGCCCAGCGCCCTGGTCCCCTAGGACCATGGCGCCCATCGCCCTGGTCCCTGGCCCTATTTTGGGCCCAGTCTCCTATGGGGCTTCGGGTCTTTTGTTTGCAAATTGGAAATTATCATTTCCTGGTCGGCCTAAGGTCGGGAAAATCAGTCTATTAACCCTAATTGGCAAGTATATAAACTACATTTTCTTTCTCATTTTGGGTAGAGAAGGAACATATGAAAAAATGATATTCAAGCATTCAAGCATTTCTTCAAGCAATTGATCATTCTATGTCTCCATTCAAGGCTAAGTGTTGCATTCAAGACAAGGATTCAACCATTGAAGAGGAGATCACTTACTACATACTACAACATACAACAAACAACAACATCTATACCTTCGTACATAAGGATACAAACATCCTTACAACAAGGTATTAGTACTTGTTTTACATTACAGACATTTACATTTACAACATTTCTCATTTCTTGGTTAATTCCAAAACCGGGGTTTGACCTAAAGGCAAACCCCTAATCCCTAACGCCCCAATCATCTTTGCTTTTCTATGTGTAGGTTGTAGGTACGTGGCTGAAATTGAAGATCTAGAATCCTTGTGCAGAGACGAACAGATCCCCCTTCGTTTCGTGGATTTTTCGGAGGACCGTGTGCACGCCGGGAGCCATCGTCCCGTCAACTTTTGCTCAAATTTGCAGGACAACGCCGTATCGACATTTTACTGCTAATTCCAGGTCCGCAGCTTCATCCTATATCCCTATATCAGTTTATAAGCGAATCTTTCTCACTTTCTATACATTCCTAGCTTAATTCTTCTATCAACATTCTTTACAAAAGAGGGTAGCCTTGCTGTCTTAACCCTTGAAATGCATTTAGCATCCAATCTTGCCTTGTGTGGGATTGGATCTTGTGGGTTTCAACCCCTCTTTTGAATGTAAAGTCTCCCTAAGTGAAAACCATCAACCCTAGTGACCTCCCTTCTCTCTCCTTGGAGTTGGAAGAGGGGAGAGCAACTAGGGTTCGACCAATTTTTTCCGCTTTACACTCTTATTATTATTCTACCTCTTCAAAAGCCCCCAATTGATAAAATGATGCTTGATGAATGTTTGATGGATGAATATTGAATGTTGTTGAAGACTTCAAAGATATACTCTTTCGCTACAAAGAAGGCTCTAATACTCCAAAAACCCTGTTCTTAGTTCTTAGAAGAAGACCCCTTCAAATGAAGAAAGAGAGCTCTTAAGTATGAAACCCTAGATATTAATTCCATGTTTAGGCCGACATAGGATTCAAATTTCCATTTGATATTTTTGGGTTAAGAATTATTATATCATAAGATTGTGCTCCTAAAATTTTGGGGAAAAATCCATGGACCATGTGCATTTCTGTCACATTTCGACCAATGTTTTACCAAATTTCTGTGGCTGTTAGATATGATGATATTTGAGTGCATCCCAAAGTTATAGCTGATTTGGAGATGTTTTGATATGTGAAATCGGGCCAAAATGGTCTTTATGATGAAATGATTCATTGAAAGAATAAAATGAAAAGGGGCACACTTAGGGTAAAGAGCCCAAATCTGTAATATGTAAAGTGATGAGACATGACCTAAGATTTAATTTAATTAATTAATTAAATGCTTAAAGGGGAATGACAAATGCAAGATGCAAAACACACTAAGGCGAGTGCTAGCCTAAGTGTGAAATTGTACCACCCTAGCAAGGGTGTACAATTTATGACACTACAAAGAGAAAGGGAGTGGGAGAGAGAGAATGGATAGAATGTGATAGAGACACCTGAAAGAGAGAGAGTGAGAGAGAGGGAGAGAAAGAGAGAGAGAGAGAGAGAGAGAGAGAGGGGGGGGGGGGGGGAGAGGAGGGAGAGAGGGAAAGGGAGAAAGAGAGATGGTGTGACAGGGGAAAAGGGAAATAGAGGGAGAGAGAGATTGGGAGGGAAAGAGAGAGAGACTTGAGAGATAAAGAGAAAGGGATGGGGAGGGAGAGAGGGAAAGAATGGGATAAAGAAACTTGAGAGAGGGGGAGAGAGAGAGGAAGTGGAAAAGATATAGAAAGACTTGAGAGGTGGATGGAGGCATTATGAGAGAGACTTGAGAGAGAGAAAGGGAGTGGGAGGGAGAGAATGGTTATAATGGGATAGAGACACTTGAGAGAAAGAGGGAGAGAGAGAGAGAGGGAGAGAGAGAGGAGAGGGAGAGAGGGAAAGAGAGAAATAGAGACATAGGGAGATACTTGAGAGGCAAAGAAGGAAAGAGAGAGGGAGAGATGGATATAGGTAAGGAGTGAGAGACTTGAGAGACAAAGAGAGTTAGAGGCTAAGAGAGAGAGATGTAAGAGAGAAAGAGAAAGGGAGGGGGGAAAGAATGGACAAAATGGGACAAAGACACCTGAGAGGGTGAGGGAGATGGGAAAGAGGGGGATAGATAATTGAGAGGGAAGTAGAGAGGAAGAGACCTAAGAGAGAGAGGGGAATGCAAGGAAGAGACCAAAGAGATAATGTTGATACGAGCATGTTGATTACTAAAATTTGACTGTCTAAAATTTATATGAATACTCTAAAAACTAGAATCTGCATTATAGCTCCTAGAGATCTGGAACGACTCTCAAACATCTTGATAATATATACATAAAATTTAACTTGAATGTTATATTTTATGTATATATTTGGAGAGAAAACACTTTGTGATTTCTAATATGGCAAAATTGCTATGAAATACATTTGGCATGTGCCTTATTTGGTGCACGCCAAATGGTATTTTGCATTTTTTTCATTTGGCACATACCAAATTTGGCATGCACCAAATGAAAATCCTTGGAAAACACCAAGCATAAGGCTTGGATTTGCCTTGGGAATCCAACCTAAAGGCTTGGATGCCCTTCTTAGGCTGAGATGTGTTTTCTAGCAAATATTAAATAAATTCTAACTTTTTTGTTCGTACTCTCCGTTAGGTTTGCACGTGTTTCAATGTAATTAAAAAAAACACCATATAATCGTCAATCTCTCTCTTTTCTATCCAACCATATAATTTTATTGAAATTTTGATAATGGTAAGGTCTTCATCCATAATTGTTTTTTATTAGTGTGTCTGATATTTGTCAAAAACCAACATGTCGTATTTGGCCATAGATTTTTACTCGTTTATCGAATTTTGAAAAAATGTACTTTTTTAGAAACTAGATTCCATTATACACAATTTTTTTAAAAAAATCTCATTTTTGATTAGTTTTCACAAATTTTCTAGGGGAGCACACTCAAATTTATGTGTTTTAGGATGTGTCCACTTTGGAATTTCGTAGAAATTCAATATTCATAAAAAAATTAGCCAAAAAATATGTCATGATCTTCAATATGTTAGCTACTTTCCCACAAGAGCGGTTTGCCAAAATTATAAAAAAAGTTGATGTTTTAGGGGCACCACATTTCATGCTATGTTATTTTTTTCTAAAATAATAGGACCAATTAATGCAGAGCCCCTTTTTGAAAGCCTTAGTCTCCTCCATTTTCAAAACAAATTAATAGTTTAGAAAGTAGATTCAAAGCACTTCAACTTTTGTTGCTGTTGCATCTTCAAATTTTGAGTGTACCTATCTTAAATTTCTTGTCAAAGTTCAGACTTCGTTGATTTCAAAAATATATTTGCATCTTAAGACCCCTTTTTGGTCCCCCATCTTTGTGCACTTACCCAGTTATGGATTTTGATATCTATTAGATGCAATAATTTGTCTCTAGTATTTCAAGATAAGTAGAGTAATTTTGGTCTTGAATCTTTTTGGTGGTTAGATTCGTGCATGGGATGATAGGGCCAACATGTAGAAATCAATTTGACATTATTTGGTTGATCTGCATACACTTTAATGATCTAGTCTAAGCTGACATCTGGTTACATGTTACATTGAATATTGTGCTTGGCCAACTTGATGAATTTTTTATTTTGTGATTGTGGATATATATAACCGATGTAGAAGATCTTTTTGGGTGATGATATGAGTCAGTAGTGTTTGACAAATCATTTTGGCACAGTTTCATGTGTGCATTCTTGATCCGGTAGCTGAGTGAGAAGCATAACAAAGCATAGTTACAAAGGTGTTACGGTCAGACTTTTTACACTTAACCAAAATTTATCGAGGCATTGTTTGATGCTATTTTGGAGTTCAATCGTTGTAGTTATCATTGTAAATGATCTATAAGTTAGTGAGACTTCCATATTGTAATTGAACCTTTGGTTCTAGGTAGTGTGCCTGAATGAAAGTGCATTCTCCTCATTTAATATTTATGTACTCTTGATCATAGTATATGAATATTGTGGGTTCCAATCCCACCATGGTTTTTTACTTTTCGGGTTTCCATGTAAAAATCCTAGTGTTATGGTTTTGTGGTTGATTATCTTGTGTTTCTACATTTTATTTTCTTGCATTTATTTTTGGTGGTCTGAGAATAAGTTTGAAAATCTATTTACCGATAGAACATTAATTCACCCCCTGCTCCCAATGTTCCTTGATTCAAACAATTGGTATCAAAGCCTAGTTTCTCTGAGGAAGCCTAACCACTTGAGGGAGGTATGGGAGATTAAATCAATGGATTCCAATTTGTAAAGATAGCTTTGTGTGGTACTTGAGGATCTTGATGCAAAAGGAAATGAAATAAGTTCTTTAAAGATAAACTTGAATGCAGCTAAAGATTTCATTGATTATTTGAAAGATCAAGTCAATACTTCAAGAGACAAGAGAAAAGAGCTTATGGACAAGCTGAAGGAGAAAGAAAAACAAAGCATGGAAAATTAGGATAAAGCTTATGAATGTGATAAGCTTGTTGGTATTTTGGTATGGTTTTGTCATTAATGTCAACACCTACTAAACTCTTATCAACTCTGGCACTTTGGAGAATTAGCAACATTCATTGGCCAGCAAGTAACTATTGCACAATTATTGGTATCTGGTACACCAACAAGATATAATGATCACTGACACTTGGAATGATATGGAAAACACATGGTTATGTCGAAGACATCATTTTGACATCTTGTCCTAGAGTTTTGTTCATTGGTATATTCATAGTTACATATTTGTTGTTACCAGCAAATAGGTCTAGGGTTACACCGGTAGGTTTATCTTTTCCAGATCAACATGGCATGCTATGGAGATGATTAATTATTATTGTAAATGCATTAAGCCTTCATGTTCAATTGGTTATTGCATCGGATATTATATTGTTTGTAAAATGTTTATATTGTAATATCTTGTAGAGCTGACCTACTAAAATTGATCTTAGGTTATGGTATAAATGTAAGATCTTATTTGTAAGATCAAATGTGGAATGCGAAGAAGGTTTTTGTGAAGGTATATGCGAGATTAGGCAGAGCTATACATGCAGACATCATTTGAAGGTGAAGCAAGGTTTTTGTGAAAGCATATCAACATTACCATGGTACTGAATCCAGCATATGAAGATGCTATTTTGTGTATTACATTCTTATTGGATTTAACCATCCAACTATAGTTAGTGTGACTCCCATTTTGTGATTGAGTAGTGAGCTATAAGCGGTTGGCCTTTCTGCATGTGCATACCCCATTTATGTACACTTACTATCTGTAGTAGTATCATCTTATTATGAGTAAGGTTTCCCATCGTGGTTTTTCCCCTTACAGGGTTTCCACGTACAAATATTGGTGTTATGTGTTGTGGATGACTTTGTGTTTATGTTTCATGCACTAATCCTTACCGATATAGAAATTAACTGTTAAAACTGTCTACTAGCATATTTTACTGGTTTATCAGTATTAAGCATTAAGTTGGTTAAATTATTTTTGGTTTAAATTTATTTGACAACTGATTCACCCCCCCCCCTCTTAGTTGTCTCCGGGACCTAACAATTGGTATCAGAGCCTAGTCCTCTTTTGTAGAAGTTTAACTGCTTGAGGAGATCCAATGTCTACTAATTATTTCAAGAAGGATAGTCCTAAACTTGATGGAACCAACTATGGCATATGGAAGATCAAAATGGAGATAGATCTAAATTGCATTGGAAAAGACATTTGGGATGTTACAAAGAATGGTTATACTGTCGTTGTACAGGGTCAGCCTAGTCCAGCTAACTTGACAAAAGATGAGGAAAATGATTACAAAGCAAGAGAAGCACTTTTGAGCGCATGATCAGATCAACAAATCATGGGACTATCAGATAGGTCTATTGCTAAAGCTATTTGGGATCATCAAGAAACACTGAACGAAGGAGATTCCATAGTCAAAATTGCAAAACTTGAAAGCTTCTGAGTCAGGTATGAACATTTGAAAATGGAAGAAGATGAAAGGATTTCTGCTTTTATGGAAAGAGTAAATGAAATTGTTTTGGCTATTAAATGTTGTGGAGGAACCTTAAGTGAGGATGAAATTGTTTCAAAACTTTTAAGAGGATTGCCACCAGCATATAAAATGAAAGTCACTGCTATAAATGAGTTAAGAACAATGCCTAATACAACAATTACTAGGGATACATTGATTGGGAAACTTTCAGCTTTTGAAATTGAAGAATTTGAACCTGTTGCTACTATAAAGACAGATTTGGCCTTTAAAGCATCAACATCATCTGCTCCATCATTTGACAAATCTGATTGGAAAGCCTTTTATGCAAGAGAACTCAAAGAAAGTAGGAAAGAAAATGAAGAACTTGAAGAACTTGAAGCACTATTTGCAAGGAAAATGCCCAAAGGTCTAGTTGGAAGTAAGTATGAAGGTAAAGCACCCTTTAAATGTTTTAATTGCAATAAGATTGGTCATATGGCTTCAGGATGCCCTGATAGACATGCTAGAATAAGAGAAGAAGCTAGAAGGACATACAAGCCTAACCCTGAATATCAAAGATATAGATTTAAGAATAATAAAGACAAATCTTGTTACATTGTTGATGAAGGTGTGACTGATGATTTTGATGAGGATCCAACAAACAATGGATGGGTTTTTGTTGCTATAACAGAAGATCAACCGGCACCTACTGCTCAACCAGTAGTACAGGCTCTAGTAGCTAAAGTTGAAGTAAAGGATGAGTGGATCATTGATTTAGGATGCTCACATCATATGATAGGAGACAATGGTAAATTCTTGAACTTTCAAGAATACAATGGAGGCTTAGTGAGATTTGGAGATAACAAAGCTTGTTCAATAAAAGGTAAGGGTACAATATCTCTTGATGGTAAGAATAACACTAACAATGTCTACTATGTTGAAGGATTAAAGCATAATATTTTGAGTGTTGGTCAATTAGTTGAGAAAGGATTTCAGTTACAATTTAAAAATGGAAAATGCAAAATCATGAATAGAACTGGTTTGGAAATTTCAACCGATAATTAGACTAGAGGTAATATCTTTCATTTGAATAACAATGAAAAGACATGCTTAATTGCACATATAGATGAAAGTTGGTTATGGCATAAGAGACTCTGTCATGTAAACTTTGATTGCGTGGTAAAGATCAGTACTACTAAGGCAGTTAGAGATTTACCTAAAATTGTCAAACCTTAGAATACAGTATGTAAGGAATGTCAATTTGGAAAACAAGTTAGAGCTAGTTTCAAAAGTATTCCAGAAAAATCAAATAATGCTCTTGATTTGATTCACACTAATTTATGTGGTCTAGCTAGAACTAAAAGCTTACAAGGTGATAGATATTTCATGCTAATTATTGATGACTATTCTTGAATGTATTGGGTTACTTTTCTCAGAGAAAAATGAGAAGCACTTGGAAAGTTCAAACTGTTCAAAGCAATGGTAGAAAATGAAACCGGTAAGAAAATAAAATGTTTAAGATCATATCAAGAAGGTGAATTTACATCTAAGGAATTTAATACATTCTATGAAGTGAATTGAATCAGAAGACAACTATCAGCACCTCGGACACCATAGCAGAATGGAGTTGTTGAAAGGAAAAATAGAACTATCTTGGATGCAGCAAGAAGTATGTTATTAGAAGAAAACCTACCACATGTATATTGGAGAGAAGCAGTCAATACATTGGTCTATACATTTAACAAAGTTCACATCAAAGGTGAAACCGGTAAGACCCCTCATGAACTATGGTTTGGTAATACCCCTACTCTTAAGTATTTCAAAAAAATTGGAAGTAAATGTTATATTAGAAGAGATGAATATATTGGCAAATTTGATCCTAGAAGTGGTGAAGGAATATTTCTTGGTTATTCATCTAAGAGCAAGGCATATAGATGTTTTAACAAAAGATTGCAGAAAATTGTTGAAAGTACAAATGTAAAGATTGATGAACAATTCAGAGGAACTTCAAGGTATATAGACTCTGAACCAGCAATAGAAATTTTGACAAATGAACCTACTCTGAATCCACCAGTACAGAATGAAGATCCAGTTACCCCGATATCATCTGAGGATTCCACAATAATTGAAGAACAACATCAAACAAAGACATCCTGGTATGTAAGACTGAATCATCCTCAAGATCAGATAATTGGAAACAAGTTTAAAGGAATTATGACAAGAGGAAGATTGGCAAATGAAGAGGTATGTCTTATTTCTCAAATTGAATCATCATCTGTTAATGGGGCATGTGAAGATAAATTTTGGATTAAAGCTATGGAAGAAGAATTAGAATAAATTGAGAAAAACAACACTTGGACATTAGTTCCCCGGCCTAAAGATAAAAATGTAATTGGAACCAAATGGGTATTTAGAAACAAACTTAATGAAGATGGTAAGGTTGTTAGAAATAAAGCAAGACTAGTGTGTAAGGGATATTCTCAGAAGGAAGGAATTGATTACAATGAAACCTTTGCACCGGTAGCTAGAATTGAGGTAGTTAGATTATTTTTGGCTTTTGTAGCACACAAGAACTATAAAGTTTATCAAATAGATATTAAATGTGCATTTTTGAATGGAGATCTTGAAGAGGAAGTATAAATTGAACAACTTGATGGATTTTCTTTGACAGATGACAATGATATGGTTTGTAGGTTACGAAAAGCTCTGTATGGACTAAAACAAGCTCCAAGAGCTTGGTATGCAAGATTGGATAAGTATCTTTTAAAGATTGGTTCTACTAAAGGAAATGCAGACAACAATTTATATTATAAAGTAACTAATGATGACATCTTGATTATAGAAGTATTTGTTGATGATATCCTCTTTGGAGGAGAAGATGGATTATGTAAGGAATTTTCTATTAAAATGTAGCAAGAATTTGAAATGTCTATGATTGGAGAAATTAAATTCTTTTTAGGATTGCAGATTTCACAGACTGATAAAGGTATATTCTTGAGTCAATCCAAATACTTAAAAGAGTTACTAAAGAAATTTGGGATGGAGAACTCTAAACTGGTAAGCACACCTATGACAACAAATGACAAATTATCACAAAGGGATGAATCTACACCTGTTAATCCAGCTAGATACAAATCTATGATAGGAGGTTTATTGTATTTGACACAAACTAGACCTGATATTATGAATGTAGTATGTATTGTTTCAAGATTTCAAAGTAATCCTAGAGAAAATCATGAATCAGCAGTAAAAAGGATTTTTCGGTACTTACAAGGCACTATAAATCTTGGATTATGGTATCCTAGAGATGAAAAATTTGAATTATGTGCATACATAGATGAAAATTGGGCAGGAGATGTGGATGATAGAAAAAGTACCACTGGCGGAGCATTCTTTCTTGGAAACAAACTAGTTTCTTGGTTGAGTAAGAAACAAAGTTGTACATCTTTATCAACAGCAGAATCAAAATATGTTGCAGTAACAACTAACTATACACAGGTACTATGGCTTCAACAAATGTTGAAAGACATAAAGGTAAAATGCAAGGAACCTATTACTATCTATTGTGATAACACTACAGCAATTGATATATCTAAGAATCCGGTATTACATTCTAAAACCAAACATGTTTCTATCAAACTAAATTTTCTAAGGGAAAATGTTGAAGCAAAGGAGATAAAACTGGTTTATGTGAATACTAAAGAGAAAATTGTAGATATTTTCACTAAACCTTTGCCTAAGGAGACTTTTGAATATCTTAGAGATTAGCTTGGAGTCATACCACCACCAGTAGAGACTTAGACAGTTGATGATTGTCATCAACCGATAGAATTAATAGAGAAATATTTTATTTCGATCTTTGATGGGAAGCTACTTCTCAGGGGGAGTATTTGGTATATTGAATTGATTGGTATTTTGTATATGAACTTGGTTGTATTGTAACTTTGACATTTGATGTCAAAGGGGGAGAGATATCTATGGAAAAACACATTATCTTTTGGGGAGAGATTGGTATCAAAAAACTTTGAGAAACACAAGGAAAACACATGTTGCTCGCAGGGGGAGAGATTGTTGTTTAGGAGAGATTATTACTCTTTGTATCTATATTTTAATTTCTTTTTATGATCTTTTTGGAGATTGTTGGTTTTTGGTTCTTGGCATTTCTGTTTTGGCACTTTGATGGTTTTTCTATCTTGTGCTGCCATCAATGCTAAAGGGGGAGATTGTTGGTATTTTGGTATGGTTTTGTCATTGATGTCAACACCTACTAAACTCTTATCAACGCTGGTACTTTGGAGAATCAACAACATTCACCGACAAGCAAGTAACTATTGCACAGTTACTGGTATCTGGTACACCGGCAAGATATAATGATCGCTGACACTTGGAATGATATGGAAAACACATGGTTATGTCGAAGACATCATTTTGACAACTTGTCCTAGATTTTTGTTCATTGGTATATTCATAGTTGCATATTTGTTGTTACCGGCAAATAGGTCTAGGGTTACACCGACAGGTTTATATTTTCCAGATCAACATGGCATGCTATGGAGACGATTAATTATTGTTGTAAATTCATTAAGCCGACATGTTCAATCAGTTATTGCATCAGATATTATATTATTTGTAAAATGTTTTATTGTAATATCTTGTAGAGACAACCTACTAAAATTGGTCTTAGGTTATGGTATAAATGTAAGATCTTATTTGTAAGATCAAATGTGGAATGCGAAGAATATTTTTGTGAAGGTATATGCGAGATTAAGCAGAGCTATACACGCAGACATCATTTGAAGGCCAAGCTAGGTTTTTGTGAAAGCATATCAGCATTACAATGGTACTGAATCCAACATATGAAGATGCTATTTTGTGCAGTACATTCTTATTGGATTTAACCATCCAATTGTAGTTAGTGTGATTCCCATTTTGTGATTGAGGAATGAGCTCTAGGTAGTTGGCCTTTCTGCATGTGCAGACCCCATTTATGTACACTTAATATCTACAGTAGTATCATCTGATTGTGGGTAAGGTTTCCCACTGTGGTTTTTCCCCTTACAAGGTTTCCATGTACAAATATTGGCATTATGTGTTGTGGATGACTTTGTGTTTGTGTTTCATGCACTAATCCTTACTGGTATAGCAATTAACTATTAAAACTGTCTACCGGCATATTTAATTGGTTTACCAATATTAAGAATTAAGTTGGTTAAATTATTTTTGGTTTAAATTTATTTGACAACTGATTCACCCCCTCCCCCCCCTCTCAGTTGTCTCCGGGACCTAACAAAGATTAATAGAGAGAATGTTTCATTGAAGAATGAGATGCAATTAATTGTGATGAAACTAACTCAGGAGATTGAAGACTAAAAGAAGAATGAAGAAAGTTTGATTCAATCATTGAGGGATAGATCAGATGAATGCTTCAAGATCATTTATGAGAATGATCAATTGAAGCTTGAGTTGACACGATCACAAAATAATGGTCAAGAACTTGAAAGACAAATT
Organism: Cryptomeria japonica; assembly: GCF_030272615.1. NCBI lineage: Eukaryota > Viridiplantae > Streptophyta > Pinopsida > Cupressales > Cupressaceae > Cryptomeria > Cryptomeria japonica. The sequence goes on along the minus strand of NC_081407.1, from coordinate 128,039,263 downwards.
ATTTCCCTAAGAGATGAACTTACTACTGCAAATAAATACAAAGACAAATTCAATGCTAGCTCAATAAGGCTTGATGAAATGCTGGAAAGATAAAGACATGGAAAAGACATGAGAGCACTTAGATATGAGAAAGAAGAATCCTCTAGATCTGGACAAAGCAATGCAAACCCTAATCATAAGAAGAGAAAGAATCCTTCGGTAAGACAACTTAATGCCCATAAACTCAATGGTAGATGTTTTTCTTGTAATAAATTTGGTCATATGGAAAATCAATGAAGAAGTAGGATGAATAATGGAATGAATAATATGAACAATGGTCCTACCTTTACCAATTAGTGTTTCATATGCAATAATTTTGATCACAAGTCAAACATGTGTAGAGAAGTAATGGACAATTTTCAGTTAAAGAGATGTTATGCTTGTGGGATGTTTGGACATATCTCTAACCAATACAAGATGAGACCAAATCAAATGAATTTTGATAGACCTATTTAGAGAAATGTTGTTTGTCATGCATGCAACAAAACCGGTCACAATGCAAAATTCTATAGAAGCAAGAACAATGCTCTAGTAAACAAAGGGAAATCAGATGAGAAAGGCAAGTCAAAGGTAGAAGAGATCCAGAAAAAGCATGAGAAGATGTGGGTTAGAAAAGATTAATCCAAGGCAGATCCAGTGGTTCTACACCTGAATCCGATGTGGATCTTCATCCGATAACTAAGGATTTTGGCCTTAGCAGGTGGCATATTCATGCAAAATCTTGCAAAGCCCCTGTAAAGAGATCTGTAATCAATCAAGGTTGATTGCAGATGCTTGGAGATTATTAATTTGGAATTTACCATACCAATTTTTGAATCTAGTGGAATGGATTATGTTGAACAAGACATCCAATTGAAATTTATAGTTGAATTTATTTCAACTCAAAGTTAGGGTTTGCAAAGTTTAAAAAAGGGAAAATGTGAATCATTTCTCACATTGCGAGCAAAGAGTTGAAGCTATAGAGCAAGGTGAACCAAATTTCAAGGTGATCAGAAGGCTTGAAGTGATCTGGCAAAGAGTTCTTGTGTATCCGACATAAGAAAATGGTATTTACCAGAGCATGTTTATCCTTTGAACCCTAAAATTTATTGAAATGACGTCTTCTTCTATTAATACACCTTTGGTAGTATAATTTTCTCAGTGAGAAAGGCCTCAATTAAAAAGACACCCATTTAAGTCTATTGAGGATGATCTAGCTAGTAAGTTTTTCGTTCGTGCCATACGAAGTTTTTCATGTTGATAATGTGAGGGCATACATTCACTATTCAATTAAGGAGACCGAAAGTAAGGATATCTTAACCTTGTATATTAACCATTTAATGGATGAAGTTGGAAAACCCAAAGAGGAATATGCATAGTTATAGAGGAAGTGTTTCACATGAATTGTTCACTTTTTGACATTCGATGAAGATGAATGGACTAAAACATCTTAGTAGCCAGAGGAAGAGAAAGAAAAAGTGATTCTTGTAGTAGCGGCAAGCAAAATGGGACCAGCCCGGTAGCCCTACTCTTCCTACTCTATAATGGTGGTGGGTTGGGGTGCCTATAGATAGTAGGGCATGGCATCTATAGGGCATTGGTCTATCCATAGCTTCATCCTCCTCGGTTACTATAGAAAGAATGTAGGGTTATAAATTTCTGATAAAATGCCATGTTCACTATTGAGACACCCCCAAAAGCAAAAATGAAACATTACTAGCAACTTTCTAGCATTACAACCTTTGTATGATTCTAGCCAATAGTAATTATAAGCATATAGCTGAGTGGAATCGACCTAGATTTCTTCTTCATGACCGACCCATCAGACTCGACATGGCTATGGCTAATTCATCCAACCTGAAGAGCGGGATACATTTTGATTTGTATTCATGATGAATTCATATGGTTGGATAGACCCTACAAGATAACCAAGGAGACCATTCATGTAGTCACATGCCTAAATCAAAATGATGCAAAACCTAATTTGAGGAAAGTAAAAAATCCAACCGTCACAAAGCTAACTGGTGCTCAATTTATGATATCTTAGAGCATGATGTCAGATTTGCATCGATGAATATTGGGTACTAATTTTATCAATCTAGCAAATTGAATTTAGTCTCTGGTACTACAATATATGTAGCCTATCAGATGGTGAAAGAGGATATGCAGTATGACTTGTGTATATTTCTTCTTGAGGATCTCTTGAGCAATCTGAAGAAAATTAAAACTAACAAGAAGAATATTTTCAAATTCGGTTCATTGATTGTCTTCTTAGCACTGTACTTCATGAATGAAATTCCTGGCATAGGTAGATTACAATGGGCATATGACTTACCAGTAGCCACTCATATCAAACAAGGTTTGCATAGATTGGGAAATAGGGAGAATTGAACAACTTCAATTTGGAGTTTCTTCAAGAACTTCCAAGGTAGAATGAAGAATAGAGTAAGATTCCCTAAGGAAGTAGTGGACAAATATGCAGATACTATCTGCTTCATGGTGGATAAATACTAGTGCCATATGGAGGCATTAGAGCCTAGAATAGTGTGGATAATGCTAATGTGTTATGAGGTTGATGCTCAAACTCTTGAAGGCTATGCTCAACATCTTTTGAGAAAACCAATTGACCCTTCAGAAAAAAAATTTGGCACATTCAAAGAAAAAGATTTGGAACTACATAAAAAGTTCACTCATCTTGAAAGGAAAATTAAAGTAACAAAAATTGTTGAGGCAGTGGCCATACAGATGGGCTTTGCCAGAGATGCTATCAAGAAAGCTAAGGAGAAGAAGGCTCAAATGGAGGCAGAAATGGAATCAAAGAATTCTAAGACCAAACTGATTCCTTCCAATGAAAATCATAAGGAGACTAAGTCTTCCCCTACTCTGGTGAAGTCATCAATAGCTCAAAGCTCATCTAGAAAAGAAGTGTTGAAGTAGAAGAAGAAACCAAAAATAGCTTATGTAGTTGTATCTCTTTTTTGTTTTGAGACATAGTCAGATGAGGAAGCTGAGAAAGAAAAGAAGAAAGGAGAATGTGTTAGAGTAATCAAGAAACCATAGTCAAGTGGTGAGAAGAGTGAAAAGACAAAATCAAAAACTTCTCTAATCGACAGTCCTAAAAGAGGAAGAAGGATAAGGACAAAGTTTAATAAGGATCTTGAATCTGACAAGGTGGAAGCTAAATATACCTTCATTCCCCCATTGACTTTAAAAGAATTGACTGATGAAATAGTAAATGATGGCAATCTTAAGAATATTAGTGCATACTATGATGATCTTGATGAGAATGATAAGAGGGAAATTGAGGAAGTTGTTGTATTGCATTTGCATAACTTCACCAAATCATTAATTGAGTTAGAACATATCATTCTGAAATATTTGTATAACATTCTTGATGATAGAAGGCTAACTGCAAGCTGATTAGATAAGGAAATGAAAGAGCAGGAATTAATCAATATCTGTGCTTGCATCTCTCAAGAAGAAGTTGATAATCTTAAGGAGCTAGCCAATAAAAAGGAATTCCGAAGAAAAAAAAGAGCAAACGGGCTTATGGTTGGTAGGGGTAAAAGTACAAAGTTGTGTCACACTTTTATAAAGGAAATGGTCAATGTTGATTCAAATTTTTAAAGTAAATCAATAGAAATTGAAATATTTGTTTTGAGTTTTGAAACGATGTAAACTAATCAAATTTATATTCTTTTGTCTATTTTATGTTTGCAATTTTAACAAAATTTTAAAAAATTATTTGAATGTAGTTTTTATAAAGTAAACACTATAATTTAGTTGCTGATAAAATGTTGAAATTCAAGTTACACAAGCCACCACACTTTATTTAGTAAATTTTACTTTATTTTCACCAATGTTTTTGTGTATATTGATAAGTTGAAACCTTAGTGCATGGATATATTTTTTAGTATTTTTTATAAATATATATTTTTCAATAAATTTGAAAAGTTGCGTGTGCTGAAATATAACTCTTTCCAATTCCCACCAACTTTTTTCTTATTTATTTATCCAAATTAGAAAATAATTATATCACCTTGACATAGATTCCTTTCTCCTACCGCATCATTTTATTTTCAAGATTTTTAAATAAATTTTAGTATTTTTCCTTGACAAGATAATCAACCTTATATTTTAGTGTTGATGACCTCCTTTCAACAAAAATAAAATATAAAATATAAAAACTAATTAAAATATTAAAAGGTATATATTTTAAAAAATTCACTTACGGATCTATAAAATGGTATTTTAATATTTACAAAAAAAATATTATTTATAAGAGTAGGAGTTGTTGAAACATCGAGTTTTTTTATTTTTTATTTTTCTTGGGCAATTAGACCCAAAGTGGTATAAAATATACATTTAATAGACACTTCCAATTGGAAAAGTTGTGGTCTATATATAAATTAGCTATAATGAATCTATATAGACCATATGTTTGACTAAAATTAACTTTTAGTTAGAATTACTTAAATTCACTTGTGTTGATAAGCTAGCCTGAAACGTGACACAGTTTTGTGCTTTTACCCAGGGTTGAAGAAGTAAGAAAAGAAACTGAAGAAATATGGAAAAGGTTTCTAAAAGATAATTGATTGCCAATCAATCCTAAGTATGATGATGAATCTCAAAAGGAAGAAACTTCTCATCTAGAAGTCTAGGCCCATACAACCCTTGATGTAGAGGATAGTTAAAATCCTCTAGTTGATCACTCGGAGATGGTGGAAATGAAAGATAAAGAGGCCAAAGAGCCACCTAAAGATGTTATTTCACCAAGTGATGACACTAGTGCACAGGTTGAAGGAAAAGATAAGAATAAATAAGATCATACTGAGTAGGAACCTGATACAAGAAAAGGAAAAGCAAAGAAGGACAAGGCATCAAATTTGGGAGAAGAGGTCAATAAACAAAAGAAGAAACTTGACAATGTCCTAGTAATCATGGCAATTGATACTCCAAAGTACAAAGGAAATAATTCTTCCACAGATCTCCATCAATTTTGATCGACCTATTGACATTCGAAAGATGTCTCCAGCTAAAAGGTTGATGGCTGTTGTAGCGGTCCAGGTTCAAGCTAGTCAGGACTTGGTTAAATCAGAGAATGAGGACAAAATGTTGATTGATATGTCTAAAGTTTTTTTACAAAAGATAGTACCAAAAGTGCATTTAGATCCTAATTCTTACTCCTCCGACAAGTTACTATAGCTAATCAACAATATCAATACCAATTTTGAGTCATTGGAAAAGGCAACCACCAGGAAAGTATTGGACAAAATTCAAGGAGGTGTGTATGCAAACTTCCTAGAAGATGATTGAAGATGACAATTAGATTGAACAAAGGACTATAGACTATCTCCAAGGCATTGAGTGAAAGATGAAAGATATACAAGTCATGCCTTATACAACCCTAGTTCACCTCACATATAGATAAGAAGATTAGTGTTTGCCAGGGCAAACTTGATAGTATATCTCGATCATTTGATCCCCATGTAGCCCTTGCTAGTAGCATAGAAGATTAGGTGACGTCTCTAACTGATCAAATCTCAATCCTGAACTTAGAAAAGGATAGGATACTGAGGTGGGTTGGTGAACTCTAGAATCTTATTGCTCTCTGGATGGACACCATGTTGAGAAACAATGGTGATTGCTTGAAGACAATGGCTCAACCAGTTCCGTCAGAATTAAAAGATGTGGAGATATATGCCTATGTTTTCAGTGCATTCATCACATTTTTGGACAATTTGAAGAATGGGTGGGATACCCACTTTGGATTTTTGAAGACCTTTTTTGCATATATCTTTAAGTATGTATAGTATATCCAGTATATACTCTTGTATAGAATTTTTTGTGCAGCACCCCAACTTTAGCATTACTATCAAAGGGGGAGAGTAGAGTGAAAAATTTACATAGGATGATACATGTCTTTCAATTTTTGGACTAAGGGGGAGCCTTAGAAATTTTGATCTGGTATACAAGTTTCAGCACTTAGTCATTTTTCCCGAGTGTTGCCATTAATGCCAAAGGGGGAGATTGTTAGAAATTGACACTCATCCAATGGATTCTAGTGTATGGATAATGGATTAGGGTTATCATTTATGGCAACTCTCCTTGAAAATCCTATCTGGTAGTTATGGATTTTCATATCCGGTAGATCCGATAATCTATCTCTGGTATTTCAGGATAACCAGAGCACTTTTGGTTTGGAATCTTTGTGGTGATTGCGGTGGTTAGATTTGTGCATGGGATGATAGGACCAACATGTAGAAATCATTTTTACATTATTTCATTGATCCAAATATGATTTAGTGATTCGTTCTAAGATAAAACTCGGTTACACATTACGTTGCATATTTTGCTTACTCAACTTGATGAATGTTTTATTTTGTGATTGTGAATATATATAGCCAATGTAGAAGATATTTTTGGGTGATGATATGAGAGAGTAGTGATCGAGAAACCATTTTGGTGCAGTTTTACATGCATATTCTTGATATCATAGCTGACTGAGAAGCAAAATAGAGAAAAGTTGTAGAGGTCTTACAGTCAGACTTTTTGCACTTAATCGAAACTCATCCAAGCATTGTTTGATTCTATTTTGGAGTTCAATCAATTTAGTTATCATTGTTAATGATCTGTAAGTTAGTGAGACTTCCATATTATAATTGAACATTTGGTTCTAGGAAGTATGTTTGAATGCAAGTGAATTCCCCTTATGTAATATTTATATACTCCTCATCACAATATATGAATATTGTGGGTTCCAATCCCACCATGGTTTTTCCCTTTCCGAGTTTCCACATAAAAATCCATGTGTTATAATTTTGTAGTTCATTATCTTGTGTTTCTGCATTTTAATTTCTTGCATTTACTTCCAGTGGTCTGAGAATAAGTTTGAAAATCTATTTACCAGTAGAACATTGATTCACCCCCACTCTTAGTGTTCCATGATTTCAACACTAGCTTATCCTTATCTAGCTATGTGCAAAAATACACCAAATCTAAGTCAACCTAATAGTGATTTCAATTATGAATCCCCAAATAAGGAATCTATCTCAATTCATTTCCATCATCTTATCTTATGCTAACATTATCATCAATTCAAGAGTAATTCTTCTTCTTTAAAAGCATATATGATTCAAGGAGAAGAAAATTACATTAAGGCATCTTCCATTTATGTTTTATCTATGATTTCATGATGAATTTTATGTGATTTATCATGTTATTGTATAAACATGTATGGAAGAATTATCCTAAGAGAATTGCATCACCTATTGAAGGTATAATCATCTACATTCAAGAATTTCAATTCTAATTCTTGCCTATGTCCTTAAAATTCATGATCCCAACTCCATTTCTATTTTAATTAGGGTTAATTCTAAACCTAGGGTTTGACCTAGGGAAAACTGCTATTCACAACCCTACCATTTTTTGATTTGCAGGTTTAGCTTCAGGTACCTAGTGGAGCCAAGAAGACCAAAACAACACCAGGACCTAAAAATAGAGTATCCATCCAAATTTCATCAAAAAGAGCCTAGAATAGGCCAATTTTGTGCCATGGTCTAGGACTAGGGCAGTTTGGGGCCACAGTCCTCATAATTCTACACTGAATTTCATAGGTGGCTTCTAGACTACTTCAAGTTGTTGAATCTTTGATAGCAGCTCAAAATACCAAGGGAATTTGGCACACTAGTCCTACCAAATCAGCAACAAAATTCAATCATAGGTGCATAGTCAAATTCCCTATCCATTTTTGTACTTGTTGTGAGTTTCTATTTCACTATCAGTTAGCATAATTATTCCAAGTTGCTAGTTCATGTACATACCTTCTTCCCTTAGATTTGCCATTCAATTTAATTTTTAATTACATTTTCAACTCAAACAAAAGGAAATATGACTCTAATTAGTATTCAACCCTCTTCTTAATAGAATTGAGGTTGGATATATTCAGTTCATCCTCCTTTTAATGTAATTGCATGTGAAAGTTAGGCCATTTCTTAGTTTACAAAGCATAACTCTTCAAACCCTAATTTTCCATCTTTTATAGTTTTGATTAAGTAAAACCAGGTATTTGAAAGGTACTCAGACCTTTTACAAGCCAGGAAAATAGAAATGCTAAAAAAAGTGCCTAATCACTTCAAAAAGTCAAAATGAACCCACCGAAAGGGCACAACTTAGTACATCATTACATTAAAAACTCAGAACAAACAACAAAAGGAAAGAAAAAGATAGCAAAGAGATAGAACCAAGGACAACAACTGGAACTAAATACTATTCAGAATCTCCTCAGCGTGAACAACCATTTGTTTCATGTTGTTTGCTGAGGTCTTCATATCCTCCAGCTCACGACCTTCGATGTCGACCTTATTCTTTGTGTTGGATCTGGTCCTCCTTTCATGACCCTTCTTGTTCACCTACTCTTTATCACCATCCTTCTCTACATTATTCTCAAACCTGTTGATAAAGATGTTCATGTTGTCCACCAAAGATTTGAGGATTTGGAAATTTTGATCAGCAAGTTGCTTGACATTGTGCTCTAGCTTGTCAATTCTGGTGCTAAAATCTTTCAGTTTGTTTTCCATTTCCTTTCTATCTCCCATCTCATTGACCTTTTTTTCTGTTGCTAAGATTTTACTGACCATATATTCAATAACTTGCACATTATGTAGAATGGCTACTAACTCTTTAACATGCTTCGCCAAGGGCTTGTCACCAACTGTAATTCTTGCCATGGCCTGTGTATTAGTTTTCAAACTATTAATATCCTTCACCATAGTAGCAATGGTCTCACAGAAAGCCTTAATAGTATCTTTGTCACCACTATCACTTTGACCCCCTTTTTTCTCGTTATGCAGACTAGTGGTATTAATGGTCTCCAAATTATCCTTAACTGGGTTACCCTCCCCTTCTTTGTCCTGACTATCGATCCTCTTATTATCATCCTCCTCCTCAGATTCAACCAGAACATAATTGAGATCAGAATTGCTACCCTTTTTAGTGTTCTTTTTCTGAGCCTCTTTCTAGAGGCTTTCCCTTTCCTCTTTTTAATAGGTTTTTCCTCAAGGGATTCAGTTTCAGAATCTGACATTTCAGATTCCACAATAGTCCTCCTCTTCTTGACCCTAATCCTCCCTTTTTTGCTAGCTTCTTCCGACTCTTCCTCGGTCTCTGAATCTTCCATCTTTTACAGTTATATTAGGAGATAGGTCATGAATAAAGTATCTAGCATCATATTACCTACAAATATGTTGATGATCAAGATAAGCTCAAGGAGAATAAGGACTTGATCTAGAGAGATTGATATACCAACATGTTTGCCTTGGCCCCCTTGCTCTAAAATATCTTTAGAGGAGGATGATATCATGTTACTTCTCTATCAGAGAGATCATTGAGAGGAGTATTGATGCTTTCCTCATTAATATAAGATACCATAGGAGAGGTACAAGTTCTAGCCCTTTCAATGTCATCCCTATGACTATCATGAATATTGTTTACTAAAGCCCTTATAAGATCTACATATTCCATCAATGTTTTTAATAATTTTATTATGTAACCACATGAAATATGGAGAAAATATTTGAACATTGATTTATAAAAGGGAAATACTTTTGAAACTCTTAAAATGCAATATGTAAAGTGGTATGAAAAATGTAAGCAACATGAGGTTAAAAAGGCTATTATCCAACACATGATTCTAGTAAATATAACTAATAATTAATGTTATCGCATGTGAAATATAAAACTGTGTGGGGGAAAAAGCGAGACTAGGTTAATCATGCCCTAATCCTACCTTTTGACACACATTACGCAATACGAAAGAGCCTAGAGATATCGCACAATTGGCTACTTCTTTTTGTGAAAGAGAGAGCCACGGGATATCTATTAGGATTTCTATTCCCTTGTTGAAATTGTAAGATCAAGTAATGCAAGTTCAAACCCTAATCCCAAAATGCAAGTATGAACTAATAACAAGATTGCAGAATTGAGATTAAACAATGAACAACTGTAAGTACAAGGATGAAATAAGAATGTAGATGTGTACCCGGAGTCAAAATCGGACTGAAAATGTTCGGGACGGGGGCGCGGGCGCCACTGTCCTGAAAACTGCACCAGAAACTGCTGTTCTGCACTCTGGAACACTATCGGAAAGCTGTCTGAAAGCTGTCTGTCCGGAGGACCAGGGCACCCAGCGCCTCTGTCCCAGGGACCAGGGCGCCCAGCGCCTCTGTCCCAGGGACCAGGGCGCCCAGCGCCTCTGTCCCAGGGACCAGGGCGCCCAGCGCCCCTGTCCTGGCAGGACCAGGGCACCTAGCACCCCTGTCCCAGTCTTCTGCTCTGCAATTTGATATAGAGTGCTGTCTCGACCTTCTCTCTCCGGATCTGTATCCCGCGGCGTCGTCTGAATCTTGAAACCTGCAATGATATTTGAAAAAGGGGGTATGGGCGGCTATAAAGGGTTTTGCCTTAGTTAAACCCCCGCTTCGGTGATTTCCACCTCCATGAATAGCCAAGTTGTTTTGTAAAATGTATTGTGTGTGCAGACCTAGTGTGTGTGCAAGGTCCTAAAATGCAAGAAAGCAAACTAGAGCAACCTAGAAAGTAAACCCTAATTGCTTGTAAATGATAACATAAATGCTCTAAATCAAGATGCAAAGTGATCTAAAGCATGAATAAATGATGTATTGAAGCTTATGTAAAGACATGAAAACAACATGAAATCATACCCAACCCTCAAGGGAGGAGTACAAGCCAATCTTCAGTCGGTAATCTCCTATTGTTCTTCAATGTCTTCCAAGCCCTAAGTGGATGAATGAATTTGATAGATGCTTGATAGAAGGATGTTGTAAGATGTTGAAGTCTTCAAAGATCTTCTCTTTCGCTGCATATGAAGTTCCTGAAAACAAAATTCGGATCCCTTCAAATGAAGAAAGAGAGCTCTTATGTATGAAACCCTAGATCGTAATTTCATCTTTTGGCTGACCTAGAGATTGAATATCCCGCCAATTTCTTGGGGTTAAGCTTTATTTTATGATTGGATCGCGCTCCTAAAATTTTGGGAAAAATGTCCGGGACCATGTTGCACTCCGGGCGCCATGGTCCCGACAACTTTTGACCAAATTTTCAAGGTCGTCGGATATGATGATTTTAGAGAGAATCCCGAAGTTACAGGTGATTTCGAGATGTTTTGACCCTCGAAATCAAGCCCCCAAGCTCAGAATAGGGCCTAATTAGGGTTTTTGATTAAGTGATGTATTGGAGGAATAAAATGCGAAGGGCGCACTTTAGTGAAAGGGCCCAACTTTATGATGTAGAGAATGATGAAATAGGACCTTAGACCTAATTAATTTGATTAATTAAGTGCTAAAGGGGAAATGCAATGCAGAATGTAAAATGCACTAAGGCGGGTGCTAAACTAGGTGTGAAATTGTACCACCCTAGCGAGTGCGTACAATTTATGATGCTACATTTAGCCCCCACTTTAGCGATCATATGAGTACTACGTGCATATGCAAGCTAAAGTACAGAAAAGTAAACATTATTTGAAAAAGGATATATCCATAAGTTGTCGGATGAAGCCCCCAGCGGCATCTGCAGTACACAGTTAGGAACCGCACCCTACAAAACACACGTTAGATCACAAAATCTCCTAATTCTTACTAGGGAAAGTGATGAAATCTATGAGTAGCTATATGCCCCCCCCTGTTTCGACTTGCTTATTAGGGAGGTGAAATAGGGTAGCATGTTTACTTGCAACAAATTGTGTAAGGTAGTATTGATGAGGGGTGTTCACTAAATAGGCTTCATCAGAGCACTTTTTGGAACATCCTGAGAGTAGGGGAAGGAAAATATGATTCCAACGCAACAAACGGCTCGAAAATTGCATCTCCCAAACCCAAGTTATGATAAAATGAATGGGAGAGGAAAATTAGGGTTTCAAAAAGTAAGAATAAACAAACGAGAGTATATACCTCGAAAGTGACTTGTATTCGTCACTTTGTCGATTTCAGAATACTATTCAGTGCAGCGGAGCCCACATAGTCATTATCATGCCTTCATGACTACCGGAGCGTCCCACGAGGGTTGAGATCCTACGCCAGGCCGTGATCGACGACGAGCCACTGGACGAGGTGAGTTGATTGAACGTTTGACTTTTGATTTTTCGCATGTTTGACTTTTCTGTGATCGTATGCGGGCCCTGAAGGCTGACCGGGGCCCACCCAGGGCGCCATGGTCCCTGTGGGGCGCCCTGGTCCCCCCAGGGCGCCATGGTCCCTGACAGGGGTGCCATGGTCCCTTCAGGGTGCCATGGTCCCTGACAGGGCGCCATGGTCCCCTCAGGGCGCCATGGTCCCTAACAGGGCGCCATGGTCCCTGACAGGACACTATGGTCCCCAATCAGGGCTTGGCGAGAGGTTTCAGGACTAGCACACGATGCTCGACAGTTTGCATTAGCTATTTTGATGATCGAGTACTGATTATGGTTATGTTTTTGTGTTGCAGGGCCTTCCGTACATGAGAGAGCATACAGCGGGACATATTCTTTGCAGTTTACGAGATCAGATTCCGCGGCTGACTCAGTCAGAGAGAGACACACTGTCGATAGTAGGATTGTGGTATGTGATCCTCATGCCGGCCATTCAGTTCCATCTTGCGATGCTGATGGCATTGATGGAGCGATGGGATCCTGACACATGCACTTTTCACCTTCCAGTAGGAGAGCTGACGGTCACACTTGAGGATGTGTACTGTATACTTCGTCTTCCTATCAGAGGAGCTACTGTTACATACGCGACCGATCAGTCAGCGGAGGATCATCAGAGAGAGTAGGTGTATTGCATAGGGAGAGTCATGCCGAGCGAGATGAGAGGTCGCATCATGGTCAGCTAGCTCTTACATTCTACAGGGGAGGTACCCCTTCTAAGACACCTTATGATAGCCATCATAGCACTAGCCGTCTGCCCTAATGGGCGAGGCACGCACATGCATGGGGGTCTCACATGGTGTATCAGAGTGATGGAGAGACACAGGAGAGTGTATGCTTGGGGTCGGAGAATGCTTGCGCATCTCTATCACGACCTTGAGGAGTACGTATTTGGACAGGGTTGCAGTTTGATGACATGCACACTTCTGCAGGTGTGGATTTTAGAGCACTTCACATGCACCAGGCCCGTTGGCTTTCCGCTGAGTACAGCGAGCGAGTGACCTAGGGTGTTTGCTTATCCACTTACCAGCGAGTGGAGATTTGGAGATTTATTATATTGGAGAGTGATTTTTGACAGAGTGACAATCGAGGTGATAGTGTGGAGACCTTACCTACGGATGCACAGATGGGATGGGATGGAGAGACAGTTAGCATGTCTACAGAGGAACCGCCTACTGCAGGGATGATATGCACACATCATAGTCCCTTTCTACTTTGACTGAGTACGGAGGCAGTTCGGGCTAGAGCAGTGTGTGCCAGCCGATGTGCCCATCTATACTCGACACTCGCGGGTCCTTCCCAGACCTAGAGCAGTAGCGAGACCGACGATAGATGATATCGAGACTACAGACTTAGAGGGATCTGATAAGGATGTAGTCACTGATTACTCTACAGAGCCTGGAGCATAGTGGAGGTACGTCTCATGGTTTATGAGATCATATCTAGGTCCTATCTTTCCACCAGATCATCCGACAGGCTATCCAGGCCCATGGAGACACGGAGACCTAGATGAGGACCAGGGATCCAGGTCAGAGGAGGCAGAGGAGGGAGAGGGTCAGGAGGAGGCGGGAGATCCTGATCCACCTACAGGCGATCAGCCTAGTGCCGAGGAGGAGGAGGAGGATACAGATAGAGAGGAGGACGAGGGAGATGCAGGTGATGATGCAGATGAGGACGAGGATGAGGATGACGAGGAGGATGATGAGGAGGAGGATAGAGATGATGAGGAGGAGTCGGATGCGGCTCCCCACCATTCAGGAGACGATACCATAGCACTAGATCCACCTCTTATTCCCCAACAGGGGGAACCTGAGGCGATACGGAGGCCTGTCCCTAGTACCATCCAGCCTACACCCATCATGGATAGATTATTAGAGCGAGGGGAGAGTAGCGGTTCCCAAGCACAGGTACTAGCATATCATGATCCCTACTGGCGCGAGGGAGATCCAGGTATAGTAGGTTTTATATTGATTGATTGATGTTTTGATGATATAGAATGGTACTAACAAAAAATCTGTTCTACTACCACAGCTAATGTGCAGGAATGGCGTTCCCTGATTCAGCAGGCAATGACAGATATTTCCATGATAGCACAGATCCCCAGTTCCTCATAGATTGCCTATAGGCCTCAGGGGAATGTGGGTCGGCATGAGGATTTGTTTTTCCCATTCCGAGTACAGGTAGATATATGGAGGGAGAGAGAGAGAGTCCTATCAGAGGACCTCCAACAGGCACGGCGAGATCTAGCAGTGGCTCAGACTGAGGCTACCACCTATCGTGCGATCCTTATGGATAGGGATCGCAGGAGTTCCTCTCGGAGTCACTCACGATCTGTATCGCGCTACACACCCATGGGTCCACCTTCACGGCCAGATCAGGAGGGAGCGTCCAGTCGACATTCTCCAGCCACTAGCCCTAGGGATAGGAGATGATTTTATGGTGTAGGAGAGGTCACATTTTTGGATGTATAGTGACCTATATTTGTATACGATCCACACATATATATATGTGTATATACATGCTTCTCTTTTGTCTCAAATGTGTTATCTTTAATGCTTAAAACAATGTATGTTTTGTTTTGATTAAATCTAATACATCTGGTAAATGTACATGTATGCTCAGAATTTAATTTCCATGTGATTGATTTCTCAATGCTCCATGATTAAATTGATACGTGTGACTTAAATAAATATTTAATCAAGTACAACATTGATGATAAGGAAGAAATATGCATTAAGTCTAAGAATCATATAACTAATGTGATTTAATTTTGAACTTAAACACAACATGATACGATTCTACTTAACACATAAAGACACTGTATAATATGCTAGCATAATGGAAATGTAAATCTTTCACAATTTACATAAATGAATTCAAGACAAACCATAAAGTAAGAAGACACGCTTGTTAGGAACGAAGCAATATAGATTAAACAACATAACATTTAATTCTATTTTGCTTTAATTAAGAGACACTAACATATTATCCAATGTTTGAAGAATTGAAAAGATGAAGAACGAAGAATTAAGCATAATATCGACGCAAGTGCATAGCATTGATAGGTTCTTTAAGAGGCGTACCATCTACATCTACTATTTTGTAAGCACCGGATCCATAATCCTCAATAACGATATATGGTCCAAGCCAATTAGGACTAAATTTTCCCTTTTCTGCAGGTAAGGCATTCACATTGCGCTGATTCTCATAGAGGACTAAGTCACCTATTGAGAAGGAACGTTGAATAACCTTATCATTATAGCTTCGTTGTAGAGTTTTGTGATACGCTTGAATATGCTCAAGAGCGTTTATACGCTGTTCATCAAGCATCTCAAGCTGTTGAAGTCGTTGTTCTCCGTAAGAGTCATCATCTACTATACCTTTGAGAGAAACCCTAAGTGATGGAATCTCTAATTCTAAGGGCATAATAGCATCAGCACCATAAACAAGATTATAAGGAGTAGTTCCCGTAGCAATTCGTACACTCATTCGGTAGGCCCAAAGAGAATAGATTAGCTAGTTACTCCAATCCTTACCATGCTTATTCATGGTTTTGCAAAGAATTTGTTCAATTATCTTATTGGATGATTCGGCTTGACCATTTGACTGAGGATAGTATGGTGTAGAAAATTGATGTTTGATATGATACTTCTCAAGGAATTTCTTCACGTCCTTGTTCTTAAACGATGTCCCATTATCTGAGATTATAGTAGAAGGTATCCCGAATCGAGAAATGATGTTTTCTAGAAGAAATTGACAAATCACTTCAGTAGTGGTAGAGTGAAGGGGAATAGCTTCTACCCACTTCGTAAAGTAATCTGTTGCGGTTATAATGAAGGTGTGTCCTTGAGATGAAGGAGGGGAGATTTTTCCAATAAGATCCAAACCCCATGTGGAGAAAGGCCAAGAAGCTACTTGAGAACGAAGTTCTTGGGCAGGAGCATGAATCAGATTATTGTGTTGTTGACATTGATGACATTTTTTAACAAATGAAAAGGAATCCTTCTGCATATTTTGCCAATAGTATCCCATACGAAGCAATCTATGAACCAAGGATTTGCCCCCAAAATGCCCCCCACAGGCACCTGAATGTGCCTCTTCAAGAGCAACAGGGATTTCTGACTTGTTAAGACAACGAAGGAGAAGACCATCATAACCCCTTCGGTAAAGGACATTAGAAAGAATGATATACCTAGCAGACAGCTTGTGGATTCTAGCCCTAGTGTTCCTATTAGCGGAATCAGGAAAGGTACCATCGGTCAAATATCGTACGATATGCGAGTACCATTCATCTGAGTCTATAAAATCACAACATGTTACCAAGCTAGAATCGTCTACAATAGCTGGAGAAATAAGGTTGTGAATAACAAATTTAAGATCAACCACAGGGTCCTCTAAAGATACAAGAGAAGCCACACATGCCATTGCATCCGCATGTCGATTATCTTTTCGAGGAACAGGTTCCATAGTATAAGAATTGAAATTTTGTAATAAAGAGATAGCAAGATCTTTATATTGTGATAATTTGTCTTGTTTTGCTTGATATATTCCTGTTACTTGTCTTATAATCAATTGCGAATCTCCATAGATATGTATGTGTTTTATATTCAGAGCTAAGGCTGCTTTTATTCCTGCTATAAGAGCCTCATACTCAACAATGTTATTGGTACATAGGAAATTTAGACGATAGGATAAGGGAATGGGTTTCTTTGTAGGAGAAATCAGAACAACACCTACCCCCGATCCTGTACGACACTTAGAGCCATCAAAGTATAACTCCCAAGTTTCATCTTTCTCTATAGAAAGAATGAAGTCGTCAGGAAAGGACTTAGGGTTAGGGAAGGAGAAAGGTGAAGGGGCCTCAACTAAGTGATCGGTCAACGCTTGTCCTTTAATTACTCTTTGTGAGACAAATTTAAGGTCAAATTCAGTTAACATCATAACCCACTTAGCTAGGCGTCCTGATAAATCAGTTTTAGAGAAAAGATGCTTCAAAGGATCAAACTTTACCATGACATGGACTTCTGAATTTAAAAGATAATGTCTCAATTTCTGAGTCGCAAATACCAAGGCCAAGCATTGTCTTTCTATCACAGAATATTGGGTCTCATAATCGAGTAAGGTACGACTTATGTAATAAACTGGACATTCCTTACCATCTTTATCATGTTGTGCCAACAATGCTGCAAGAGCATGAGAAGAAGCAGCTGTATACAGAAGGAAGGGTTTAGAAGGTTCGGCAGGTTGAAGAATAGGAGGACTAGCCAAATACACTTTCAAATCTTCAAATGCTTGCTGACAATCCTCATTCCATTGAAAAGTGATATCCTTTTTAAGAAGTTGAGTAAAAGGAAAGGTATGATCCGCAAGCTGAGACACAAACCTACGAATAGCTTGAATCTTTCCTTGTAAGCTTTTAAGTTGAGACACATTTCTAGGAGGTGGCATGTTGACAATAGCATCTATTTTCTTCGTATCCACCTCAATCCCATGATGCGAAACTATGAACCCTAATAGTTTTCCACTATCCACACCAAAAACACATTTTCGGGGATTCAAGCGCATGTGATATTTATGAATTCTTTCAAAGATTTGACGAAGGATTTTAACATGATCTATGCGAAGAAAGGATTTGGCCAAAATATCATCAACATAATCCTCTAAAATCTTATGCATATAATCATGAAAGATAAGGGTCATCGCTCGTTGATAAGTTGCACCGGCATTTTTAAGTCCAAAAGGCATCATTATCCAACAAAACATACCCCAAGGAGTGGTGAAAGCAGTTTTGAATTGATCTTGAGGGTTAATAAAAATTTGATTGTAGCCTGAAAAACCATCCATGAAGGATAACAAGGCATGTCCTGCCGTAGAATCAACTATCATGTCAATGTTTGGAAGAGGGAAATCATCTTTTAAAGAAGCCTTATTTAGATCCCGAAAGTCAGTACACATTCTTATTTTGTTGTCTGGTTTAGCCACAGCGACAATATTTGAAATCCATGGGGAATAGTCAATAGGGCGAATAAATCCAGCCTCCAATAATTTTTCAATCTCAGCCTTAACAAGCAAAGCTACCTTAGGATTCATTTTTCGAATCTTTTGTTTCACGGGCTTAGCATCAGGAACTAAGACAATATTATGAGTAACGATCTTAGGATCTATACTAGGCATGTCAGAATATGCCCAAGCAAAGATCTCAGGGAATTCACGCAATAGTTCTTCATATTGTTTTTGTTCCTCTTCATCCAAACATTTCCCAATTTTAATGACTTTCTCTTTATTGCAAGGATCCATCTTAACATCAGTGGTGTCACTTATGAGAAGATTACTTTGTTGAGGAGTATCCTTTAACTGAGGGAATTCTTTCACAATCTCATCATTATCAATCTCTTTTCCAAAATAGGCTTCAGTGTTCAAACAATAAGGGAGTCCCCTATTGTGATGATAACGAGGAAGAGTGTCATAGGCTCCCAAGAACTCAGCTAAAGCATCGTCGGTAGGGAAGACATCCAAAGCACAGGCACACGAAGGATCCCCATCAATATACTCAGGATGTTGTATTGATAAAGATGTAGAGATAGCATTAACACTAATGCATGGTCTTTTAGAAGCTTTAGTACATTTGCAGGGATTAAAGCCAAGTCCAAAGGCATAATTGTGAAAATTAGTCTCTAGAGGAACTCTTATCCCTTGTTCATGAGCACCACAACCTTTTTCATGATACCCATGCTTAGCAAAAATGCGAAAACCACGACCATAACGATCAGCCATTTCAGGAAGAGAAGGTGGTTTTTCATAAGACAAAGAATCAAACTCTTCATAATTAGAGATGTGAGGAGAAGAAGTTTGAGAGGCGGCCACAAAATTATTACTCATAGATTCAGGTAAGGTTGATTCTTTCTTTTCAACTTTATGATTTTCAGCTTCTTCCTTCTTTTCAACTTTAATTTCTCTAGAAGGAACCTTATATTCACCCACAAAGGTAGGATTAAAATCAAGGGATCCCCAATCGTCGTCTTCGAGGATCTTCCCAGGATCAAAATCCTTCTTATGTGTAGTTTCAAGTCGAGAGGAATCTTCTCCAAGAGCTCCAGACTCATCCAAAGAATTTTGATCATCGGAGAGCGAGGATTCACCGATAGGTATCTTATTTAAAGATTCATCACTAGATGAGGACGGCTTAGAAGAACCCCCCTTAGAAGTGGATGTTTGCAAACAAGCTTGAAAATTAGTATCACCTATCAAGGTATATGTCTTATTGTTATAAATAAATTTAACTTGTCTATGCAATGTAGAAGGGACAGCTTGCATACTGTGAATCCAAGGTCTCCCCAGTAGCAAGTTGTACGTTAGATTTCCCGACATAACATGGATAGGTGTAGGCAAGGTAACAGGCCCCACTGTGATGGGTAAGGTGATAGTACCTAATGAAGTTTTAGCCACATTATCAAAGCCTCGAATAGGACGAGAGTCTGGTTCAATTAAGGATGTATCCACATTCATCTTATGCAAAAGATTAATGCTACACACATTAAGACCAGAGCCATTATCTACTAGTGTTCGCCTTATAGCCGTGTCTTTCATGATAACCACAATCATCAAGGGATCATATTGATGTTGGATTTCACTAGTAGGCAACTCATCTTGGGTAAACACAATTTGAGCTTTAGGATTCATCACAGAGTTAACCAAAGATGCTATATTACTAGATGTATTCGGTGGAGGAACATTCAAATCTTTCAAGGCATCTTGTAACATTCCATGATGAGTGGAAGAAGTTTGAATCAAATCCCAAAGGGATATCTTAGCAGGGGTAGCTTTAAGTTGTTCTATGAGATCATATTCCTTTCCAAGAACTTGTGAAATACAGGGAGCTTGTGGAAGCACCGGTTGAGGATTCGGAAGGGAAAATGGGATAACAGGAGGAGGACTAGGTTGCCTATTATTTCTGGTATGATAAGTATGGGCAACCGCATGATAACTCTCTCTAGTTATTTTCTTGGCATAATTATAAGGACTTATAGGTTTTCTTCCTTGCACAGTGATGATTGGTTTATTCGGAGTACAAAAAGAATCATGATCATACCCTCCTTGAATAGTAAGGAGAGGTGACTTAGAAACTTGAAAGGTGGGAGAAGGATAAGCTCCTTGAACTTCAAAGAGAGGCTTTTTATGCTCATTCAAGTTTATCATGTTAACCAATTTAGAGGTTTTGTTTTTGTCTAAAGATTTCGATAAAGCCACAAAGTCATCAAGAGCATCATCCAACAAAGCATGATCATATCTATTGAAAGGTTTATCTTTTGATTCAAAAGGAGACATCTCCTCATAGAGGGGATTGTTGAAAACAACCATGTTACTAGATTTAGTGGAAGAGTGGATAGGAATGTATCCTTGAGAGGAATCATTTGACTTATCTTTCTCATCACACCTAAATGGCATAGTAACAAGGTTTATGAGTTTTTGGTAAAATGAAGGTTTGGCATCTTTAGGGTTTAAAAACTCATCTAAAGCTTCATCTAATTCATCTTGGCTATACTCATAATAATCATCGAAAGCATGAACATTTTGCAAATAAAAATCTGACATTTTGAAAAGATTACACAATACTTAAACACCCAATGCAAAGAGACACACACTTTTTTTTTTTTTTTTTTAATGAAAATGAAATGAAAACACACTAAATCTAGATCTAGATCTAACCAATGCAATGCAAGAGGAAGCAATGATAGATTCACGTCGGGTTCACCAAAATGTGTGGGGGAAAAAGCGAGACTAGGTTAATCATGCCCTAATCCTACCTTTTGACACACATTACGGAATACAAAAGAGCCTAGAGATATCGTACAATTGGCTACTTCTTTTTGTGAAAGAGAGAGCCACGGGATATCTATTACGATTTCTATTCCCTTGTTGAAATTGTAAGATCAAGTAATGCAAGTTCAAACCCTAATCCCAAAATGCAAGTATGAACTAATAACAAGATTGCAGAATTGAGATTAAACAATGAACAGCTGTAAGTACAAGGATGAAATAAGAATGCAGATGTGTACCCAGAGTCAAAATCGGACTGAAAATGTTCGGGACGGGAGCGCGGGCGCCACTATCCTGAAAACTGCACCAGAAACTGCTGTTCTGCACTCTGGAACACTGTCAGAAAGCTGTCTGAAAGCTGTCTGTCTGGAGGACCAGGGCGCCCAGCGCCTCTGTCCCAGGGACCAGGGCGCCCAGCGCCCCTGTCCCAGTCTTCTGCTCTGCAATTTGATACAGAGTGCTGTCTCGACCTTCTCTCTCCGGATCTGTATCCCGCGGCGTCGTCTGAATCCTGAAACCTGCAATGATATTTGAAAAAGGGGGTATGGGCGGCTATAAAGGGTTTTGCCTTAGTCAAACCCCCGCTTCGGTGATTTCCATCTCCACGAATAGCCAAGTTGTTTTGTAAAATGTATTGTGTGTGCAAACCTAGTGTGTGTGCAAGGTCCTAAAATGCAAGAAAGCAAACTAGAGCAACCTAGAAAGTAAACCCTAATTGCTTGTAAATGATAACATAAATTCTCTAAATCAAGATGCAAAGTGATCTAAAGCATGAATAAATGATGTATTGAAGCTTATGTAAAGACATGAAAACAACATGAAATCATACCCAACCCTCAAGGGAGGAGTACAAGCCAATCTTCAGTCGGTAATCTCCTATTGTTCTTCAATGTCTTCCAAGCCCTAAGTGGATGAATGAATTTGATAGATGCTTGATAGAAGGATGTTGTAAGATGTTGAAGTCTTCAAAGATCTGCTCTTTCGCTACATATGAAGTTCCTGAAAACAAAATTCGGATCCCTTCAAATGAAGAAAGAGAGCTCTTATGTATGAAACCCTAGATCGCAATTTCGTCTTTTGGCTGACCTAGAGATTGAATATCCCGCCAATTTCTTGGGGTTAAGCTTTATTTTATGATTGGATCGCGCTCCTAAAATTTTGGGAAAAATGTCCGGGACCATGTTGCACTCCGGGCGCCATGGTCCCGACAACTTTTCACCAAATTTTTAGGGTCATCGGATATGATGATTTTAGAGAGAATCCTGAAGTTACAGGTGATTTCGAGATGTTTTGACCCCCGAAATCAAGCCCCCAAGCTCAGAATAGGGCCTAATTAGGGTTTTTGATTAAGTGATGTATTGGAGGAATAAAATGCGAAGGGCGCGCTTTAGTGAAAGGGCCCAACTTTATGATGTAGAGAATGATGAAATAGGACCTTAGACCTAATTAATTTGATTAATTAAGTGCTAAAGGGGAAATGCAATGCAGAATGTAAAATGCACTAAGGCGGGTGCTAAACTAGGTGTGAAATTGTACCACCCTAGCGAGTGCGTACAATTTACGATGCTACAAAAACCAATCATATTTTTTAAACTACATTAGGAATAATCAGACCTAAAAATACTAAATTAAAAATGTGCGAAAGTGTCAGGTTCACCAAAATGTAAGGTATTGAAATTAGGACTCCACCAATTAGGTTAGTAAAGCCACTAATTTCATGGGACCATCAAACATTAAAGGAGGAGATTGAATTTGATTGAGCTAATTCTAAATAGGGTGAATATGGATTAGATTGTTAAACACTACTGAGAGGGGAGGGGTGAATAAGCATACACTAAACCTTGACCATATTTAACTTCTTACTTTAACATGTATTTTATCAACTATATGCATGAAAGTAAATAACAAAAACCTCAAAACTAAACACACAATATGTTCACTAAGATTTTTAAGTGGAAAACCTAAATAGGGAAAAACCATGGTGAGAAATATCTCAATATATGAATAATTAAGTTACAATGTCTAGGCTAGAGGTCAAGGAGCTCACTACCCTTGAGATGAACTGAAAAGCTAAGGCACAAAACCTTATGGAAAAAAACAAATGAGACTTGCAAACAATAAATATCACTTCTTCAAAGAAAGATACAATACTCCAAATACAATGAAATCAATAGAGTTGAACTATAGAGAACCACATTCACTGAAATGTTGGTCACCGATCACAATTCAAAACAAATCTAAAATTCTCTTCATCATTTCTCTATAAAAATTTCAGACCACTGCACTAGTTCACTTATACTTTGCACAACACACACAAGTAACTTATATCTCTTCATAATGATTCCACCCTATTGAAGTAACACAATGAGGTCACTGAGAGGGGGGTGAATCAACAAATCTTTAAAAATTAAAACCAATTATGAAACTACTAAAGATGCAAAGAGATTAAAATTACACACACACAAAGCAAACCATATGACACAAGATTTACAAGGAAAACCCAACGTGGGAAAAACCTCAGTGATAAAAGTTGTTGGATTCTATTGCTCCAATCCAGCCTCACAATAAAATAACTAATTACAATTTGTTTATGGGAACCCACCGAAAGGAGCACCAACTCATAAAATTACAAACACTTAATGAAAAAATTGATTACAATGAGTTTCCTTGTTACAAATGGATTTTGTAACCCTTAGAACATGAACATTACCCTCACTCTACTACTCCGATTTGATGTCCCTTTAATCCCTTCTCAACCTTCTGCACTCTACTACACTTCACAATCTTCACCTCTTTGTCTTTTAGAAAACTCTATAATCATGTCTCTTCTTCTCTTCACAACCTCTTCACTTTTTCATATTCACTTAGCTTTACCTCTGCTATATTTTATTTCAACATACACGCCTTCTTAGAATGCACACATTTGCATATTCATCATATACACATTAAATCACACTTCTCTGTTTTTCTACAACTCTCTTCTAGAGCTTTATTCTTCTCCTTCTCTTTTTCTCTCTTCGTCTCTCAAATAGACACACACTTTTTCCAGTGCTATATTCCCCTTACTCTCTCTGCCAACTCAACTCTACAAAATACAAGGCATCACATCAACAACTACTTTCTTTCATTTGTTTTTGTGTTCAAGAAGTTTCCCTCCAAAAAGAATTCAAAATAAATCTTCTCGAACAATCAATAAATCTTCCTCATTGTGAGATTGACCACCCTCATTAATTTCACAATCTTCTCTCTTGGATATATCTCTGAGTATAGATTACTAAGATTAGTAATCTTCATTCGCTCACCTACTTGGATGTCATGTCTACTGGAAAAACCTACTATCCTCATGGAAATGTGAACTTGTTAACTGTAGATCTTAGTTTTTTTTTAGCCCCAAAATTGTCTACAACAATGTCTTTATTAATTGAAGTTGTCCCTTATGTCTTTCTCAATCGATTCTGATTATATTTTCAAGCTACCTGATTTTGAGGATTAATGTTGACCATCTTTGCAAGAAAAAGTTCTTTAATCTAAATGGAAATTTGTTCTGCATGCTCCACGTCATCTAAATCTTATTGTTTGTCTTCTGGTCATTGTTGGGTTGATGATGATTATAATGTATTCATCACATATTTTCATTGATAAAACACTCACACACACACACACACATGATTATATTGACTATTGGTGTACCTCCAATTATTTACACTATCAATCGGTATACTTAGTGGTTAATCTCTAACTGGTACTATGTGTCAACCGGTATGTGCATAAGAGAATATCTGTGGTTATACTAAGTCAGTATCAAGATGAAGATCAAGATGGAGATCAAGCGAAGATTCAAGGACAATGGTTCATATGTTTTACTCAAACTGGTATTTGATTGTTCCAATCGGTATTCGGTAATTTTGTGATGAGTTACCACATTTCGTGATGAGTTACTAGCACCGACTGCTTGGTGGTAATTTTTGTGATAGAGTTATGATCACTTGTCCAAATACACTACACCTAGGAAATTGTGTTATGATTTCTTAAGACCGACATGAAATCATAAGGTCTATATATTGACATCGCAATGAACTAATTTGATATAAGTGAAAGTGTTATGTTATGTGCAAAAGGAAAAAGAGTTAAGTTGCAGAGTATGCAGTAGAGCAGTGTTGAATATGCTTAGAAGGACTTGATCAAGCAAGTATTGTGCTACTCAGAATAGATCAAACCATTCTTGTTGTTTTCTAACAATTACAGTAGAATCAAATCCCCTAACCAGGTAAGCTCTAACAAGATCCAATGTATAAATCCTTTAACATGGTGATCCATTAGTTTGGATTCAGAAATCCTCCACCGAGGTTACTCCTAACAAGGTACTTCCTTTAATAGGGTATAAGCTTCTAATGAAGCTTTGGGATCTCTAACAAGATTCTCTCCTAGAAGAGCACTTTGTAGACCTTAACTGATCAGTTATCTATTACTGCAGATAGTTAACTTGTGATTTTCATCCCACTGTGGTTTTTACCTATTTGGGTTTTCCACGTACAAATACTTGTGTGTATGGTGGATGCTTTACTTTTTGTGGATGTTGTTATATCATTTTGGATTGCATGCATTGTGTTTAAAAGCATTGTTAAGTTCATCTACCAGTTAGTGTTTGAAGTAGTTTTATTTTTGGTGTCACAGATTCACCCCACCCCCCCCCTCTAAGTGCTTTTCAAGTCCATCAGTCATCCTTGTTGGGTGAATATTTTTTCACCAGCGTACTAATGACAAAATATATGGTTCACACATAGCTATGTTGAGAAATTACTCTCTCCTCTCATCAAGGGGAGGTTCCCTTTGAAATTTCTTCTCTAATTGATAAGAAATCAAAATCTGTGGATTGGTGTTGGGCATATAACTCTCTTTTTTCAGAGTCTATGTATTTTCCCTTCACCTTGTTACAATTTCTCTACCCCTTTAGATACTTAAAGAAAAGAATAATGAATCTAACAAACTATGCTAAAACTTACAGTCAAGTAGCACAAAGTCTCTCTTGAATGTAATCTTAACTCAAACTGATTATTACAAAAAGTTAGAAATTTAACTCGTAGCTCAAAGTCTTCAAGTATGAATTCCTAATTCTTTAAACTAAAAGTAACTACAACAATACGAAGCTTACCACTAATTACTTAATTTATCAAAAGATTTCCCAAATATGCTAAGAGCACACAGTCTACTTGCACGATTTCGGAGCTCTTTAACCCACATAACAATATGTTCAAGATCAAAGAAATAAAGAACATATATATTCAATGGACATAGCAACATTAAATTATATAAACAATTTTCTTGATACAACACAAAGTTTGAGATCAAAAAAACTGTTTTCTTTATTTGCTTGATAGAATTTTCACCACAAAAGCCTAAAGTCTTAGTTGGGATAAAATTTTTGCATAGTTTTGCTAAGCATGAAAAAGATAATATTTACAAATGAGGTCCTCCTTAAATAGGAAAAGAATGGATAAAAAAGTGGGCACAATTTAATTATTCAACTGCACAGTCCCATTTTACTACAACTACAACATAAAGAAAACATCCAGCTACATAAAAACTAACAACATCTATCGATGCAACTGCATAAAGAGAAGGTGTCAAAAGTGGTCACTTCATTCTTCATTTCCTCCTCGTTGGATTTTTGAAAATCTTCAAACTTAGCTAGGATAGCTTTCATCTCTATTTCATTTGGCATTGCGGTAGAACTTGTGATTACTCAGATGCAGGAAATTGCATCTTCAATCTTTACCTATTTCTTTTGCCCATCCTTCAGCATGGATGCAAGGACTTCAAAACTGACCTGGATCTCCAATATATTATCAAATGTGTCAAGTGATAAATCATGTCGTGTGTAGTGATCTATTAAGGCAAGGAATTCTTGTGTGATAGCTTCACCAGTAACAAGATTTTGATCGCCATTATATAAGTAACAAGGAAGATCGACAACTTTGGCAAAAATGAGATCAATCTCATCATCACCTTCTTTCTTTTCTCAGTCCAATTCTATAATCATCAACCTTATTGTCTCTTGTTTACAAGACAATAATGACAAGATCTGGATGAACTTTTCCCTTGTGGGAATTACCTTATTTTCCACAAGGACATCTATCCTAAAGTCCTCCATTTTGCTCCAAAAGGTAGTACTTTTCACAACTTCCTCAATCTCCTATGATAATGAAGTTTTGAGTCCTTGCATCTGACTCTCAATTACTTCATAGTCTGCCAATAGTCCCACTGTCAAACTTAGAAGATGAGAGCCTTCTAACCTTAGCCATGAAATGCACTCATCCATCACTCAGCCTTTAGCTCCTACCTATTCAATCTTCTTTAGAGCTTCGGTATCCATTCAGGATCCTATGGGCTCAATTTCTTGAGAAGATTGTGTGACCTTTAGAAGAAAATTGGTCAGTTGTTCACACTTCTACTTCAATTCATTTTTCTTATCCCTCTCCTGGTCCAATCTCCTCAACAAAGAATTAAAGCTTGTCTGAGAATCCAATTTAACACTCTCATGTGTTTCCACCCCAAGCTCTATGAACTGCATGGTATAAGCCTCAGATCGTATGTTGCCTTTTTCCTTATTTGATGATGGTACCATAACCTGAGCATAATTCCTCTTAGAAGCTAGGTCTACTACCACCCGAGATACCATCTTTGGCTTCTTTGTTCCCTTAGGCTTTGGAGGAACCAAATGCTCAAAGTCAAACTCATCTGGAGAAATTACCTTTTTCTTCCTCTTAAGGGCCACTACTTCCATCCAAGGGGGTAATTTTGGATTGGTCGATGGAGTAGTAGCTCCTTGCTAATTTTTAATTAAAATTTCAGGAGCAGGCTGACTAGAGCTTGGAGCCATTATGAGCATTATCGATGGCACCAATATTGAAGTATCTAGTGGAACACTTGTCAATGTCATGATAGTTGTTTCTTTTGACACCTCTTTAGTTACTGAAACCTATATTGCAAGTGCCTCTTCCAAGGCTTCATTAAAATCCATCATCGCAGATTCAATGGTAGACAAAGGGATATCATCTAGATTAGAGAAGTTGGTTATTGTGAAAACTGATTAGCGACCTCTGATTGCACCATACCCATACTTAGATCCCCATTCGGAAAATCCTCATCCTCTAGATCAGATTCAGAGTCAATAGAGTGGATGCTTACCTATGAGGTGATCGGGGCATCAACTTCAGCTGGCTGTGATGTTTCTTTAGCCTGTACTTCCTCTTGTTGAGGAACTTCACCTTCTTCAATTCCCTTCTCTTTTTCAACTTGACTGGCAGGTGGTTGTTCTGGTTCTTTTGCCACTGCTTTCTATACTATTGATGATGACTCACCCTTCTTCAAACCTTTAACCATAAATTTAATATTGGGCCCTTTCCTCTTAGATTGTATCACCAGAGCTGAAGATAGTGCTTGTGGATCTACCTTTCTCTTTGTTCTTGTCTTAGCTGTAGCTATCTTGCCAGTTCCGCCATCATTGTTGTCGACATCTCCTGAACTGGTAGGAAATTGTTTCATCTTGAGATTATTCTTGGTGTTTGCCAGGATAGGAGGAATCCTTTGGGTGATAGATTTGCTTTCTTTCTTTGACCATTGCACAAGAGGAAGCGGGGAATCAACGATCTTCTTCTCATAATAGACAAGGTCTATTATGTCATCTGTGTCTTCCATGGTCATTGGGATTTTTGCTAAATCCAAGTTTTCAATTTGTTCCAATGTAAGACGACTGAAATCCATCCTTCTTATATCCTCCTCATTCTGACAATCTGCACAAACATCTTGAAACCTGTAAACATGTGTATAACTCCTCCTGAGTTTGTTCTTTATGCCACGAAAGTTAAAATTGTTTCATTCCTTGAATCTTCACATAGTATTACATTGCATTTCTTCCTCCATGTTCTTGGCTTTAGGGTTGGTTAGGACTGAGTACCTAGTGATTGACTCTAGGAACTTCAACCCAATCTTATGTGCTTGTGATTGTTTTTCATGCACATTAATTAGTTGTCTACACAACTCCATGAGAATGATCTTGTCAAAAGAAAATCTTGGTAGAATAAAAGGCTCACCTAAGAAGCATCCAATTTGGATATAAGTGAAAGTTGGAAATTGAAGGAAAACACATCTAGAATGAGATACCCTGTTATAAGTAGCCTTTGATATTCTCCTCTTCTATAGGCCCTTATCAAACATGCACTTCCATACAACAAAGAAGGAATCATTAACTCTTTTGTAATGGCTACCTTGATTCTTGATGGTAAGCTGATAATAGTACTCCCAAATGGGCACCAACCTCCTATCACCCCTAGTAGATAAGCCTGGATATTGCCTCATTAAAGCAGCCACATAAACCAGGTATGAGGTCATATAAAATTCCAGTGTTACTTTGACCTCCTTTAACTAAGCACAAAGGGTGTCGCTGATCTATTCACCCCAATCAATTCTTGCAGCTCCCTTCCTAATAATTTTCATGTAGTAACACATCCAGCTTTGAAAGTAATTAGAGTCTTTTGACCCCCTCACCCTTGATAACATGGTGACCATGTCATTGTACTCCTCATTGAAATCACTCCTATGAAAGCACTTGGGCCATTGTGAGGTTAGGGAGCCTCTTGCAGCAAAGAGGAAAACAATATTCACCACCTTCTTTCATTTATCCTCATTTTTCTCATAGTACTCTTGAGCACTTTCTTGAGAGACATCATCCACCTCTTCCACTTGGGAACCTTTAAAGACACTATTGAAAAATAAACTGTCTAGGGTCATGATGACATTCTGATCTGTATCTTTCACCTGTCTCATATTTGGATCAAAGTGATCCGCTACTACAAGTACAAATTCTGGATCATGAGTTGCAACTAGAAAGGATGCATATTTATACAACTTAGATTTGATCAGATTACTTAGGCAAGCAAGATCCTTCTCAACTCAATCGATGAATTCTTACATATTAACATGCCCGATCTTAGTATCTCTAATTTCCTAGATATTTCAATCCACTAAACTCTCTAGGTACATATTCAAGTACTTATCGTACTTGTACTTCATCTTTCTTGATGATGGTTTTTCCCAGAGAAGACTCCAACTGACTTGAGGAAGGATCAAATTTGTTGTGAGGGAGATTTGACATTCATGATGACTACATCCAACACTCAAGATTAGCTCTTTCGATAGTTATTATCATCATCAAAATCAATTTTCTTCAATCAGATAAAAAAATGGGACTCAAAACAGGCTTAGAAGTAAAACTGCCAAAAACAACAAGTCGGGGAAAAAAGTCCAACATGCTCTTTAGAAAACAAAATTTGCACACTGGACTTTAAAGTCTGATGTGCAAGGGAAAATTATCTTGATTAGAACATCAGAATTTAAAGTCCAATGTGCAAACTTGGGGTAAGTTATCATCACATCGTACTTTACAGTCCGATGTGCAATCCAAGGAAGATCAATAGCACATCGGACTTTAAAGTCTGATGTGCAAGAGTAAAACCTTTAGGAAAAACCTGCACATCAGACTTTAAAGTCCGATGTTCTTATAAGGGGAAAAAATTTTGATTGACGTGTCAAGTTTTGAAACCCAACATGTCAATGAAAGCTTCACATCTCTGCATATCAGACTTTAAAGTCCGATATGTTAAGGTAAATCATCTCACATATCGGACTTTAAAGTCCGATATGTGGAGAGTCCTTCATCCAACTACATACCAGACTTTAAAGTCTGATGTGCAGCTTAGAGAAGGATGACTTTGGAGGGCAATCGGATTTTAAAGTCTGATTGTCCTCTTGACACAAGGCAAAACCCAGAGAAAACAAAACAATGAAGAACAAACGGGAAGATAAAATAAAAAAGGAAAAGAAACCCGAAAAGAAAGAATAAAAATCCTACCTTTTTTGCTACGAGAGATTTGGAAAGAAAATCCAATGATTGGAGCAATGGAATTCACAAGATGGTGAGCGAAATGAAAGAGGAGACATGCAGAGGAAGAAAACACAAGCATTAATGAATAAATAAAATGCAAAAAGGGATTAAATAAAACCCCAAATTAACAATTAATGCCACATTAATGATTGACACACAGTGCATGTCGGACTTTAAAGTCCGATATGCATGCTACAAACCCTTGTAAGTCAGACTTTAAAGTCTGACATGCATTGTCCGACCAAACAGTCTGCAGGTTGGACTTTAATGTCCAAACTGTAGAGGAAGACTACCTATAGGTCAAACTTTAAAGTCCGAATTGTAGGCTTCAAAACCTAGAAAATGCACGTTGGACTTTAAAGTCTAATGTGCATAAAAAATGCAAAGAAAGACCTTGTAGTTCAGACTTTGAAGTCTGACCTGCAGGTAAAAATGCAAACCTAGAAAAACTAAGAAAATACTTAAAACGAAAAGCAAGAAGCGAAATGAGCTAACTGACGAAGTTGATCAAGCTCTCCCGAAGGTCGTTAGGTATGAAATGAACCAATTTCATAGGGTTGCCTCATGATTTTGGTCATGCTGAAATTGAGGACAACAGCTAGCTCTGACTGGGGAACAAGCTGCACCACTTGAAGCTTGTAGAATCCAGAACTCCGAGTGCCTGTATCCATTGGGATATAGAGTCAGGTAACAAAAAGAATTAAAAAGAAAAGGATATACATACTTTACAACAAGTACAACTTCCTTTACATCGCTCTTTATTGAGCAAAGAGCTTCAAATGTTCTCCACTATGAGGTAGTGAGAACGGGGTACCATCTGCATATGCAAGTAAATAGCTATGCTCACCACATATGTTGTGAATAGTGAAGGGATCTCTCCATAAGGAGTCAAACGTTTCATGCAAACCCTTTGGTTCCCTCCTCTTGTCCCATAACAAGACTTGATCACCACTTAAGAACTCACAGGAAGTTGTTTTCTTATCAAACAATGTCTTCACTTGACTTTGGGGTGCAACAATCCTATCTACCACTTCTTTCTTCTAGCTGAGAAATAAACATAATATTTTTATCCAGTGAATCTTGATATGTTTCATCTTCAATGGCTTTGGTGAGCTTTAATGCTGGAAGTTCCATAGTGATTGGAATCTCGACATTCAACCCATACAAAAGTTGAAAAGGTGACATACCGATTGCTCTTTTTGGATTTATATGATCTGCCCATAGCGCATCATAAAGAACTTTATGCCAAATCTGTTGTCTTTCATCAACAAGCTTCCTCATAGTAGTAACCAGATTCTTGTTGCTTGACTCAGCTTGACCATTTCGTTGTGGATAATAGTCAGATGAGTGTGTAAGAGTAATACCATGATCAAAGCAAAAGTCAATTATCTCATAAGATGAAAAACATAAAGCATTATCAGCTACTATCTTATGAGGAATGCCAAACCTTGAAACGATGCTTTCCTTCAAAAATTGACAAACCACCGTCGAGGTAGATTGCTTAGTTGGGATTGCCTCCACCCACTTGGTGAAGTAATTTGTCACTGTGAGGATGTATATGTGACCTACACTAGATGTCAGATTGATAGGTCCAATGAAGTCCAATCCCCACTATTGGAAAGGCTCTTCAATTACTACTGGTTTAAGAGGGAGTGCAACTAATTTGGGCTTACCAACAAATTGCTGACATTGCTCACACTTGCGAACCCAACTGTATGTATCTTTAAACAATGTTGGCAAATAGTATCTAGCACACAAGATTTTGTGTGTAGTAATAGGGGCAGAAAAATGTCCACCACAAGCAAGATCATGAAAAGCTTGAAGTAATCTTACTTGTTGTTGTTTGTCTATGAAGCACAGGAAATTTTTGTCTAGACCCTTCTTGTACAAACCATTGTCCCATAGGAAAAAATTCATTGCTTTAAGCTTCAGGGTTCATCTTTCTTTCCTTGACAGGTGTGCAAGATAATCTCCATATGTTAAGAGATATGTCAAGTCGGAATACCACTCATCAGTAGTGCTAACAAATAGAACATTAGGAAGATCTTGATTCATACCTCCATTTTCAAGCACCACTTCATCAATTGATTTTTTGTCAACTATCAACTAGCATAGACCTTTTCCATGAACCAACTTAGTGGGCTTAATTTCCATATCATATTCTTGAATCTTGGCAACCCAGTTGCCCCTTTTAGTTCCAAACTCTTGTTGCATCAGAATTGACTAAACACGACATCAGGAACAAGAGCAATGACAGGTGAATTCAAAATATAAAACCTAAAATATTTTTCACTTCTTTCACCACGGAAAAAGCATGCTTCTCCATTTCTGAGTATTTTAGCTCATGAGTCTTTAGTTGATAACTCATAAATGCAATAGGTGAATCCACACCTTCTTTATTTTTCTACATTAGTATAGCCAAACAAGTATGATTTGATGCATAGCTATACATGATAAACTCTTTGGTATAATCTGGGCATACTAAGAATGGAGCATTTGCCATGTCTTCCTTGATCTAATGGAAAGCTTTATTTCCTTCAGGAGTCCACTTGAAAAGATAATTACCTTTCATAATATTAACTATGCGACGAGTCTATTCAGCAAAGTCTAGAATGAATCTTCACAAGAAATTTACTTTACCGAAGAAAGAATGAACAATAGTCTTACTTGTTGGCAAGGAAAGGTCATGAATAGCTTTTACTCTTTCCACATCAATTTTTATACCTTCTTTTGAAACAATATGCCCAAGCAACTTGCCTTCAGTGACCCCAAAAACAAATTTCTTGTGATTGAGGGAAATTCCATGTTGACGACATTTCTCTAAGACTTGTTGCAGATGAAAGAAATGATCTTGATGTTCCTTAGAATAAATAGTCAAATCATCCAAATATACCATAATGAACTTACCAAGAAAACTTTAGAAGGCCAAGTCCATTGCACATTGGAAAGTTGCTCCCACATTTATTAATCCAAAAGCCATCCTGCGATATGTGAAGGTACCCCAAGGTGTAGTAAATGTGGTCTTATGTTGATCTTTCTCCAGAACTTCTACTTGGTTATAACCTGAAAATCCATCCAAGATGGACATCATCTCTGCTCCAATAACAGCTTGTAGGACATGATCCATGACAGGTAAAGGATAATTATCCTTCAAGGATGTCTGATTTAAGTTTTAGAAATCAACACATATCCGAATCTCACCATTCTTCTTACGTATAGGTACAATATTGGCTATCCAAGAAGAATGATGAACGAGGAAGATTATCCTTGCTTTCAACATCTTTTGTACTACAACAAAGATAGTATCAGAGATCTTTGGGTTGTATTGCCTTTGTTTCTGATGGAAAGGTGTAATACTTGGTTTCAATGGAATTTCATGGTGGAGCTCTTCAGGATGAAAAGACTTTAGGTCTTCATAGGAGTATGCCAAGATGTCAACATATTTCTGTAATAGTGCAACAAATTTTTGCCTTTCTTCTTGTGAACAACAATTTCCAATGTTGATCATTTTTCGATTGTCTTCAGTCCTAATGTTTACTTGTTCATATTCCATTGATCCTGGAGCTGATCTTTGTTGCTTTTTAACATAACAATCATGTTTGTCAAAAAGCTTTTCTAGAGAAACTAGACCCTTGGGGATCTTGTTTCCTTTTAATTGCAAAAATGTTTCTTTCATTTCTGGATCAATACTTTCAATTGCATCCTTTGAAGGGTAGTGACTACCTTCAAAGTACAAATCATCAAAATTGTCAGTGGTCTACAAAAAATTTATTACATAATGATCATCATTAAATACTTGCCAATGATCAGAGTTGTCAGGAACACTTGGCCGGAAAGCTAACTCAACAACATAAGTTGATCCTAAAAAATCTTTGTGAGGAACCAAAGAAGTTGTAGATATTGCCAATGAATCCAATCTATCATTAAATTCATGAGAGACAACAAATCTATCAAAGGCATTGAATGCCTCAATCAAATCCCAAACTTGTTTATTATAATATCGTAACCTATCGCTCCTAGTTTGATATATGTTCTGGACTTGACAAACAATTAACTCCGCATCTCCTTGAGCATGCAAGTTCTTGATTCCCTTCTTTTGAGAAACATTCATTCCCACAAGAAGTGAGTCATACTCAGCAGTGTTATTTGTGTTATCAAACTACAATTTGAAAGAGAAAGGGAAAATATTACCCTCAGGAGAAACCAAAATAATACCGGCTCCTGATCCGGTAGAAGAACAGCTGCCATCAAACTCTAGTGTCCAAACATCATCTGGACTACCAATGCCAGTGGTATCAAAATTGAGAATTTCTTGTTGTGAAGTTGAAGGTCTTTCTGATTCTATAACACTACTTTCACAATCAACTATAAAATCATTTAGTTGAATGGTATCTTCATTCTCAAGAGCCACCTCTTAACCATCATCAACATGCATGAAATAATTACCCATACCTGATGACTCAAAAAGAATCTATGCCTTCTGATCATCAGACTTGACAATGGTGTATTTTGATTCTTTTTTTGAAAGTAACTTTTGGACAACTCCTTTAAAAAGGAATATGAGCCTCTGTCATATCCATGTTTAAATCACCCCCAACATCTCTATGAAAATTTCTTCCCAACAATAGACCATAGGAAGCTGGCACATCGGCTACCAGTACTGTCATCTTAATTTTCTTTTCTGAGAATGAAGTAAAAGCAAACTACATGTCTTTGATTTGACCTATCAAGGGGACTTTCTTTTTATCCATAGAGAAACATCTTCCAAATGTTTTGGTCAAAGTCAAGCCAAGGGCATTGGCAACTTTTGAGGTCATAACATTATTAGATGCCCCAAAATCAATTACACAGTTACTAAGCTTATAACCATTTATCAACAAAGAGATGTAGAATGGTTATATCTTCTCTACAGGAGAAGGGGAAGTCACTAAGTTATTTTGAAGTAAGTTAGACCTAGGAAGATTACTAGGGGTAGTATATTTTTCTTTAACAAACTTGACCAAACAGTCAAATTCATCTGGATTAGATCTCGAAAATTCAACTTCAAACATTTGTATTTTGGTTTTCTTAGCATTGTCTAAAATATCAAATGACTAAAAGGAATTCATCATCAAAGATGGATTTGGGTTCTCATTTTGAGAGCTTAAAATATTAGGTACACTAGTCTTCGATGCATGTGTAGAAGAATTGACAGGTGCAGAAAATTGACAACAATCAAAGAATCACTTACACTTTTATCCTTCATGACGTCCATTGAGATAGCATTGTCCTTTGTAGGATTTGGTATGGCAGTCCTAGTATCAGATCCTGGTCCTCTATTTTCAAAAGCCTAATAGCTTGAGGAAGATGTACTCAAGAAAATTGGCATCACAAAAGATGAGTTAGAAGCACTGCAGCCTGAAACTCACCTTTCACTGGTAGCTACTTCTTCAGAGAGTGATATGCCTACAAAATTTAAAAGAGTTGTAAGGAAAATGGAACCTTCACTGGTATCCACTCCTTCACCTAGAAGAACCAGGCAAAAACAATAGGTAGTGAGGCCCCCGGTCAAGAAGTCTACTCCTAAGAAGAAGAAGTTGACACCAAAGAAAAAGACTCAAAAAAATATTACTCCAATTGACAGACTGTTGGATGAAATCATAGAAGAAGGAAAACTTAAAAACATCAACAAACTTTATGACTCACTATCAGTTGATGATAAAGAAAAGGTTGAAAACAGTGTTAATTTACACTTGGATATCTACAAGAAGTTCTTGATGCAAGTTGTAGATGAACTACCAGATGAGCTATTCAAGAGATTGGAAGCAAGAAGATAAGTTGTTGTAGAGCTTGACAAGAAAATAAAAGTTGAAAAATTACTTGCTGTCTACCTAGTTAACTCTCCGAAAGAAATAGATGATCTAATTGTAGAGGCTAACCGGTCAGTATTCTCTACTGTACACTGGCATATTGCACTAATGGTTGGAAGAGTAAATGAGGT
The DNA here is from genome assembly GCF_030272615.1 of Cryptomeria japonica. Classification (NCBI taxonomy): domain Eukaryota; kingdom Viridiplantae; phylum Streptophyta; class Pinopsida; order Cupressales; family Cupressaceae; genus Cryptomeria; species Cryptomeria japonica. Next base: position 128,002,306 of record NC_081407.1, on the reverse strand, counting down.
TGCAGAGGAAACTGAAAATGCATGGGATATATTCCTTGTTGAGAAGGAAAAATAGGAAGAGTATAGAAACCCTAAACCAATCAAGGTATATCAGAAAGACAAGGATAAGGGAAAAGGAAAGGTTGGTGGACCTTCAAGCATCAAAATAAGAGATAATTTATCCCCACCGCCTCTAGTTACTCCACCAATAACAACAACTAAAGATCAACTGACTAATGAGAGTATGGATGTATCACAAGAGGATACAAATCCTAATTCTGAGGTACTATACATAGTTGATGTTGATACTCAGAAAGTCAACATTATGATAGACAAGGACACAACCAGTAAGACAGATATGGCTAGTGAGCCACCGGTAACTAATGAAATAGATAACACACAAGGAAAAGTGACAGATGGTAACATAGAGCAACAAGCTCCCTCTCAGCAACAAGATCATGTGGAAACAGTGCCACCGACAATAGGAGAACAAAAAAAACCTTTGCTTAAGGAAATGGAAACATAGACTGACCTACCAGAGGTCACTACAAGAAAGGATATTGCTCCCACTGACGGAATTCAGAGTGTTGACCCTTCAACTGCAAGATTTAAATCAACAAATGTAGGTGAAGTTCTTTTAGATTCTATAAAGAAAATAACAGATTGTAGTTCACAGGCATATAAAGCTATAGATGACACAATTTCAATTTTGAAGATGATAGCTCCAAAATGTAATGTAGATAATAAGGATTCTTTGAGTCAACTCGACACTTTGTCTAAGTATATTGCTGACAACATAGTGACAGTTGAGCAAATAAAAGAAGAAGCATTCAAAGAGAGGTTAGAAAAAGAAAACATAAATTCTTTGAGGAACAAATAAAGAAGTATACAAGGTAGTTTGACACACTTCTACCGGAACTGTACAACACACTTAAGGAGTTCAAAACTTTGTACAAAGACACTTGTAAGACTAAATTTTTGACAGTTGACATGGACAAGAAAATGAACAAGATATAGGAGGAAATCAATAAGCTAGCTGACAATTTTATTAATTCATCTGATTCATTATCGATTTTTGAGCAAAAGATAATAGGGTTTGAGGAAGAGTTACTAAAGCTAGAAAGAGAAAAGGAGAAAATAAAAAAGTAAGGCTAAGGATCTGAAATGGAGACTAAGTCCAAAGTTGGACTACCTCACAGGTTTAAGGAAAGAAATATCTGATGCATTAGTTCAAGGACAGAAAAAACTGGCAAAGAAAATGCAACACCTCACCGGTATAGTTCAAAGAACAGAGGCAACAATAAAAGACAGTAAAAAGTTTCTTGAAAGCCTAAATTTGGTTTTGGCGGATCTTTTTCAAATTGTAACCACCCTGTTACAAGGTTGAGACAGGAAACCATACTCTATTGACACTTTGACAACCTTTGTCATTGATGCCAAAGGGGGAGTAGTGGTATGAGAAAATAATCAGCTAAAGACTCATTTTCTCAGGGGGAGTTCACACATTTTTGGTAGCATAGTTTTGGACTACACCTTTTAAATTTTCTCATGAGTGTTGCCATCAATGCCAAAGGGGGAGATTGTTGGCAAATGCACACTCCAATGAGACATTGTAGGTGATTGAAGGTTTTATCATTGATGGCAACCTTACAATCTCATGACAGCGACAAGGCATTCCACTGGCACTAGCAAGATCAAACTCTACATTGGCACTCAGACCACCAGCACTGGTAATGAAAGGAAGCATACTGGCATAGAGGCCGACAGGATTTTTGTTGTAATATATTTTGTTTATTATTGTAAAATCACTGTAAGCTGACTTGGCAAGTTGTAAAATGACTCTTATATAAGAGAGATCATTGTAGAACATTTGGTGACACATGAAAGAAAATAAATAGGCAAAATAAGGCAGACCTATTATGTGAATTATAGGTTAAGGGTTTACGTAAGAAGTAGAGTAGAAACCAATACTGGATCCGGCATTATAGATGCTATTTTGAAGCAGTACAAGACACTAGATTTATATAATCCATTTTGTAAGTCAGTGAGACTTCCTATTTTATATTTGAGTAGTGAGCTCTAGGCACTTGGCCTTCCTACATGTGCAGGCCCCTATTGTAGCAGTAATATTCTCTTATTGGCCAGTAAGTGAATATTGTGGGTCACAAATCCCACCGAGGTTTTTCCCACACTGTGTTTCCTTGTTAAAATATTGTGTTATGGTGTGCTTTTCATGTGGTTGTTGTTATCTCTATTTATTGCATTACTTTCTATTTACCGGTATATAGTATTAATATGTTCAACATGTTTTAAGTTAGGAAATTGCTCGAATCGGTCAAATACTCCTTCACCCCCCGTCTCAATATCTGTGGGAATCCTAACAAGTCCCATGCTTTGCAATAGAAATCGACAAACGTTGAGAGTCCTTAATTTGGATAAGATCATCACCCTTCGCAATGATAGGTGGCTGAGTTGCCTATGCTTGTGATCAGGTGAATACTGCAAAGACATCCCCATCACGTGTGTCTGGCATATCATCTTCTTGATATTGCATAAACCTGATATTAGAGTTGCCAACCAACTCTGCATCATGTTCTTAATGCGAATTGGCATCTTCTTCACCAAAAGGGGGAAGATCATTATGTTCAGCTTCATAATATCCTGTAGCTGAAATTTGGGGTGGTGCTTCCAATGCAAGCCTCTCTGGAGCAAGAGGTAATTTATTCTGATTACGCATGGCATAACTAGAAGCATTGTCTGGATAAGCCCTTCTTGAAACATCATGATAAGAAGTATTTCCCTGTGAGGAAATTTGCTTCTTAAGTGCCAACAACTCATTTGCTAACTTTTGTATCATGGGATCAACAAAATTCATGGAAGGAATTGATAAATCAGCAATTTGATTATTTCCAACCTTGTTGGGATCTCTCCTTATCTTATCGGCAATGATAAGAGAGCATTGATGAAGAAACATTTCAAGTTTCCAATGGTTGGTCGTGAAGCAACTGGAATGCGATTCTGCAATCTGTTGAACTTTGCTACAAATTCATGCATAACTTCCTGAGGTTCTTTCTTCATTTGAGTTAACTCAACCAACAATGCATGATCATCTTCGACAGACTTGAACCTTGCTTCAAACAATGTTCTAAGAGTTGCAATTTGTGATACAAGCATTTGTAAGATGATAGAACCAATCAGCAGTAGCTCCATGCAAAGTCTCAATGAATAATCTCGCTGAAACATCTTCATGCTCAACACCTAGGACTCCACATGTGATGTAGAAGGCAGCAATGTGTTCTTCCGGGTGCTAAGAACCATCCCCCAAAAATTTGGGTAGATTTTTTCATCTACCTTTGGGAAGTTCAAGCAAAGGTGCAGTCAAGTTCAAAGGACCAAAATGATAGTTTTGATACTTAATGTTAAGTATAGATGCCAAGCTAATAAGATGAGAGGGGGGGGTGAATCATACAAAATTAATCTTCCGTAAAAACATCAGATTCAACCTTGGTAACATATACTTCAATAATATAACTAAAACTACTAAACATGCAAAATCAAAAGCATATAAACATCATAACACTCATAACACCAGATTTAACGTGGAAACCCAAATAGGTAAAAACCATTGTGGGATTTCGGACCCACTAAGAAATATACTCTTCTAGAGTATGCTCGGTTAAAAGCAAATCATGTTAAAGATTACAAACACATTGCTAGATATGACCCGGTTAAGGGATTTCCCTCATATTTGCTAGGATATTCAACTTGTTAGAAGTGACCTTGTTAAAGGATTTCAAACACTCAATCAAAATGTCACCTTGCTAGAGGGTTTTACAAATAAGACTATTAAGTCCACTCGGTTAAGAGATTTTCTGTCACTTTACAAAATAACAGTAATAAAAATCTATCTACAACTTCACATCTAAAATGCTAAAGCAGATTCTTATTTTCTCAATACAATATAGGCATAGAACTAATCTTGTCCTTCTGCTAGGCTCTATACTCTGTTATTCAAACAAGTATTCAAGCTTCTGTGCTCAGTAATCACTATGTAGCATCCCTATGCATACACTTACCCGCATATGTTGTTTATCAACAGTTCCTTATTTATAAACAACTCGCCAACCACATAATCTCCTTGATCACATTTCCCATGATCAATCATAGCCATCAGATCTTCAAACTTTGACTAGGTTCAATGTATCCTTCAATCTGAAAATGTTTTACCCCGCCTTGGAACTTGCATACATTTCTTGGAACTTGTGCTAGGGTATTGTGGTTCAATCTAAGTTGTAGATCTTCCTGCCAATTTTCCTTTGCCATAGATTCTTTAACAAACTTCATTCACAACATACTAATCATTAAATCATAGCCAGCTCATTAGCTTCCTTCATTAAATAATGCTTTTATTCATTCAATGCATTTTGTTATTACTCGGTTGCAACTTGGTAAATACTAAACTTCACTCGATAGACATACCACCTTCATTAACCGATAGTAATAACCTTAGGGTTTACCGACTAGGTTCTTTGCTCGGTAACATAGTATAGTATTAACCTTACAATAAATAACATATGTATGATATCAAAACAATCTAAACATGATGATCTCATCATTGTCTAACTAGGTAATAGTTGCCCATTGAATAACTTATTTCTCCTCTTATTCATCATATTCTTTCTATGTCTTTTACCGACATTGTTATACTCATCAAATCATACCTCTCAAGATATGGCAACATCATATTGAATTAGAAAATCAATTTCTTGACATCAATGACAAAATAATAATATTAAGACAATAAACATCCTTAATCAGTTATATCCATAATCATCAACAACCTTCTCAATATCCTTATTGAAATGCCAACAATCTCTCCTTGTTTGTTATAATGCCAAATGCCAATAATCTCCCCCTTTGGCATTGATGGCAAAACCAATTGATTTGACCTAATTAATTCAGATTGCTGTGAGATTCTGAAATGCTAAAATGCTGAAATTCTCTCCCCCTGTCATCAGAATTCTCCCCCATACATTAGTCTTCTCCTCTTTTCTTTAGTCTTCTCCCCCTTTGACAACAATGCGAAAAAGTAAAGAACTAAAACATAATTTTTTTCACTGAGAAGTGAATTCCTGCTATTGTGTGTCAATTTAGTCTCGATCAGAGAATTTATGTCTTTAATTTCTATTCCCTGTATTTGTTTCTTGCGCACCTTTAGAAAACCTCCTAAAGTGTGTAAATCAACATCAACTCCTAAAAGATATTATGTAGAGTCATCGAATTTATGCTTTCACCGAACTCGATCAATGAGTAGAAGATAGGGGTAGGACCCCTAACTTACTTCTGAGATACTCAAAAGTGTCCCTTGGTAGTGGCTTGGTGAAGATATCTACTATTTGTTCCTTTGTGCTAACATACTCCAACACCACTTTCTTCTCTTGAGCTTCTTCACTAAGATAATGATATTTGATAGAGATGTGCTTTGTCTTAGAGTGCATAATAGGATTCTTTGAAATGTTAATGGCACTATTGTCACACAATATAGTTACTAGCTCGGTAAATTTCTCATTTATACTTTCTAATAGTTGTTTGATCCATGCTATGTGGGTACAATTCAATGTTGCAGCAACATATTCAGCTTCTGCTGTTGACTGTGAAACACATCCTTGTTTCTTGCTAAGCCAACTCACTAGTCTTTCTCCTAAAAACAAAGCTCCTCCACTTGTGATTTTCCTGTCATCAATGTTGCCTACCCAATCAACATCAGTATAAACTTTTAAATCAAAGTCATTTCCTTTCTGATTTACTAAGCCATAATCCTTAGTGCCTTTCAACTATCTGAAAATTCTCTTGATTGCTATCATGTGTGTTTCCTTAGGATCTGCAGAGAATCTTGCAACTATACCTACTGCATGTGCTATGTCTGGCCTGCTATGAACAACATATTGCAACTTTCCAATCATGGATCGGTAAAGTGTCTAATAAACAGATGCAGATTCATCATTCTTTCATAGTTTATAGTTGGTAGTCATAGGAGTACTTACTAGTTTTGAATCCTCCATTCCAAATTTCTTCAAAATTTCCTTTATGTTCTTGGATTGAGTAATGAAAATCTCATTTTTCATTTACAGTATCTGTAAACCTATAAAATACTTTATCTCACCAATTAATGACATCGCAAATTCTTTGCTCATTTTTGTGAGATTTTGCCAAGATCAAGAGCTCAATGAAATGTACAAAATAGAGACACAATATAGGACAAGAATAAACTGTATTCTCATCAATAGAAAATGACCAATTGGATTAACCATACAATGAATAGAGGCCTGCTTATATAGGCAAGGCCATATGGATGTATGAGCACACAAATATGACATGTGGCTCAATGAGAAACAAGGGTAGGTAAGAAATACTAAGGGTAGGTAGGAGAAATAATATAATATTCCACAAGAGGTGGATGACCCACCGAATGTGGAGTGTAATAGCAAAATAAGACTGCAAAAGGTGGAATTTCTCCTACACACACTATCCCAATGTGGCACAAATACCCAAGTGTCTCATACCCAAACTACTATGAAATGCATTATCCTGAGTAAAATTAAGTAAAGTGTAATAATATCCAAGATGAATAATTATTTACACCAACATCTCCCCTTAAGTGCAACTTAGGGGAATGCACTTAAGTCTATAATGCAACTAAGCAATGCAAGATGGGTCCCAGCTACAAGGCCATGTTAGGTACCCATGTACAAATGCAAATGCATGAAAACCAATGCAATGAAATCTCTCACAAAGTGGGGAAAGAGAGAAAAACCCAATGTGAGGAAAAAGTCCCCCCCATATGAGAGAAGAAGAGAAGCTAGGAAGCCCCCCCTCAATGTGGAATCTGCACCAATGATAGAAGCTCAATGTATGAAGAAACTGCTCCATGAATGCCGAACAACATTCCTCCCCTTAAGAAGAAACAAAACCAAAGGTGTATCCATGAAGTCTCCCCAATTATGAAGGGAAGATGTATGAAGAAAACTCATGATGAATGGAATCTCTGAAAACTGCTCAAGTGTCCCCATGTTGATGCTGAAAGATACCCCCTCCAAAGGTGGTAAACTGTGCCACACTGCTGAAAAAGGCACTCCAAGATCTAGTGGAGATGGATGTAGAACATGTCCCAAAGACTCACATGTCTCCTCAAAAAATAAAGAGACCTCCTCCAACTATTGTACATAAGTATCCACAACCATATCAACCTCTAAAGATTGATCATGTAGAGAATGCACAAGAGGGTGAGAGTGTTCCCTCACAACAATTGAAGAAGGATCATCTTCATCAAAGAGAAGATGAATGCCATCAATGATGTCTCCCAAATCTGCAATGTAGGATTCCACAAACAAACTTGCAATATTTATCAAGTAATCATCCCATGAATCTGAAGCTGGAAGACAATGAATATCCTGCTGCACTAAAGCACATGAAGGCAAAACTATCGCACTATCTGCATCATCAGGTGCAATAGGTGATGTGATATCAATATGAGGAGATGAAATACAAGGCTCAAGAATGGGTTCGCATGTGAGAATCCCCATGTTCAAGTGTCCAAAGTTCTCCTCAAAAATTGAACCATCACAATAAGTGTGATCATCATGTGTAGAATCATCAAATGTGAAATCATCATCATCAACAAAATCTGAAAAGGAGTATAACCGAGATGCATGATCAACCAACCCAATCAAAATGATAGCTCTAGTCTCCAAGTCTCTAATGAAAACTGAGTCAGGTGTGAACTCCACAACTCTCTTAGTTGCGCCATGTGTGATTTGATAGATAGAAAGGAGATTGTTTGTCAAGTGGGGTACACACAACACATCATTGAAGGAGTTATCCCCAATGTTAATAGATCCTTTCCCAATCACATCCATGTATGTATGATTGCCCATCAAAATCTGTGGCATGGTGCAAGGCTCAAATGTAGAGAACATAGACTGCAAAGATGCCATATGATGAGAAGCCCCTGAATCTAGAAGCCATCTCTGTAAATCATGACTGATAGTAGCACATAGAGCTTTTCCTTTTCTTGTTCCAAAAGAGTGAGTCTTCCCACTTGTAGAAGCCATGAATGCTTGCCCTTTTCCTTTTGAATGTGAGGAAGTGGAAGTTGATGGATCATCCTTCTTGTAGACTCTAGGCAAATCAATGTTATGCTTTTTGATGATATCTGTGAGCTCATCAATCTTCTTAGAATGGCAACGATGCTCCTCATGACCAATCTTTTTACAATAAGCACAAGTAGGTCTCTCCCTCTTTTGTGAATTATCTCTCTTGGAAGAGGATGAATCGCCTTGTTTTGGAGAAGATGGTGCTTTGTCCTTAGGCTTTGATTGCCATTTCTTCTTGTTTGAGTTGTCCTTTCCTTGATTTCCTTTGTTCCCTTGATTTGCCACTAATGCTTGAGACTTAGAAGCCTTAAGAATGCCCATGCTTATCAACTTAGTTTGTTCCATCATCAACATTTCATTGAAAGCATCAAATGTAGGCATTTTGTAGCTTGAACCCATTGTCATCCTATGGGTTTGGAAACTAGAAACAAATGCTGCATATTCTTGTGGAAGCTTGCCTATCAAGTTGAATATCAATTGAGTATCCTTCTTATCAATGCCGCAATCTTTGAGTTGTGCCCTCAACTCATTTGCCTTAGTGACATAATCTTGTATAGTATCAAAGTTCTTGGGATCTAACATTGTGAGATCACTATCAATTTGATATCCCCTAATCTCATCAACTTGACCATACAAGTCTTGAAACTTTTGCCAAGCATCCTTGATTAGAGTACACTTCTCAATATGAAAAATGAGACACTTTCTTAAGGTACCAATTGCCATGATATTTTTAGTGAGCCAATCTAAGTGACCAATTGGATCAGCCTTAGGATCAGTGGGAGCAACAATAGTTCCATCAATGTAATGAGTGAGTCCTTTTTCCATAAGTTTACTCCATGCATCAATTTTTCAAGTAGCATAATTATGAGGAGTTAAGAGAGGAAACTTAGAAGAACCCATAGCAGCAAAAAGGAAGGAACACAAGAGCACAAAAGCACAAGAGACACCCTCCCAAATTCAATCAATCAAAGTACCCCCCCCAAAGTGATGATTTTGGCACTTTATATTTAGTGCGATTACAATGAGCCACTTGCAAAACAAGGCAAAGTGGACTTATGATGCAAATTTTACAACTTCTCAAATGAGATACAAGAGACTTCAATCAATAGTGCAATGAATCTAACTAAGATTCAAGCAAATATACAAGTACCAAGAGAGCCAAAAATGGCCAAAATCTAAAAGTACAAATTATACTTACAATGGTATCAATTTGATAGTATTATGTGAAAGTAGATGAAAAAATATGCACTTTCAAAAAAAACGGCACCTGAAAAGGAGGTCGTATGACCCTAAACGAAGCCTCTAAAGTTGTAAAAACTGGGATTACTCAGGTACAGTCACCAAAAACTGCATTTTCTAAAAAATTTGTGCATCCAAATCAAAAAATTTCTTCACCACTACGGAGAGCACAAAATTCTAGCCCATTTCAAAAAAAATTGCTCCCAAAAAGGAGCAAAAATGAGCAAGTTATGGCCATTTGAAGTTGAACTGCAAAATTAAAAAGCTCAATGAGAGGGGGGTCCAAAATTTTTCAAACCCTACTGATGTGGTACTAACATCAGCAATTCACTGTGCTAAATTTGATGGCTGTATGACCATCACAAAAACTTTGCCTCCTTGTTGACTGGGCGTCCGTACTGTACAGACTACTGACTGGGTAGGTGACTATGCAGGTCGTACCGTACGGATTTACTGACTAGGCGACTCTACGTGGCAGATGACGTGGCGTACAGATGACATGTGTGAGACACATGGCGGGGCCTTGTGAGCCGACTGGGCATCTTAGTGGTGGGGTCTTTGGCGGGAGTGGAGGAGCGATCGCCGAAGATCTTTGGCTGGCGGCGGCACACGGAGCTGGGAGGACGCAACGTCGTGCGGAGCTGAGGGATGCAGCATGGACCTGCACAGGCAACAATGGTGGGTGATGTGTACGCGGCACGGGTACCGGCGTGGGCGGCGGCGGGTGATGTGGGCACTGCAGAATGGGTCACGGTACATGGCAAACGATAGAGTACAACCCTACAACACCTGCAACATGCAGGTACGGGGGGGTCTGTGGACCCCCAAACACAGCGCCAAAAAAAAAAATTTTTGATTTTTTTTTTTTTTTTTGATTTTCAATTTTTTCGAAAAAAAAAATTTCGAAAAATAATTTTTTTAAAAAAAATTTCGAAATCCGTATGATAATAGCCAAAATGGGGAAAAAAAATTTCTCACCAAAATAGGTCGACTTTATAACCAAAATTCATGAAAACGACCTTCTGAACGCAATGGCGGGGTCAAATCTGGTCTAGGATGCCTCCAAAAGATGCTGCTCCTCAGATCTTCCTCTTGACGTCACAATAATGTCTCTTCAAGACGAATCAATGAAGCCCCAATGGCTCTGATACCATGTGAGATTTTGCCAAGATCAAGAGCTCAATGAAATGTACAAAATAGAGACACAATATAGGACAAGAATAAACTGTATTCTCATCAATAGAAAATGATCAATTGGATTAACCATACAATGAATAGAGGCCTGCTTATATAGGCAAAGCCATATGGATGTATGAGCACACAAATATGACATGTGGCTCAATGAGAAACAAGGGTAGGTAAGAAATACTAAGGGTAGGTAGGAAAAATAATATAATATTCCACAAGAGGTGGATGACCCACCGAATGTGGAGTGTAACAACAAAATAAGACCACAAAAGGTGGAATTTCTCCTACACACACTATCCCAATGTGGCATAAATACCCAAGTGTCTCATACCCAAACTACTATGAAATGCATTATCCTAAGTAAACTTAAGTAAAGTGTAATAATATCCAAGATGAATAATTATTTACACCAACAATTTCGTTTCCAAAGTTCTTACATAGAGAGTCATTTCCACAAAAGATAATATCATCAACAAATATGGCTGAGATCAGTATTCCATTTTCATCATTCTTCATGTACATGTTATTGTTTTCACTTGTTCTTATAAAACCAATTTTGATCAAATAAGAGTGCAATCTTTCATACCATGCTCTAGGTGCTTGTTTCAATCCATATAAAGTTTTGTTCAATTTACATACCTGATCTTTATTCTTGTCTTCAACAAATCCTTCGAGTTGTTCAATAAAAACTTCTTCTTTTAATATACCATTCAGAAATGCAGATTTGACATCCATTTGATATACCTTGAAATTATTATAAGCAGCATATGCCAACAATGTTCTTACTCCTTCAAGTCTAGCCACAGGTGCAAAAGTTTCACCATAATCAATTCCTTCTTCTTCAGCATAACCTTTGCAAACTAGTCTTGTTTTATTTCGAATGACCTCACCTTTTTCATTCAGCTTGTTTCTGAAAATCCACTTTGTACCAATTACATTTTTGTCCTTTGGTCTTGGGATTAGAGTCCATGTGTCATTCTTCTTGATTTGATCAATCTCTTTTGTCATAGCATTTATCCAATCTTCACTGTTAAATGCCTCTTTCACTATTCTCGGTTCAAATTTAGATATCAGACATGTGTTCTATCTCAGTTTGTTCCTTGTCATCACTGGATCATCCTTATCTCCTATAATCTGACTTGATGCATGATGTCTTATGACATACTTGGCTAATACATGCTTGCTAGGCTCTGTATGATCTTCTTCATCACTCGATAACTAGATATTCTCTTCATTTCCTTCTACAGTTTTCTCGATAAGACTTGTTAGTTGAACATAGATAAATTCATCATAATCTTCTAGTTCTTTGGAATTTCCTTCATCATTCCTTTCTGCAAATTCATCAATTTTCACATTTGCACTTTTTACTATTTTGTTAGATGATTTGACCAGACATTTAAATGCTTTACTTCTAGAAGAATAACCAAGAAATGTTCCTTCTTCACTTTTTTGATCAAACTTGTCATTTCTATCATCTTTGTGTACATAGCATCTACTTCCAAAGATTTTAAAATAACTTACATTAGGTTTCTTGTCATACCAGATTTCATATGGTGTCTTCAAAGTTCCTTTTTTCAGTTGTACTTGGTTCAGGGTGTAAATTGTTGTGCTTATTGCTTCTCTCCAAAATGTTTGTGGTACATTCTTTTCAATCATCAGGGTTCTGGCACAATCCACAATAGATCTGTTTCTTCTCTCAGCAATTCCATTTTGTTGTGGAGTTCTTGGTGCATAGACTTGTCTTTTTATACCATGATCATTGCAAAATAAGTTGAACTCATCAAATGTGAATTCTCCTCCTCTATTTGATAATAGACATTTCAGTTGTCTTCCTGTTTCATTTTCAACTCTTGCCCTATACCATTTAAACATTTGAAAAGCTTATGATTTTTCTTTTAAAAACATAACTGACATCATCCTTGAATAATCATCCACAAATAATATGAAATATTTATCACCATAATAACTTTGAACTTCCATAGGACCATAAAGATCAGTGTGCACAAGATCTAAAATTCCCTTAGAAGTGTAAGACTTACTTGTAAAGCTTGATCTTGTCATTTTACCCATCTAGCATCCTTGACATATAGCATTCTCAGGTTTTTCAAGACTCGGTAGACCTCTTACTCAGTGCTTCTTGCTTATTTTGATCAGATTATCAAAATTTACATGACAAAAGCTTTTATGCCATAACTAGGTATCATCTATCTTTGCATACAGACATTTATTCCAAGTTGAGTCAAGGTGAAATGTATTACCTTTTGTTTGTGTCCCAGTAGCAGCTAACTTTCCATGCTTGTCATGAAATTTGACAATTCCTTTCAGAAATTCTATTCGGTATCCGGTATTGTTTAGCTATGCTACACTCAACAAATTGTATTTCAAACCTTCAACCCAACAAACATCATTGCATCTTGCATTGTCAAGAAGTGTTATGGATCCTTTACCTTTTACTGGACATGGTGCATCATTACCAAATCTTACATAGCCTCCATCATAGTCTCTTAACATAACAAACTTGTGTTTATCACCTATCATGTGATGTGAGCATCCATTGTCTATGATCCAAGAATCATTAGTATTTATGTGAGATATTAAGAATTTTTCTTCATACCTTTCTTCATCTGATCCATCTTTGATAGCCACATAAACTACTTCCTCTGTATCAGTTTCATCTAATTTATCATCATTGGATTCCTCATTGGCTATTAAGCATGACTTTCTACCTCTTCTTCTGAAGTCTCGATGTCCTCTGTAATGATTATCTTTCTGTCTATCATCTCGGTAATCTCTCTTCTCAGTAGAATCTTTGTCAAGAGAGTTAGAAGCCATATGTCCTATCTTATCATAATTAAAACATTTCAAAGGTAGTTTTCCTTTATACTTACCTTTACCTCTCGATAACCTTCTAGCTAATAGTGCTTCAAACTCTTCTTGCTTTCTGATTTCCTCATATAGTTTGTGTACTTCCTCCATATTCTTGCAAAATCTTTCACTTGCTCCACTATGATCCCCTTTAGTGTACTTACTCATTCTATCATTGTAATCATCAGATTTACCAATATGAAAAGAACTAAATGCAGATTCAACTTTATTTATTGATGACCCACTGTTATCAAAGTTACTTAACTCAAATGCATGTAGCTTACCAATAGTAGCATCTAAAGAAACTCACATATTGGGTACAAACCTCAATTCATTGATTGCAGAGACTTGGATTGCATAAGCTGGTAGAAGGGTTCTTAACAACTTACTTGTTATATCATTTTCTTCAATAGTTCCATCTGCTCCTTTGATTTGATTGACAATCTCCTTTAGTCTTGTACTGTACTGGGTTATGTTCTCACCTTCATTCATCCTCATAGATTCAAGTTGTCCTCTTAGACTATCCACTTTTGCTCTTTGAACATGTTCATCACCTCCATATATAGATATGAGCTTGTCCCACATTGCCTTTGCATCATTGCAGCCTTCTAGATCATTAAACTCTGAATCGGTCAATGCAGATGTTATTTCAATCATTGCTTGAATATGTTCTTGCTTTGCCTTTATATCTTCCATTGTCAATGGATAGGTGCTTGGTGTGATGAAATCATTCTCCAGATAATATACAACATATTCTCCAACTCTTGATAGGTGCAGCTTCATCCTTTTCTGCCATGTAGAGAAACTTGACTTGCTTAGCTTCAGTGCATCCCTCTTATACATCTTTAGATCTTTTCCTCAAGTACCTTTAACCTTTTCCTTCCGGAGTCCATAGCACTGATACCAATTGATAGTTCTGACACTTAATATTAAGTAGATGAGGGGGGGGTGAATCATACAAACTTAATCTTCCGTAAAAACATCAGACTCAACCTCGGTAACATATACTTCAGTAATATAACCAAAACTACTAAACATGCAAACTCAAAAGAATATAAACATCATAACACTCATAACACCAGATTTAACATGGAAACCCAACTAGGGAAAAACCACTGTGGGATTTCGGACCCACTAAGAAATATACTCTTCTAGAGTATGCTCGGTTAAAAGCAAATCTTGTTAAAGATTACAAACACATTGCTAGATGTGACCTGGTTAAGTGATTTCGCTCAGATCTATTAGGATCTTCACCTTCTTAGAAGTGACCTTGTTAAAGGATTTCAAACACTCAATCAGAATGTCACCTTGCTAGAGGGTTTTACAAATAAGACTATTAAGTCCACTCGGTTAAGAGATTTTCTGTCACTTTACAAAATAACTATAATAAAAATCTATCTGCAACTTCACATCTAAAATGCTAAAGCAGATTCTTATTTGCTCAATACAATATAGACATAAAACTAATTGTGTCCTTCTACTAGGCTCTATACTCTGTTATTCAAACAGGTCTTCAAGCTTTTGTGCTCGGAAATCACTATGTAGCATCCTTGTGCATACACTTGCCCACATACGTTGTTTATCAACAGTTCCTTATTTATAAACAATTCGCCAACTGCATAATCTCCTTGATCACATTTCCCATCATCAATCATAGCCATCAGATCTTCAAACTTTGACTAGGTTCAATGTATCCTTCGATCTGAAAATGTTTTACCCCACCTTGGAACTTGCATACATTTCTTGGAACTTGTGCTAGGGTATTGCGGTTCAATCTAAGCTGTAGATCTTCCTGTCGATTTTCCTTTGCCATAGATTCTTTAACAAACTTCATTCACAATATACCAATCATTTAATCATAGCCAGCTCATCAGCTTCCTTCATTAAATAATTCTTTTATTCATTCAATGCATTCTGTTATTACTCGGTTGCAACTCGGTAAATACTAAACTTCACTCGGTAGACATACCGCCTTCATTAACTGATAGCGATAACCTTAGGGTTTACTGACTAGGTTCTTTGCTCGGTAACATAATATAGTATTAACCTTACAATCAATAACATATGTATGATATCAAAACAATCTAAACATCATGATCTCATCATTGTCTAACTCAGTAATAGTTGCCCATTGAATAACTTATTTCTCCCCTTATTCATCATATTCTTTCTGTGTCTTTTACCAACATCGTTATACTCATCAAATCATACTTCTCAAGATATGGCAACATCATACTGAATTAGAAAATCAATTTCTTGAGATCAATGACAAAATAATAATATTAAGACAGGAAACATGCTTAATCAGTTATATCCATAATCATCAACAGCCTTCTCAATATCCTTATTGAAATGCCAACAATCTCTCCTTGTCTGTTATAATGCCAAATGGCAACACAAAAGCAGTACCCCAGGTCCAGGAGTAGCCATCCTTAATGGATTATAGGGTGGTATTACAAAATGACTTGCAAGTGGAAAAAATAAAACTTGCAAAATGACGCCTCTCTTGGTACAAGAGATCGCCGTGCAGAAGGAGGAAAACTTTGTGTTCATTGCAAAGGGGAACTAGTCCATGGAGGTGTCACAAAACAAAAATTACATTGCTGCAGAAACTCAAAACTAGGATCAACAACTCCCACTAATTGATGCCCATGAGTGTAACTTCGATTAACTAGATCATGATTTTTGAGAAAATTATCAAAAAATGATATTACAATGAAAAGAGCACTGCAACCCAAAGGGAAAATATCGGTTGCACGTCACTCCCCAGCAGAGTCGCCAAAAAACTATTGGGTGAATATTTTGTCACCAGCATACTAATGACAAAATATATGGTTCACACACAACTATGTTGAGAAATTACTCTCTCCTCTCATCAAGGGGAGGTTCCCTTTGAAATTGCTTCTCTAATTGATAAGAAATAAAAATCTGTGGATTGGTGTTGGGCATATAACTCTCTTTTTTCAGAGTCTATGTATTTTCCCTTCACCTTGTTACAATTTCTCTACCTCTTTAGATACTTAAAGAAAAGAACAATGAATCTAACAAACTACGCTAAAACTTATAGTCAAGTAGCACAAAGTCTCTCTTGAACGTAATCTTAACTCAAACTGATTATTACAAAAAGTTAGAAATTTAACTCGCAGCTCAAAGTCTTCAAGTATGAATTCCTAATTCTTTAAACTAAAAGTAACTGCAGCAATACAAAGCTTACCACTAATTACTTAATTTATTAGAAGACTTCCCAAATATGCTAAGAGCACACAGTCAATAAAGAACATATATATTTAATGGACATGGGAACATTAAATTATATAAACAATTTTCTTGATACAACACAAAGTTTGAGATCAACAAAACTATTTTCTTTATTTGTTTGATATAATTTTCACCACAAAAGGCCAAAGTCTTATTTGGGATAAACATTCTGTAGAGTTTTGCTAAGCATGAAAAAAATAATGTTTACAAAAGAGGTCCTCCTTAAATAGGAAAAGAATGGAGAAAAAAGTGGGCATAGTTGACTTATTCAACTGCATAGTCCCATTTTACTACAACTACAACATAAAGAAAATGTGCAGCTACATAAAAACTGACAACATCTATCAATGCAACTGCATAAAGAGAAGGCGTCAAAAGGGGTCACTTCATTCTTCATTCTCCTTCTCGTTGGATTTATGAAAATCTTCGAACTTACCTAGGATAGCTTTCATCTCTGCTTCATTCGGCATTGGGGTAGAACTTGTGATTACTCGGATGCAGGAAATTGCATCTTCAATCTTTACCTATTTCTTTTGCCCATCCTTGAGCATGGATGCAAGTACTTCAAAACTGACTTGTATCTCCAATAGCTTATCAAATGTGTCAAGTAATAAATCTTGTCTCGTGCAGTGATCTATTAAGGCAAGGAATTCTTATGTGATAGCTTCACCAGTAACGAGATTTCGATCACCATCATATAAGTAACAAGGAAGATCGACAACTTTGGCAAAAAAAGATTTTTCTCGTCATCATCTTCTTTCTTTTCTCGGTCTAGTTTTTCAATCATCAACCTTATTGTCTCCTTCTTATGAGACAATAATGACAAGATCTAGATGTACTTTTCCCTTGTGGGAATTACCTTATTTTCAACAAGGACATCTATTCTGAAGTCCTCCATTTTGCTCCGAAAGGTTGTACTTTTCAGAACTTCCTCAATCTCTTGTGATAATAAAGTTTTGAGTCCTTGCATCTGACTCTGGATTACTTCATAGTTCACCAATAGTCCCACCTTTCTAACTTAGAAGATGAGAGCCTTCTAACCTTAGCCATGAAATCCACTCATCCATCAATCGGCCTTTAGCTCCTACCCGTTCAATATTCTTTACAGCTTCGGTATCCACTGAGGATCCTATGGGCTTAATTTCTTGAGAAGATTGTGTGACCTTTAGAAGAACATTGGTCAGTTGTTCACACTTCTACTTCAATTCATTTTTCTTGTCCCTCTCTTGGTCCAATCTCCTCAACAAAGAATTAAAGGTTGTTTGAGAATCCAATTTAACACTCTCATGTGTTTCCACCCCAAGCTCTATGACCTGCATGGTATAATCCTCAGATTGTATGTTGCCTTTGTCCTTATCTGGTGATGGTACCTGTAGACACCTAAAAATGGTCAACGCTTGCAGAATCATACTTTAACATTTGCGCATTGTCTCATTTTAGGTTTTTGCGTCACATTAACATTTCTCCTATGTCACGCACTTGGTCTTTATCATTTGTGAGCATCGAGTCCTTCTTCTGCATTCTTCATTTGTCTCGCTTTCGAATTTGGTCTTGTCGATAACAATCTTTAATCATGATTTTGGTCGATCTTGTCAATCTCTTATCAACTTGTCAATCTCGTCGTTTTACGATCGATTTGTCATCGATCCTTGTCCTCTTCAATCATGTCAATTTGGTCAATTTGTCATTGATTTTTGTCAACCAATCTCAATTGTTTGTCAATCAAATCATTTATCAACACTATTCATTTATCAATTCAAAATCATGATCGAATCGATATCAATTATCCTTTGTCAAGACCTAATTGTCATCCTTGCATTTCTAATTCATCTTCCAAGGTTTTATGATTTATTCATTTAATCTTGTTTGTCATTTCTTCCTATAGGTTAAATAATTTATTTATTTATCCTAAGTCTTCTCATCGCAACTAAATATTCATTTAATTGGCTAATTATTCCTCTTTTTGTGAATTAATTAATAAATGACAAATTATTAATTAATTTACCTAATTTTCTAATTTCCATCATTTCTAATTTCTAAATTTTCTAATTCCTAATTTCCACCTATTTTCTATTTTCCTAATTGCAATTTCCACCTAATTAACTTGTCTCTAGTTCTCCCTATTTTTGTGCTTCATGTGTCATACTCTTGACATAGCAAGATGTCATAAGGTCCTAGTTCTCTAACCATTGCATTGGAAATATGTCATAATTCATGACATAGAAGGTGTCATAACCTTCTTATTTTCACTCATTTTTCCCATTTTGAAATCAATTGCCAAAATATCAATGTCATGCTAATTTGATCCTATCTCCAATTTATCTATAAATTGGATGATTTTCTTCAATCAATCCTTAATAATTGGTAATTTGTAATCAGACTATCGAATTTCTAGTACTCTTGATCAATAATCTTGTCTACTTGCTTTCAATTATGTATGTGCACTTGTACGTGAGATCCACAACAAAGGCTATTTGAAGAGGAAAGAACAACAATGGAGCCGCATGAAGGAGCGTTCAATTCATGTCTATGGTTTGCATAATCTTTTGTTTTTGAATTCTTTTATTTCATGTCTCTATTGAGTGTTGTTTAGGATTAGATCATTGCAATGAATGCATTGGTGATTGAGCTATTATGTTTATCTTGCATTTGATGATTTCCAGATTCCTATCTACAGTACCATAACCTTAGCATACTTTCTCTTAGAAGTTGGTTCTACTACCACCCAAGATACCGTCTTTGGCTTCTTTGTTCCCTTAGGCTTTGGAGGAACCAAATGCTCAAAGTCAAACTCATCTAGAGAAATTACCTATTTTTTCCTCTTAGGGGCCACTACTTCAATCCAAGGGGGTAATTCTAGATTGGCCGATGGAGTAGTAGCTCCTTGCTGATTTTTAGTTAAAATTTTAGGAGTAGGCTGATTGGAGCTCGAAGCTGTTATGAGCGTTATTGATTGCATCAATTTTGAAGTATCTCATGGAACATTTGTTGATGTTGTGATAGTTGTTGTTGCCAACACCTCTTCAGTTACTAATGGGAGGGTTGAGGGCATCGTGAATGCAACTTCAGCACTTACCAATGGTGGAATTTTTTTTGTGGTGGTAGTGACAGGTAAGTCTACTGAAACCTATTTTGAAAGTGCCTCTTCCAAGGCTTCATTAAAATCTATCATCATAGATTCAATAGTAGACGAAGGGATATCATCTTAGATTGGAGAAGTTGGTTATTGTAAAAAATTGATTAGTGGGCTCTAATTATGCCATGCCCATACTTAGATCCCCATCTAGAAAATCCGCAACCTCTTGATCAGAGTCAGAGTCAATAAAGTGGATGATTACCTGTGAGGTGACCAAGGCATCAACTTCAGCTGGGTATGCTATTTCTTCAGCTTGTACTTCATCTTGTTGAGGAATTTCACCTTCTTCAATTCCCTTGTCTTTTTCAACTTGACTGGCAGGCAGTTGTTCTGGTTCTTTTGCTACTACTTTCTATACTATCGATGATGACTCACTCTTCTTGGAACCTTTAACCATGAATTTAATCTTGGGCCCTTTCCCCTTAGATTGTATCACCAAATTTGAAGATAGTGCTTGTAGATCTGCCCTGCTCTTTGTTCTTGTCTTAGCTATAGTTGTCTTGCCGGCTAGGCCATCACTGTTGTCGTCATCTCCTGAACTATCAGGCAACTGTTTCATCCTGGGATTATTATTTATAAACCATACATTGGTGTTTACCAAGATAGGAGCAATCCCCTGGGTGATAGATTTTATTTCTTTAATCTTTGACCATTGCACAGGAGGAAGTGGGGAATCAACGATCTTCTTCTCATAGTAGACAGGGTCTATTATGTCATATGTGTCTTCCATGGTGATTGGGATTTTTGCTAAATCCAAGTTTTCAATTTTTTCCAAGGTAAGACGGCTGAAATCCATCCTTCTTATATCCTCCTCATTCTGACAATCTACCCAAACATCTTCAAACCTGTAAACATGTGTATAACTCCTCTTGGTTTGTTCTTTATGCCACGAAAGTCAAAATTGTTTTGCGCCTTGAATCTTCGCATACTATTCCATTGCATTTCTTCCTCCATGTTCTTGGATTTAGGGTTGGTCAAGACTGAGTACCTGTCAATTGACTCTGGGAACTTTAACCCAGTCTTATGTGCTTGTGATTGTTTTTCATGCACATTAATTAGTTGTCTACACAACTCCATGAGAATGATCTTGTTAGAAGGAAATCTTGGTAGAATAAAAGGCTCACCTAAGAAGCATCCAATTTGGATATAAGTGAAAGTACGAAATTGAAGGAAAACATATCCAAAATCAGATACCCTATTATAAGCAGCCTCTAATATTCTCCGCTTTTGCAGGCCCTTATCAAACATGCACTTCCATACAATGAAGAAGGCATCAAAAACTCTTCTATAGTGGCACCTTGATTCTTGATGGTAAGATGATCATAGTACTCCTAGACGGGCACCAACCTCCTATCACCCCTAGTAGACAAGCCTGGATATTGTCTCATTGAAGTAGTCACATAAACCATGTATGAGGTCATATAAAATTTCAATGTTACTTTGACCTCCTTTAACTGAGCACAGAGGGCATCACTGATCTGTTCACCCCAATCAATTCTTCTAGCTCCCTTCCTGATAATTTTCATGTAGTAACCCATCCAGCTTTGAAAGTAATGAGAGTCTTTTAACCCCCTCACCCTTGATAACATGGTGACTATGTCATTGTACTCCTCATTGAAATCACTCCTGTGAAAGCACTTGGGCCATCATGAGCTTAGGGAACCTCTTGCAGCAAAGAGGAAAATAATATTGATCACCTTCTTGCATTTATCTTCATTTTTCTCATAGTACTCTTGAGTAGTTTCCTGAGAGATATCAACCACCTCTTCCACTTGGGAACCTTTAAAGACACTATTGAAAAATACACTATCTAGGGTCATGATGACATTCTAATCTACATCTTTTACCTATCTCGTACTTGGATCAAAGTGATTTGCTATTGCAAGCACAAATTCTGGATCATGAGCTGCAACTAGAAAGGATGCATATTTATGCAACTCGGAGTTGATCAGATTAGTTAGGCGAGTAGGAGCCTTCTCAACTTTGTTGATGAATTCTTGCATATTAACATGCCTGATCTCAATATCTCTGATTTCATTGATATTTGAGTCCATTGAACTCTCTCAGTACATATTCAAGTACTTATCATACTTGTACTTCATCTTTCTTGACGATGTTTTTCTAGGAGAAGACTCCAACTGACTTGAGGAAGGCTCATATTTGTTATGAGGGAGCTTTGACATTCATGATGACTACATCCAACACTAAGGATTAGATCTTTTGATAGTTATTATCATCATCAAAATTAATTTTCTTCAACCAGATAAAAAAATGAGACTCAAAACAGGCTTAGAAGTAAAACTGCCAAAAATAGCAGGTCGGGAAAAAAAGTCCGATATGCTCTTTAGAAAACAAAATTTGCACATTGGACTTTAAAGTCCGATGTGCAAACTCGGGGTAACTTATCAACACATTGGACTTTAAAGTTCGATGTGCAATTTGGGGAAGATCAATAGCACATCAGACTATAAAGTCCGATGTGCAAGGGTAAAACCTTTTGGAAAAACTAGCACATTGGACTTTAAAGTTCGATGTGCTTATAAGGGGAAAAACCTTTGATTGACATGTCAGGTTTTAAAACCTAACATGTCAATCAAACCTTCACATCTCTGCATATCAGACTTTAGAGTCCGATATGCGAAGGTAAATCATAGATCGCATATCGGACTTTAAAGTCCAATATGTGAAGGTAAATCATAGATTGCATATCGGACTTTAAAGTCTGATATGCAGAGAGTCCTTCATACAACTGCATAACAAGCTTTAAATTCCAATGAACATCTTGGAGAAGGATGACTTTGGAGAGCAGTCAGATTTTAAAGTCCGATTGTCCTCTCAACATAAGGCAAAACCCGGAGAAAACAAAACAATGAAGAATAAACGGGAAGATAAAACAAAAAAGGAAAAGAAACCCAAAAAGAAAGAATAAAAATCCTACCTTTTTTTCTACGAGTGATTTGGAAAGAAAATTTGATGACTCGAGTGATGGAATCCACAAGATGGTGAGCAAAACAAAGGAGGAGACACGCGGAGGAAGAAAACACAAGCAATAATGAATAAATAAAACACAAAAAACTGATTAAATAATACCCCAAAATAACAATTAATGCCGCATTAATGACTGACACATAGTGCATGTCAGACTTTAAAGTCTGACATGCAGGCTAAAAACCCTTGCAATTCAGACTTTAAGTCCAACATCCATTGTCTGACCAAATAGTCTGCAGGTCAGACTTCAAAGTCTGAACTGCAGAGGAAGACTACCTACAGGT
The DNA here is from genome assembly GCF_030272615.1 of Cryptomeria japonica. Taxonomy (NCBI): domain Eukaryota; kingdom Viridiplantae; phylum Streptophyta; class Pinopsida; order Cupressales; family Cupressaceae; genus Cryptomeria; species Cryptomeria japonica. The sequence goes on along the minus strand of NC_081407.1, from coordinate 127,979,216 downwards.
CAGACTTTAAGTCCAAGCTGTAGGCTTCAAAACCTATCAAATGCACATCGGACTTTAAAGTCTGAGGTGCATAAAAAATGCAAAGAAAGACCTTGTAGTTCGAACTTTAAAGTCCAACCTGCAAGTAAAAATGCAAACCTAGAAAAACTAAGAAAATACTTAAAACAAAAAGCAAGAAGCTAAATGAGCCAACCGACAAAGTCAATCAATCTCTCCCCAAGGTCGTTAGGTACGAAATGGACTAGCTTCATAGGGTTGCCTCATGATTGTGGCCATGCTAAAATCGAGGACAACAATCCTATGTCAATCAATCATGTGGACCAATTGTCTATCAGGATACATCTGTGGCATTAAAATACTCTTATTCGGTTAAATTCTACATATAGGGTTTTATCAACAAGAGAATTCACAGTCACACAAAATAAAAACCTTATCATTGTAGGTCTAAAGGTCTACAAGATGATCCTTGGAGTCATGGTGAAGTGCAATTTCATACCGATAAGATATACTTTATCGGCGAGACGTGAGGCAAGTCACACCAACAAAGGTCTTTTTGGTGTAACTCCAAGCATCAGTAGGAGTCGGTTTGGTCTTGCCGAAGGGAAAGGTCTTGTTCAGATGGATAGACAAGACCCACATGAAGTAACTAAACCTAGGAGGAAAAATCAACTACTGCCACATGGAAGCTCTAGACACATGGGACGAAGTACACTTGATAGTGATCCCACAACAGGGACATACGCCACCATGTTAATGGGGGCCCCACATAATGGTGTAGTCATAGTGGGAGGGTCCTCAAAGAGAACATTATGGACCATGCAACAAGAGTTACACAATAGAAATAACTCAAAGTGATGAGGCAATGCAAAAACAAACTACTTTAAATCATGAAAATCAGTTACAAACTATCAGCAACATGCGGGCTCCAAGATTTCCATCCAGAAAATCCATAAGATGAAGTGAAAACCTAAGGGAAGGTCTTCCACACACCAAGGAATTTTGGAAACAATGAATTGAAGCTTTGCAAGCTATGAAAATGATCCGCAATATTTTCCAAAAGCAAAATAGGTCCAAGAGGTTTTGGTGTTCTAAGCGAGAAAACTGTCTCGGATTCTAGAAGCGATAACTTGTTGGGAAAAGATCCAAACATCCCATAGACTTGGGATAAGGAAAATGAACATGCCCATGATCAAAATCCATCTCTACAAGATCTAGTGATAAAATACCACAAAACTCAAAATGAAATGTTGAAACTATAAAACAGGAACAAACTAAAAGAAATTATTTTTGGTTGATGCAAGATTGCCAAGAACTAGGGTTGTGCTTGCATCAAACATCCAAGGTTGTTGAAAAAAGTGAGTCCCTCACTTTTTGGGGGTCAGAGGAAAACCAATATGGTCTACCTCTGCTTGACAAATCCATGATGTATCTTCAACTGGTTTGTACTTCCACTTCACAATATACTCTCTATACTTATTTCTCTAGGTCTTAGATCCAATTTTGCTTTCCAAAATCTCTTCAATTAGGTCTAGTGCCTACTGAGGCATCTTCTTCTCCACAACTGTTATACTATCCTCATTGAATTCTATTTCATGATATTGATGTAGATATGCAATGTTGAATCTAGGTTAAATACCCAAACTATTCGATAACTCCACTTCATATGCATTTTTGGAACTGAATTTCCTCAAGATCTTACAAGGTCCAAACTTTCTCATATTTAACTTATTATAAGTTCCAACTAGAAATCTCTTTTTTCTTAGATACACCATCACTTCATCTCCAACTTTAAATTCCTTATGTCTCCTCCTCTCATCTGCTTTCTCCTTATACTTATTGTTCATGTCCTCTAAATATTGTTTAACCTAAGTATGTACTATCTTCATATTCTCTACAATTTTTTTTGCTTCTGCACTTCGCTTGTCTTCATTTTTTATGTCTCTCAATTTTGATATGCCTCTAGGGTGTACTCCAGTAACAATCTCAAAAGGTGTTCTTTTGGTACTCCTATTCACTAAATTATTGTAGGCAAATTCTTCTTGTGCAAAAATCAATTCCCAACTTCCGCCCTTCTCTCCAACTAAGCATCTCGACATATTTCTCAAACTCCTATTCACTACTTCTGTTTGTCCATTAATCTATGGGTGAAAAGTAGAAATGAACTTCAAATCTATCTTCATCTTCTTGCAAAGTGTTCTCCAAAATCCATCCAACAAACTTAGTGTCTCTATCTAAAACTATGGTCTTAGATAATCCATGCAATCTCACCACTTCCTTGAAAAATAGGTCTGCAACATGTACAACACATGTTGTCTTTTTACAAGGTATGAAATGCACCATCTTTAAGAATCTATCCACCACCACAAATATAGAATCAATTCCTCTTTATGTCTTAGGCAATCCAAGTATAAAATCCATGCTTATGCCCTCCCAAGGTCTCTCTAAAAGTGTCAAAGGCTTATACAATCCCACATTCTGACTACTACCTTTTGCAAGTTGACAAATCCTACAACTCTGCACAAATTTCCTAATATCCTTATGAATCTGAAGCTAAAAGTAATTTGCAATCAGCAATGCTACTATCTTATCAACTCTAAAGTGTCCACCTAATCCTCCACTATGCTTCTCCTTTATCAGAATTTCTCTCATAGAACTTCTAGGTATTGTAATACCCTAAAAATGGTCATCTAAACCATGGGCCCCTAATCTCGACAATGTCACCAAGGTCCTAACCAAAGGCAAATAAATAAATCTTGAGCACACAATTAATTCTTTAATCATCAAATGTCACATGGAAAAATTAATCACTCAATATTAATTAAATATTTATTTAATTAATTAAATCGTACCAAGTAAATCATTTTAAACAATTATCTTATTTATTTTAATTAAAATCTTTTGCATATTTAATTAAATAAATCAATTTGCCATTAAATCATCAAAAAAGATGAATTAATTTGAAAAATAAATAAAAATTGCCATAAATATTCAAAAAAGGAAACAAATCAAGAAAGAGAAATTGGAAATTATGAGCACAAATCTTCAAAAAGGAAATAAATAAAAAAAGAATTAAAAATTGAGAAAATAAATCAATTGGAGGTAATCTTGAAAAATAAATTAAAAATTGATAAATAATCTCAAAGAAAGCAATTAAAACAATTAAATATTAAAATTGAACGATATAGAGAATAAATCGGTTTTTTTATTTTATCTTAATTTTAGTTCAATTTCCTTGAAAACTGAGAAAAGCATCCAATCACATCAATTCACCTGGATTGTGCTTCCTCTTGGAAAATCTTGACCGCTCATCATCATTTGATCTCAACCTTTGGTTTCTTTCTGAATTTTCTATAAATTTAGGCTCTCATCTCTCATTCAAAGATCCTGGAGAATATATTGTTATCATGTTGTTTTTGCTCTAGGTTCATTAATATTTGTGCATTTAGATATTCACATATTAGTTATTGTATACATATTTAGATCATTGATCTCATTTATTGCTTAAATCATGTTAGATTAATCTTGCATATCTAGCTTAAATCTTGCATGCTCATATTCATGCTCATATAGATTAAAAATCCTTCATTTAGGTGTTGTCTAGTCACTGGATAGCTTAGCAATATGAGAGCAATCTAAACTCGCATCTAATAGAAGGCAATGGGTCACTTTGTAATGGTTTATTATTCATTGACTATTGATTTACTAACCATGCATCTAATGACTTAATTAAAGTGTTGTGTATTCCATATACAGATACAGGTCCACTTTTCACACACATATTTTTGGTGCCCACCGTGGGGCAAAAGACTAATTTTTCGGCCTCAAAATCATTTTTTTTATCCTGTAGGTTTCATCTGTACAATCTCTGCGAAATATCATACGAGTACTATTATTGTATTGTACGACATTCTATTGAAGCCTTTTATTTGTCGTACGAATCAGAAAATGGTGTCGCATGACATACTGTTCTGATTATCTGATTTTATCTTATGTCATCTTATGCTCAGTTCTGACTCATACGATAAAAGCCTTTTGTCATTACATTCTGTGATGATTGTCCTACAATGTTGTATTCTGTTGGGTTAAAACAAGTTCCACTTTCTAGGTTTTCTGTCAAATTTTGATTATGCTAACGCTAATCCTAAATCGTCTTCTATTTGCCTGATATTTTCATAGCTTAACTAGTTTCTTGTAGGATGCTTGTCAAATAATTTATCAATCAAACATACCCCTGTCAAAGAATGAAAACAACATGACTACTGATACGTTGTTTTTGTAGGTTGCCTAAAGAGAATCAACTAAACATCATGTATTCTTTAAATTCATTTTTTTAGGCACCTAACTTGCTATCTGGTTAAAGAACAAATCTGTATTTTGTGTTTTAAGTAAATTTTGAGAGGTAGGAGAGTATGCTCTTGTATTTTTAGACAATAAAAAATCCAAACCCTTGAGGCGTTTTCTTTGTTTGAGATTTGTACATCTTTAGTAGGCCAAGTACTCCAACCCACTATAAAATAAACATGATTTGATGAAAATCAAGTCAACGACAATTCTCGGGAATAGCTCTCCTCATTACCTTCAGGTATATTGAACCTTTTCTTTCAAGGCTAGGAGACCTCTTAATTGAGTTTATACCTTGACGTGCCAAATGGACCCCTTACTAGATCCAATCAAAATTAGAAGCTACCCGATTCACCTTCGAAAGGTTGATAATCTTTGTGCAAGAGAGATAGTAACTCTCCCAAGACACTTTTCATATCGTGCCCCCATTAGCATTTGGAGTCGGCTAATATGGCATTGAGAATCCATTGTGTTAGATTGAGTGGTCATATTCTGGTTAGCTATTGGGTGTGTACCTAAGTCAGAAAGCAAAGTTTTTCTTCTCTAAGCCAACTTCCATAGGGTTTGCATGTTGTGATTGGAGTTACTATTCATACTACGTATTTTCTGTGTTTTCATTCCTCAAACTTAAATTGGAATACTAAAAATGGAGAAAACAAATCAACAACTCAGGGATAAACTTTGTCTGTGTTAGAACTAGTCTATCCTGGTCAAAAATTAGTCCATCTCAGAATTGGTCATACTTAGTTGTCATACTCAACTATTGAAAAACTCAAAAATTTTGTCTCTATCTTGTTAACAGTCGTATGAATCTGACCTTTTATCGTCCCGCACCATATCCTATGTCGTATGAGTCTGATTATTTGTCGTCTGAGCTCAATCCTCTATCATACGAAACCCAGTAATCTGTCATCTGAAGCTAAATCCTATGTCATATGATACGTAATTGCACTGAATCTTTTATCATCCTACACATACCCATCTGTCATACGACACTAGGCAGCAACTCATACGAAACAAATTTTTTGTTATCCTGGAACTATTAAATTGTCGTCTGGGTCAGTAAATCCTGTCGTATGGATCTCTGATTTTGTCAATACAGAATAGTCAAACCTGCCCAGATCAGTCTACAGTGAGCATTAAACTGGTCATCATCCTCCTAAGCATAAACAACCTTGATAGTGTACCCCTGCCATTGCATTGCACGATTTTGTCGATCATGTTTAAGCTAGTTCAAACAACATCATATCAAACCTAAATTAACTTAGATAACGTCTTACATAGGATAGATCATTCCTAAAACCAGACCAGATCTTAGTAACTTCTCTCAATAACTACGTTAAACAAACGAATAGCTACAATTTGATCTTGACTTTTGCAACACATCTAGCTCTTTGTCTCGTCAGTTGCAAATGCCTATTCAAACTAGAAACTCTTGCAGCAAAATAGACAAGGAAAAAGAAACACCATTTTTGACAAACGACAATCCATTCTTTGTATAAAACCTCTTTCCAAATAAACCGTCCTCGTCACAAATACTAGTTTACGATCTATCAATCTTTGGTCAACCTCTATCTCCCACCATGTCTAGAGAAAGGCAAGAAAGACAAGCTAGTAAATGAGACACTTATGACAACTTCAACAATCATGCCACTGACAATGAGTCCTCATCAACTGAATCTGAAATCCCTGAACCTCCCGAGGTTGAAATACATAGATGTCAAAATGATGAAGGTCATCATGGCTAGAGAAAAAGAAGACTATTTCCTAGAATTAACAAAGCAAGGCGCCAAACTTCCCACTGGTTATAATGTGGAGGCCCTCATCACTAAAGAGGAAGAGACACCATTGGGAATGCTAAACAAACAAATGTAAGCATTACGAACTAAGGTCACAAAACTAAAAAAACAAAGATAAAACACCAAAACAATATTCTCTGGACATAATATGCCCATTCCCATTTGACAAAAACCTTTACATGCCTCCATTTCCCTCAAGATTATAAATACCTAAGTTTGACAAATATGATGAGAATACAGACCCTCAAGATCATATCAGAGAATTTTGTGCTTTATGTATGGAGTTCATGCACAACCAAATGTATCTCATGCGCCTTTTCTTGGGAAGTTTAGGGGGGCAAGCTATGGAATCGTTCTCAAGTTTACCTATGGGAATAAAAACTTTTGAAGAATTAATCCAACTATGCTTGTAGAAATACTCCTATAAAATTTGTCACCCAGTGACTATGATAGAGCTTTTGAATACCAAACAAAAGACAGGAGAACCCTTTCTCACTTTTCTCCAATGATGGAGAAAGATGTTCTCTAGATATTCACGGACTATTCCAGATCTTGAGAAGATGGATATATTTGTCAACAACTTAATCCCCGAATTAAAATACAGTGTCCGAATTAAAATATAGTGTCAACAACTTAATCCCCGTATTTAACAAAATGGTAGATAATGCCCTCAGAATGGAAGATGTGCTTATAAAAAAGGGAGATATATCACTTTGGAAAGAAACATCGCAAGGTTCTAGTTCTAAAGAAAAGAGAAAATACTAGAAATATGACAAAGATAACAACAAAATCATTGTTAATGATGGAGTGGTAGATACTGTCCAAACAAAAAACAGAATCCACAATATTTAACTTGGCTAGTGGCATGCAAGCACTCAAGGAAGCTGAAACTGCAATAGAAAATCCTCCGAGGAAAGCAAGAGAATGGTTTAAAGAAAAGCCTTGGCTTTCAAAACCTAAGCGTGATTTTACTCCTCTAGATGAATCATATGAAACGACTTTTAAGACTTTATTGGAAAATAATTTAATAACATTGCCAGACAATTCTAGACCATATGACCCAGAAATTAAACCCAAATGGTGGAGAGAAAATGAATATTGTGACTACCATTGGACCAAGGGACATAACATAAACAACTACATGAAACTCCGACATGAAATCCAAGATCTCATTGACACTGGCAAGATCGTTGTTGGAAATCACGTGACTAATGCTGATCATAAGGCCTTTAAAGATCCCTTATTGACTTATGAACAAGGAGATTCCTCAAAAGCCAAGGGAGGAGATAGAGTCAATTATATACCTACACTAATAATGATAACGTGATCAACATGATTGAATCTTCCCAACTTGAATATTGCAATTTGATCATAATCTAGGATAAATAAAATCAAGCACAAACTGCTAATGTTGTGACTCACGCTCAAAAGAAGGTTACTCTCCAAGGAGCTAGTTCCTCAACTTTCGATCAAACAACATCAAATCTACCAAATAGACAAATAGACACAATCACAGCCAAATCAAAACAATTGGCTTTATCATCTTCTCCTAGTTATAGTATTGTTGAACAATTGAAAAGAACCAATAGTCAAATCTCCATTTTGGAACTGCTTAAGATCTCTTCTACTCATAGAGAGGTCTTGGACAAGGCTTTGCTCACCACTAGTGACCCTAAAGATTTAGACATGGATCGGTTTCAATCTATGGTGGGTCACCTGACTTCACCTCATTACCTCACTTTCTCTAAAGAAGATGATAACTCACTGAGTCACCCACATAACCAGCCATTACACATTGAATCCATGATCCATAAACACCAAGTTAAATGTGTTTTGATAGATGGAGGTGCTAGGTTGAATATATGTACCTACAATCTACTGACACAGCTGGGATTTTCTAAAAATGTGATTGATCCAATAACAAAAATAACAATCAAGGCTTATGATGAAGAAGAAAGAACCTCTAAGGGTCTGGTACAATTACCAATCAGGGTAGGACCTATAGAAAGAGATGTCATTTTTCAAGTCCTAGATCTTCATCTTTCATACAACATCTTACTGGGCAGGCCATGGATTCATGAAATGAAACCAATACCATCTACGTATCATCAATGCTTGAAATTTCCTTATAATGGAGTTGAAGTCAGTATTCTCACCGATACAAGCTATACTTGCAATGCATTAATGCAAAGTGCTGATGCTTTTGTTCCTCATAATAGAGAAGCCTCTGTAGCTGAAAGTTCAAAATATTTGTTGAAAGATTTAGAAAAGAAATTGAAAATAACAAACATTGGCATGGATGGCTACAAGATAGAGCCTGTGCTCTCGCTAATGTCTCTTCCTCCATCACCAAGACAGTTGGGAAAACCATCAGAGGTTATGAAGCCACAAACTTCAACTCCAAAAGTCATTTATGATGGTCTCTTTATACAGTCCTTTATTTCCCTTGCAAATGAAATAGAAGAGGATGATGTTCTCAAATCACTTTTCAAAGAAGATAGTGCAAACAAAGAAATACGACATTGTGAGATTTCCCCGACATAATATGGTCCAGGCTATAAGATGCTTCAACACATGGGATATTCGGGTACCGGTCCTCTAGGCAAGCGTCAAGAAGGTATTGTTGAACCTATTCAATTACAAACTAAGTCTGCCAATGATAAAGCTGGACTGGGATATGATCCAAGAAAGTCATCAAATCAAAAGCACACATCCCACCATCAACTTAAGTGGAAGAAAAAGGTACTACCTTTAACAACACAAGAAATTATTACTCAACAAACTCAGGAAGAGTGTGACAATGAACAAAAAGAATTGCCAACCCAGAGAGAGGAAACAGATGGTAATCAAGTTCCAATTATATCAATTATAATACCACATGAAGTAGAAGTCCCAGAGGATATGAGAGACTAAGTATATAGAATCAGAGAATTGTTTGCACTGCTGAAAGTTCCAGTCACATATACTGGCAGACAACAAGTAGATGATTCATAAACTGATTCAAATGAGTATGAATGGGGTCCTGACCACCTCTCAGATACATCTACTATAGAAACCCCTAAAGAATCTAGTGATATCACAGATGACACACAAGATCTGAAATGCCTAAAAATGCAAAGGGAAATGGAAGAAATTGGACTAAAAAGACAAGAAGACTATGAACAATAGCTGGAGGAAGAAAGGACACAAGCAATTTCTTCACCTACTAACTCTCCCTCTAATGAGATAGGACAAATCAGGTACAAAACTACAAAAGAAGAATTAGAAGCTATAGAAACAGAACCAATCATCAGTCTAGAGGAAGCTAAATGGAACAGACGACAGGGATTAATAGAACCATCAAGGTTATGTCCACAAGTGTGTCAAATACAAGTAATTAATGAACCAAATCATGAAGGAACTTGCAACATCAAAGATGTGGGTATTGATACTATATATACTTTTACTAAGCCACTTGAAGACGAGTCAAAAACTTTATCCTTCGACTCTGATAACTCAGACAAGAGCTCTATTTATAACAACAACTATTCAACAATGCATTATGACTACTTTGTCATGAATGTTGAGATGTTTTCTGTTGACCCTATTACTATCACACCATAGTATGTAGTCTAGTTTGAAGTAGGTGATGACGCTAGAAGAAGGTCAGTTGGGTTAGGTCCAATAAATACTAACATGAATTTTGATAATTGTGTTGTAACTCTTCCTGGTCTTGAGACAGATACGCAAGGTAGTCTTCTGGAACTCGACTGGTCAGTCCATAACCATGATGATAGTACCATGAACTCCCTTGAGCCTATTCAAACCTTATCCTTAATACATCCTGAACTGATTGGCTATACTCTTTATAACCAACCCTTGAATGTACCTACTTTTTCCAATGACTATATGTTAGCCTATTATCTTAGTGCAATTGAACCCATGAACTCTTCCACCAATGAACAGAGTGAAAACATGACTGAAACTAATATTAAGTATCTTAGTCACAAAAATAAGAAAAATAAAAATAAAAGACCTGATGGCGAAAACCACATTGTGGTGGTGTTAGAATATAAAAAGAGAAAATAAAGGATGTACCTGTTACTACTTATCAAATTGCCATTAGTTTTTGTATTCAAAGTCATATTATATATTCTAGTTGGTTAGTACTATTGAATCATGCAGATGGTATACACACAAAGAAGTCAGTATGCACAGTCTAGTCAGTTACACCAGAAAGCAATCACAAAATGTAGTACACACCAAGTTGTCTACCGAGTATCTTTTTGAGACTACCGAGTAGTAAAGATGACACACCGAGTTGATATTCACTGAGTGAAATGTGTTACTAGATACATTGAACCTGGACATGCATATGAAAACGTGTTACAAGACCGAGGCACATCTAACCATTATTAGATTGGAAATTGCACCAGAAGATTGTGTATGATTACAAGGACAATCTAACCAATGAAATATTTTGTTTAGTTATTCATTCCAGGAATCTTGTTTGTAAGATCAAAGCAATGAATTAGATAACTATTTTAAGAGAGCTATTTATACAACATGAGTTAAGTGCATGTATGCATGAAGGAAGACTGTTACAGAGACACAGAGGTCACCGTGAAGGTTTTCAGAGAACAGTCAAAGAACAGAGTAAATAGAAGGGTTTACCGAGTTACTATATGGGTTACCGAGGTATGCTATAAGCAAGGTAATCTTATTCTGAGCACATAGAATCTGCTATACATTTCAGATGTAAAGTTGCAAATATTTGTAATAATTTTATTGTAATATTGTGAAGTTGAAAGAGAAACATTAAATAGGGTAAAAGACTCTAATCAAGTCTATAAATTGTAAAGCCTCTAATCAGGTGCAGCATTCAGAATAAATGTTGTAAAATCCTTTAGCAAGGTAGATCTAACAGATCTTGTTGCTCCTAATAGGGTAAGCTATCAGAAATAGATAAATGTAGCTATAACCGAGCATTCTTTATTATTGCAGTAGTGAATTTGTGGGTGCCATCCCCACCACAGTTTTTCTCTCTAACAAAGAGTTTCTGCATAACCAAAACATATGTGTTATGGAGTGAATCATGTATGAATGTTATCTATTTGTTTTAACTTTATTTTATATTACTACACTATTCTGTTTATGCATAACAGTAAAGTTATTATTCAAGAAAAGTTTTGGAGTACTGATTCACCCCTCCCCTCTCAGTACAGTAGCTTTCCATATTGGGCCTAACAATTGGTATCAGAGCTTGAATCTTGGAAAAGGGTTTAACTACCTAAAGAGAATGATCTTATCAATGGAAGGATATAAAAAATCTCAGAGGATTGTGTATCTACAAGAAGAGTTGGATCATGCTAATCAAGTGATTGCAGACATGCAAAGGCAAATGCAAAAATCTCTGAAAGTAAGAAGAAGATTATTTGATGACTTGCAGGATTCTCAAGAGTTATTGGAACAAATTGAAACATCATCTGAGAATAGTATATCTGAAGAGACTGAAGAAATGATTGGAGTGTTGAAAGAAAAGAACAAAGCATTGGCTGATCAACTAAAAGCAATGAAAAGAGAACATGAATATTTCAGTACACAGATGACTGAAAATCTAGATGCATTGAGGACAACTGAGGATAAAGCAAGAGTTCTGCAGAGAGTGAAACAACAACTTGAAGTGTTAGTATCTGATAAGAATGATGAAATCATAAGGTTAACTGGGATTCAACAAAATATGAAAGATCAACTAGGTTATGCACATCATGAAGCAATTCTAAAGAATGATGAAAATCAAGCATTGAAATCTGAAGTATCAAGGTTGACGAATGAACTTGAAACAAAGAAGAAATCCAAAGAAACATTGAAGAAAAGTTATGAAGCATCAAAGATGTTGGATGAGCAACTGAATACAAGAAGACCCAATAAACATGTAGGACTCGATTACAAAGGAAAAGACTCTACCGAGAAAGGAATTCATACTACCGAGAGAGGAGAATCATCAAAGCAAGCTAGAAACAGGAATAATATCAAAAGGAAGAAGCCTATTTGCTACTACTGTGGAAATCAAGGTCATACTGCCAACATGTGCCAAATCAGAAAAGGTAAGCAATCGAATATCACTAAGTCCAATGATTATTGTTACAATTGCAATAAATATGGTCATACATCTAATCAATGTAGGAAAAAGTATATTAACAACTATTAGAAGGAAAAATTCAAAGGGTTTTGTAAAAACTGCAATAGCTATGGACATAGTACCGAGAAGTGTTGGCTTAAGCAAAAGAACTACATGTGGTCTACACACCAAGCAAACACTAGAGGTTACTGAACTCACACAAATCCTTACCGATAATATGTAGCAGTACCATGGGATTACAATACAAGGATATGGTGCGAATGTTGTGGAAGATATGGACATATAAGTGCCAACTATTTTATAAGGTTTGGAATGAACAACCGAAGATCATGGAGAAATCTTGGTATGGCATGTTTTCATTGTCACAAAGTTGGACATTTAGCTGGAGATAGCAGAGATCAACCTAGAAGAGACACCAAAGAGATAAAAGAAAAATTCAAGATGATTTGGAAAAAGAAGGAAATCATGTCAGATGAAGAAAGAACCTTACCTATTGAGTTAGGTGCATCTACTCCAAATTAATCAGCAATGGTATGAAGGGACTGCATTCTCTAAAGGATAAAATCATAACAGTTCCTATTCTATTATGTACTAAATTCAAAATATGCATAGTCAAGATGCATTAGTAAGTTTGGAATTCTATCAAAAGTACTTTACAGGAAACCTATCAAGTCAGTGTATACAGGAAGCCTGTCAAGCCGATAAATGAAGGAAATTTGGTTACTCGGTTAAAATGAAAAAAAAAAGGGAGTAAATTGGTTAAAGGTAAACTGAGTGCATTTAATGTTTTTGACCTAACCTGCATGGAGCCCTATAAGGTATTTTGTGTACTTAAAAGTATTTTCGCAGTCATTTTCATTCACCAAGTTTTCAAGAGAGCAAAGCAGAGCAAATCAAGGCGATCAAAACCTCATTCAGAGCGAATCCAAGGTATTTACATCAAATCTCATCACTGTTAAGCTAGTTTACCGATCTTGTCAAATTGCTATTATCTATCGAGTGTGAAGCATCTGCCGTTTGTAAACCATCAAACCCTAAGGATAGTTTGCTAGTTTTATCTGAAATTTACAAATGGCACCCAAGATCCAATATCTCATAGTTGTCAAGAATGTGGAGAAGCCCACACTGAAATACACTTTGACTCCTAAAGTCACCTCTGAACCGGATGACAAAATTGGCTTTTCACTCATCCCGAATCGAGTCTTGTTAGTTGAAGATGTGAGATTCTTCACCAAATGCCATGTTGAAGAACTTGATCATGTTGAGATTAGTGACACATATGATGAGCTATGTACCGATGGAAAAATGTATAGCAAGTATGAGCATATTAAAATCAAGGGATTAACAGAAGCCCTAGCCTATCCCCGTGTGTTCAAACCTAGTGGGTTAAGTTTGTTCTAAGCAGAGTTCATGATGATTTCATGTGGCTAGAAGAGAAACCATTCAAAATCACTAAGGAAATCATTCATGTGATCATCGGGTATCCTATCTATGATCATGCATGAGCACAGAAGATGATATCACAGAAGGAGTTAATCAGTTTAACTGGAGTAGAATTTGATTACTGAGGACTGAAACTGAACAATGTCACTGATGTAGAACTTAAGTTTGCAATTAGAGTAATTGGTTACTGTTTCTTCGAATCTGCAAGGGAAAACAGTGTATCCTGTGCCATAGTTGACTTAGCCTATAAAATAGTGAAAAAGGGAATGAAAGTTGATTTACGTGAAGTGTTATTGAAGAACTTGTTTGAGATCCTGAACACAATAAGGAAGCCAAAAAAGAACAACTCGGCAAATACACTGAAGTTTGGTTCACTTCTTGTATGCATGTTTTTCTACTTTGAAAAGTTCTTTCCCTCAGTCGGTAAAGTAGTTTGGGAGCTACACCGACCAATCACCCATCAAATTAATGACTTTATCAAGAAATTGGGAGATAATTTTAATGATATAATGGATGACTATTTCAGCAAATTTTAAGAGAAGATGCACAACAGAACCGAGGACTCAATCTTTGCCACATTATGATATCACACAACAACAAATTGATGCATATCTCACATTACCAAGGCATGCTACCAAACTAAGATATGGAACTTATGAAGAAGTTAAGGAAAAGGTGAAAATGAGCATTCTAGTACCTAAAGCTACAAAGATGATTAAGGTATTATCTGAGAAATTCAGAGAAGATTCTTCCTCCACACCTATCAAAGGCACTCTTGCTATTACTGAAGAGGAATCAGAAACTCAAGAGGTAGCAATAACATTGAGTACCGAGTTGGCTAAGGGTAAAGTGTTAAAAAGAAAGAAACTGGACACTTCAAAGGCCCTACCGACTCCACCAATAAAGAGACCTAATACAAGAGCATCAGTTGCATCACTAAGTAAGAAATAAAAGAGTGTTAATGTTCCCAAGGTAACCAAGACCTACAAGAAATCTACTCAGAGACTCACTTTGGCAAAAGAGTCTAGTGATACAGAATTAGAAGATGCCAACAAATTCCAGATTGTAAAGAGCAAAAAGGTAAATATTCATAGTGTTGAAAACTTTTGTGCCAATCTAAAAGAATATGGTGGATTTGCAGGATTTAGATATGTCAAGTATGAGACTAGGAATAATGAGAAGTGACAAATTGAAGAAGCTATCATCTGTACACTTCTAAAGTTTCGGCTAGCTCCTTTAGAACTAGTCAAGTCACTTCTGAGTGAATTGTACTTACATATTGATAACAGGTGGAAATATGCAATGGACTCAGAGAAACAAATCAGAGAAAGAAGTCTAGTCCATCTATTTCCTGATATGTCTGTAGCAGAAATTAAAGAGCATCTAACAACCTACAATTCTAAATTTCTTGTCAAACAAAGAGCTTTAAAATTGATGAATGGGCTATACATTGATGTAGAAAATGAGACAAAAGCAAAGTGGCAGGAAATCTTCAAAATAAAAGATGTTGGTGAACAATCTCAAGTTGAAATTGTTGATGTCACTGAGCAAGGTCCTGATACTACCGAGCAAGACCCAGTTGACACTATTCAAATTGATGAAGATGTCATGGATGCAGAAGCACCGGAGCAGGAAATGATAGAAGGAACTACCTATGCAAAACTTGTATCTAGTGAATCTGTCTTAGAACAAGTTCATCCTTACCCACCGATCAAGCCACCCATCTCTACCGAAGCACCTAAGGATATAGCACAAGGCATCGAAGGTCACCAGTCTGAAGCAGTAGAAGGTACAACTCAAGAAAAGACCTCTCAAGCATCATCAAGCACTGAAAATGTTACAGCTGAGACACCCAGTACCAAGACACCAAAGGACACCACAACGGCTATAGGAACCGAGCAAAGTGTTGCCTCCACCGAGCAACCTGCTAAGGGTCAGCAAGCCTCACAAGCTATTGTCTTGGTACAACTGACCAAAGGTAAAGAGAAGAAGGTGAAAAAGCATAGTTTTAAAGTTGATTTATCTAAATCGATAGTGTTGCCCAATGTGGATATCTCAAAATTAAAGGGGCAAGCACTTATTGATTTTGGTGAAATATGCAAAGCAAAGGCCAAACAAGAAAAAAAAATGGCCATTCAAAAGAAGAATAAAGTACTACAGAAGGTAAAGACACTGCTAAAAGATATGCTACCTACAACAACAGTGTCAACCGATGCAGCCATCCACATTCAACTGGATGAACTCCTTAATCAAATAGAAACATCTGGAGTTGATGCATCTGAGTACTTGACCAAGGTAAAAGACAAAGAGCTTACTACAAAAATGATAGAAGAGGTACTAAAAGCTCTAGCTATTGGAAAAGTCAAGCTTGTCAAATTCATTGCTGAGTTGTCCCCTCAACTCAAGCATATTCTTTATTTATTTTAGAAACTTTGTACATTTTCCATATTCACTAAAAATATCAAGAATAAAATTGATGCAATTGAGAAAGAGATCACCGATCTCTCAAATAAGTTGACCATAGAGCCCAATTCAGTTCAGAATTTTTATACCAAGCTTCAACAGCTCATGGCTCAACAGTTAGAACTTAGAAATGAAGAACATAAGATCAGGATGGATATAATGACCCTCCAGACATTATTCCTTCCTCATCTCTCATCAGTTCAAGAACAGATTAATCGAGCTACATGCCTATCTACTACACAAGAGGGAAGCACTCTTGATGGCTTAATATCACTATTGGTTGATATTCAAGCACAAAATTCTTTAATGGAAAGTGTAAAGGATGCACTCTTAATCGCACTCACCGATGCCCGGAAGAAGTATAAATCTATTTTTGATCAGTTACCGCCCCTAGATGGAAATTAAGTTTTTGATGTTTGTCAAAAAAGGGGAGTAATACTACATAAGGAGAGTAATATACTATATTTCAGGAGTGATACAATTTTGAGTATTGTATACAGGGGAGTATACCGAGTAGAGTATGCAGAATATCCAAGGATAGTAAGCAGAGCACACAAGCATAGAACTAAGCATACAAAATCAGAGTTATGTACAGAATAATGATAAGGGGAGTATATCTGAATATACTATTTCATTGACTATTGTATATATTGTCAAGTATAGTCATTTTGCAAGTATATGGATTTTTGAGTTATGACTTTGAAAGTAGTTTTTGTCAAACATCTCAACTAATGTCAAAAGGGGAGATTGTTACTACTTATCAAATTTCCATTAGTTTTTGTATTCAAAGTCATACTATATATTCTAGTCGGTTAGTACTACCGAATCATGTAGACGATATACACACAGAGAAGTCGGTATGCATAGTCTAGTCAGTTACAACAGAAAGTAGTCACAGAACGCAATACACACCGAGCTGTCTATCGAGTATCTTTTTGAGACTACCAAGTAGTAAAGATGACACACCGAGTTGATATTCACCGAGTGAAACATGTTACCAAATACATTGAACATAGACATGCATATGAAAACATGTTACAAGATCAAGGCACATCTAACCGTTATTACATTGGAAATTGCACCAGAAGATTGTGTATGATTACAAGGACAATCTAACCAATGAAATATTTTGTTTAGTTATACATTCGAGGAATCTTGTTTGTAAGATCAAAGCAATGAATTGGATCACCATTTTAAGAGATCTATTTATACAACATGAGTTAAGTGCATGTATGCATGAAGGAAGACTGTTACAGAGACATAGAGGTCACCATGAAGGTTTTCAGAGAATAGTCAAAGAACAGAGTAAACAAAAGGGTTTACCAAGTTACTATATGGGTTACCGAGGTATGCTATAAGCAAGGTAATCTTATTCTGAGCACATAGAATCTGCTATAACATTTCAGATGTAAAGTTGTAGATATTTGTAATGATTTTATTGTAATATTGTGAAGTTGAAAGAGAAACCTTTAACAGGGTAAAAGACTCTAATCAAGTCTATAAATTGTAAAGCCCCTAATCAGGTGCAACATTCATAATAAATGTTGTAAAATCTTTTAGCAAGGTAGATCTAACAGATCTTGTTACTCCTAACAGGGTAAGCTATCAGAAATAGCTAAATGTAGCTATAACCGAGCATTCTTTATTATTGCAGTAGTGAAGTTGTGGGTGCCATCCCCACCGCAATTTTTCTCTCTAACCAAGAGTTTCTACGTAACCAAAATATATGTGTTATGGAGTGAATCATGTATGATTGTTATCTATTTGTTTTAACTTTATTTTATGTTACTACACTATTCTATTTATGCATAAGAGTAAAGTTATTATTCAAGAAAAGTTTTGGAGTACTGATTCACCCCTCCCTTCTTAGTACATTAGCTTTCCATATTGGGCCTAATAGTACCTAAAGGTGAAAACCTCTCTAAGGTGCTTGAAGGTGAGATACTTCATATACTGCCAAGTGACTTCCAGGAGAGATCTTCCATATTGATTGAGACAACTCAGCCAGTGAACATTGGGAGTCAAGAGACACCACACATCATTCATTTAGCTCAATCACTATCAATAGAAGAGTTAAAAGATTTCAACAACCATTTTTTTAGGGAAAAGGATCAACTTTGCATGGACATACTCAGACATGCCATGACTAGATCCTGATCTCATCATGCATCATCTCTCTATTACACCAAGAGTTAAACCAGTCAAGCAAAAACTCCATAAGATGCATCCTCATGTGGCACTGCTAGTCAAGGCTAAACTAGAAAAATTGCTAAAAGATGGATTTATCAAAGCTATAGACTATGCAAAATGGATATCAAACATAGTACCTATATCAAATGTAGATAAAATCTATTAGAGTTTGCATAGACTTGAGGGATCTCAACAAAGAATGTCCAAAGGACAATTTTCCATTGCCCAACATTGACATGATAGAAGATATGACTGTTGGATATGAGATGTATTCATTAATGGATGGATTATCTGGTTACAATCAGATCAAGATAGTGCCTGAAGATCAAGAAAAGACAGCTTTCACGTGTGCATGGGGAACCTTCTGCTAGAATGTTATGTCATTTGGGCTAAAGAACACAGGAGCAACTTACAAAAGAGTGGTAACCACTATCTTCCACGATATGATGCATAAAAATATGGAAGATTATGTTGATGACACCTTAGTAAAAACTATGAAGAGATCTACGCATATTCAAGAACTAGGCCTCATACTAGATAGAATGTAAAGATTCAAGCTCCGGTTAAATCCTAAGAAGTGTGCATTTGGAGTAATATCAGGAAAATTTCTTGGCTACATAATTTCAAAAAAAGGAATTGAGGTTGGCCCTGAAAAGGTCCAAGCTATAATGGAAATGGCTCTGCCCAAGAATATCAGTCAAATGAGAAGTTTATAGGAGTGTCTTTAGTCAATAAGGTGCTTTATATCTCAGCTAGTAGACAAAGCCCAACCCTTCACAAAGGTATTAAGGAAAGGAGTTCAATACAACTGGGATAAAGATTGTGAACAAAATTTAAAACAAATCAAAGAATACCTATCCAATCCACCAATATTGATGCCACCAATTCAGGGTAAACCATTGATCTTATACATATCAGTAACTGATTCATCACTGGGGGCACTTCTGGCACAATAGGATGAAAATAAAAAAGAGAGAGCTATATATTATATCAACAGAACATTGGTGTCTTATGAAATAAACTACACTATAATAGAGAAATCATGCTTGGCATTAGTCTTTGCATCACAAAAATTAAGGCATTATATGTTAGCACACTCTATTAAGCTGGTAACCAAGATTGATCCACTCAAATATCTTCTCAGTAAAGCAATTCTTACAGGAAGACTGGCCAAATGGATCATGGTTCTTATAGAATTTGATATTGAATATGTGGAACATAAAGCCATCAAAGGATAGGTTATTGCAAACCAACTTGTTGATGCTCCACTTGAAGATAGTCAACCTCTGCATATAGAATTCCTAGATGAATCAATCATGCATCTTACTCAACAATCATGGAAGATGTTCTTTGATGGGTATTTCACTCAACATGGTTCTGGTTCTGGAATACTTTTTATTACTCCCCAAAAATATTCAATCCCAAAAGCTTACAAGATTATCTTGCCTTGCACAAACAACATTGCAAAATATGAAGCTTTGGTAAATGGGATCAAGCTGGCCATCGAGTGGAAGATTGTTGAATTACACATTTATGGGGATTCTCAACTCATTATCAACTAAATCAATGATCTATATCAGACAAGAGATGAGAAACTAATGCCTTATAAGAGAATGGTGGATGATCTCAAGAAATGCTTTACCTTCATATCATTTCAATAGATCCCCAGATCAACAAATAGAGCAATGGATGCAAAGGCCACTTTGGCATCTATACCACAACTACAAGAATCTAATTTTTGCTTTGAATTTCTGGTGGAAGAGTTGCATTATCCTACCTATGATTCTCCCGAGTCCCAGATGGTCTGTCCTATTATTGGACATGACTCATCTCATTATAGCGACATTTACTGTTACCTGCGTGACCAAGTTGTCCCTGCTAATCTTTCCCAAAATGAAAAAAAGAACCTAATATGAAATGCATCATGGTACATCATCATTGCTAACAAAATATTCAGGTGAGGTTTAGATAATACTTTGCTTAGATGTCTAGAAACTAAGGAGTCCCAACACACATTATCCGAGGTTCATGAAGGTGTTTGTGGATCCCATTCGAATGGTCTAACTTTAGCATGAAAACTACTAAGGGCTAGCTACTACTGGCCAGACATGGAGAAAGAAGCTATAAAATTTGCTAAAACCTGTGAAAAGTGTGAACTGCATGGGCACCTTATCCATGCTCCAGCAAGGGATCTCATACCCTTTGTGACACACTGACCCTTTCAATAGTGTGCATTTTATCTAATTGGCCAAATATATCCTGCATCATCTAACAGACACAAATTTATTATCACTGCTACTAAGTACTTCACTAAGTGGGTAGAAGCAGTTTTGCTCATCAAAGCAACCAACAAACAAGTAGCTCTATTTATTCTTAATTATATCATCTACAGGTATGGTATACCTTCATCCATTATAACTGACAATGGAGGATAGTTCAAGAACAAAGATCTAAACGAACTCTGTGAAAAATTCAAAATAAAACAACACTGGTCATCTGCATACTACCCTCAAGGTAATGGACAAGCCAAAGCATCTAACAAGAATCTATTGAGGGTGAACTCACAATAATGGTTCCCACTTTTTTGCCACTTTTGACACTGAGATGAACAATTTTAAAATAATCTTCAACTTCCGACAACTATAACTTTTAAACTATTAAGAATTTGAAGATGATGTAAATTAGTGATTTGTAGAATTTTGTTTGTAGATTCTATATATATTTTTTTCAAATTTTTTTGAAGGATTTTTTTAAAAAATTTCTATCTCCCTCAAAAAGTAGTTTTTTACAACAAACTACATTTTTTAAGAGTGATGTGCCTCTCGAAATGCATAACTTTTTTTCTATAAATGATAAAAACTAAATTCTTTTGAATTTTGGTTTGTAACATCAATATCTAAGGCTTGCAGTTGGTTTGATAGTGATATGTTCAATATTTTTCATTCTATTAAGTTTTGAAGTCTGACTAGTCATAATTCAAATATAGGTTTACATTTGAACACATAACTTATTCTATATATATCAAAATTCAATTTTATTTTATTTCTTAGAAAGAAGACATCAATACCCAAGGCTTAGATATTTTTCAGATTTTTTTTGAATTAGTTTCCTATTTTTCCCAATGCGTTGAACAGAGAATTTCATGTTTAGTGAAAAACCTATATTTGGTAAAATTAAAAAAACAAGTTCATAATAAACTCAATGTGTAATAAAATTATATTCATTGGAAAGCTTGCTTAGAGAACTATAATATTACATTTTGGGTTGTCAAGATCATTCCATTTGAGCCTTCAACCAGAGGTTTCAAGGCAAAAAATCTACAAAAAAATGTAGAAATCTTCAGAGAAGTGTTAAAAAAGGGGGTTCGAACGAAGGGGGGTTTGAGCGAACCCCCCTTTTTTAG
This sequence comes from Cryptomeria japonica, assembly GCF_030272615.1. NCBI lineage: Eukaryota > Viridiplantae > Streptophyta > Pinopsida > Cupressales > Cupressaceae > Cryptomeria > Cryptomeria japonica. The sequence goes on along the minus strand of NC_081407.1, from coordinate 127,957,456 downwards.
GGGGGTTCAAATGAAGGGGGGCTCGATCGAACCCCCATGCTATAATTGAAAAATGACATAAATGGGCATTAAAGGTGCTTCACTCAAAATATGGGGTTCGAGTGAAGTGGGGTCTTCGCTCGAACCCCAAAGGGTATTCCGTTCGAACACCCCCACTTTGCTCGAACCCCCCATAAACAAAATTTTCCACTTTCGCCAATTTCCTTTGTTGGCAAAAGTGGGAACCAGGTTTGTGAGTTCACCCTTGACTATCTTACACAGGATAGTCAATAAATCTAGAAAGGACTGGCATCTGCACCTCAATCATGCCCTGTGGGCTTATAGAACAAGTACAAAATACCTACTGGGGCTACACCTTTTTCTTTGGTGAATGGGTCTAAAGCAGTATTACCTATTGAGGTGGAAATACCATCTCTAAGAGTTTCTTTGCAAGGTCTTGTTACTGATGAAGACTATAGAATATCTAGATTGCAAGAGCTCGAATTGCTAGATGAGCGTCGACAAGTGGCGTTTGATCATCTCAGAGTGTATCAAAAGAGAATGTCTAGAGGATACAAGAAGAAGGTTCGACAAAGAGAATTTCAAGTTGGTGACCTAGTTCTAAGAGAAAATCCTAAAAATCAATAGTTTCGAGACAAGAAAGGGAAGTTTGAACCCAACTGGCTGGGTCCCTATATCGTTACTGCAACTTTTGGCTTTGGTGCCTATCAACTCTCAACATCGGAAGGAGAACAGCTCCAAGAACCAATCAACACCATCCATCTAAAGAAATTCTTCACCTAAATATTATCTGCTCCAGTAGCCTATACAGCTAAAAAGTCCTGAATAAATCCTAAAAAATCATAAAATGTCCTGAAAAAATCATAAAAATCAAAAAAAGTCCTCAAGAAATCCTAAAAATCAGAAAAGTCTTGAAGAAATTCAAAAAAAAAAAAAAAAAGGAAAAAGAGAGAAAATGACTTGGTGAAAACCTAGTAAACAGACACCTTGGTTAAAAAAAAAAAATGAATCTCTGTCAAGCAGGTGAAAACCTGGAAAACAGATGCCTCTTGTACTTAAGCGGTCCATCTATTAATGCAACGTTGGCATTCTCGCTTTCATGCATAATCGCTTTTGCTTGTACATATGTTTCAATCACTTTTGTGACATCCTGGTTCATTGGAACCTTCATGGCTTGAAACCAATCAATGTCCTAGTCTTAAGTTAATCAACAGAGCACATTACATGTCCTAAGTATTATCAACTATGTTATCTTTCTGTCAGTGAAACCTGGTTGTTCACTCTGAGTCAGTCACCTGTCTCCCAACTACTGAAGAGTTTTATCACTAAGTAAACAAGCAAAACAAAACTGAAAACAATCACTAAACTGTTTGTGATATGCATGAAATTTTCTTTGTGTGCTATCTTTTACATTGGCCTTCGCTTATTATTCCATCTGAGTAACTCGAGGAAGTCTATCTTGACTAAGAGGAGCAAGGATTGGGGGCATAATATTTTCTTTGTTTTCTTCTTGTAGGAATGATTTCGATGAAATGAAAACATCTAATCAACTGGGTGTCTGTGATAAGTGCCTTCACATTGAGGTGAAATCGCCACACATACCTCAACTCTGCTTATTTGTATGCTACAGGGAGGTTCCCATCATTTCTTTGTTTGTTTTGAGGGAATTTATTTATCATGCAATCTAGGTCCCTATGAAATCTATCCAAGGATATGAATGAAAAAAGGGTTATTGCGGACAAGATAATTAATATTGTACATGAAAAGAAAGGAACTCTAATCTACCTGCTATGTTTGTAAAACACTCAATGATGAAAATTAAGCTTTTCAAATCCAATGACAAGGAACTCTATCTACATCTCATTTTGCATTTCATTATGCATTCTGTGAATTTAGAGTGATTTCAGTATGGTAAAAATGATCTCTTTATCTTCTGAATGAGAGTTCGAAGCATCATCATTTCTTAGCTAAGTGGTCTCTTCTTCATCATTTCTCTGATCGAGTACTTGTGTATTGAGATGTTTAGCTAAATACATAAGCATTATACAGATTCGTACACTTATTTGCATTCATATTATTGCATGAAGAAAAATAAATTTTTGTGTTACTAGTTACTCATCCTCCTCATTTATTGGCATCATCATTTATTTGCATAAAAAGAAACAAAAATAAACATCCATATTCCATTTCCATTCATTCACCCACATTGAAAAAGAAATGCATACATATAGAATAAAGCATATAGAACAACATCTCATAATCACTCAACACAAGTATAATGAAGTCAAATCAGATCTCGTATATATATATATATCGTATAAAGTCTCAGAGTACAAAATGATGTCAGCTGACATATACAAACTCCCATCGGAGCAAGAATTGTATAGGCTACAAAAGAAATGGGTGTGTCTACAAAAAGAATATCTAGCTCTCAGCCTCTCCCTCATAACTTGGTGGAGGAGGTGGACTCTGCTGACTAGGATCTTGATGAGGTGCCCAAGCTTCCTCTGATTGCACCATATATTGTGAGTACGATACAACCTGCTGCGCTATAGGAATAGTTACGTTGCAAGCTGCAACGTAATAAGCCACCTGACTTCTTTGGTGCAAAACATCCTATCGCAAAGTGTCTGTCTTTGCCCTCCTCTCTGCTGTCATCTCTGTGACCTGACAATCGCGCTTAGCCCTAACCTCCACTAGTTGTCGCTCTCGCTCCGCCAGCTGAGTTTGTGCCACTATCAACTGTGACCATAACCTCTTTAGGTGTGCTCTCATCGACTATGTTGTGTCAGCCCCCTCATCCCTCATAGGCTCCCCGCCTCCATCTCCACCTCCATCCCGTCCCCCATCACCGCCTCTGGCTCCCCCCTACCCCTCTCTTCTTTGTCAGACCTATCTTGACGCTGCTCTCTCCTCTCCTCCACCCTCCAACCCCCTCACTCTACCAATCCTCACTCCAATAGTCCCTAGGGATCCACCCTCTCCTCTCTGCTTCCTACCACAAGCTGGTATCCTACTGCTACTAGCACCAGGATCGCCACCTACCTACCTCGGAGCCTCGACTCTCTATCCCTATGCCTGCCTCTAACCCTGTCCTAGTCCCTATATAGGGACATCAACCTCTACCTCCTCTATATAAGGAGCCTACTTAGTTGGATCTATGAATCTGGGGAATGGATGTCACTGGAACCAATCCCTGTACTAGGGCAATACCCCCACATCTGTAACATCATCCATGTAATCCCATCAAAGTCTCTGCAATCCAATCACCTCCTGCATACTTAGGGTGTACGATAACCTCGGTGACCATCCCCGCCTCTCCTCATCAGCATATCTCACATATGTTGTGTATTCTTGCAAGATCCCCTAAGGCCTACCATGTTACATCATCACCCAAGATACCACAAATCACTCCACTATAGTCTATGATCTACCAATGAGTGGACGTGTAACAAAAAGATCCCTGCATATGATCCACTAGTCATCCCATGGCTCTAAGCCCCTATAAGGTCTCCATACAATATCTAGCAAGTCATCCAATGATTGTCTCCAAAAATCGGTCTTGCTCAAATGGGGCTATGTAACATAACCTGAATACCTGTACACAATCAGTTGATCAAGCTCTCTATTGTCATCTATAATCGGTCAGCATACTGGGAGGTGCTCCCACACCCATATCTGTAAGATCAAGACACCTGCAGCCATGCTCTTCCCATCTCTGTACACAATCTCATGCATCTTGTGATACATGTGTGCTAATATACATGAACCCCAGCCTAATCTCTGAGGGGTCTTCATCAACCTCTCCAACATCCTGCCCCATCCACACTGGAATCCTTGTTGTCCCCTATCTGGCATCAGAAAGCAACCGATAAAACCTGCTAGAACACAAGCAAGAGGAAACTCCTCACTGTACCTACTCATCATGATATCCCAACTGATGGAACGTGTCAAGATATCTGGATCCCTTAATACACGTCTGATAGCCTATAATCTAGGAAGATGTGTTGCATCATAATCTACCATACCCCCAACAAAAGGGATATGGAGAATCCTAGAAACATCCTCAGGAGTGATGGTCATCTCCCCAACTGGAAAAGGAAAGGTATTATGCTCTGAATGAAATCGCTCAACTAAGGCTGTGAGCATACCGTGATTCACACAGATATCTGGTAATCTAAGAAGGTGCGCCAAATCGCATAAATCAATATGTGCCTGCTCAACCTCTGAAAGCTACCAAACTAAGGTCATCGTAGGTGGATACACACACCTAAAGAGAACATGAGGCAATCGAACCTGCAAAAATTAAACAACGAAGCATCAGAAAATACCCTAAATAAGCCTACAAGAGAAGTAAAACATCACACAAATCCAACTACGTCAATTGCAAAAATCAAAATTTCAAGTTTAGACCTTAAAAAATGCTCACTGTTTTCCAAACAACAATACACAGAAAGGCAACGACTCGTACGAGTTAGGATTAGGCCCCATACGACAAAAGACTCCCATACCACAAACTATTAGACCCCAGATGACAAAATGGTCTCTTATGAATGTTGTCCTATGATAGAAGGGTGGGGTCATAATGACAAAACTAATGACCCTAAACGACAAAACAAAATTTAATAGTTTGTCGTATGAGACAGGATCCTATCTCGCACGACAAAACGTAAAAACCCGACTTCAACATGCCAAAAGGTTGAAAAATCAACAAAAAAATTCAAAATTGAAATGATTAACAAGCTTGAGATCGCTCACTTATCGTTGTCTCGTAGTTTCGAGGTCGATTATGTCATCTTTGGTGCTCGAATCGATGCATATGAGTGGGAACCACCATTTTTCTTCACAGAAGGCTTTTTGAATTTTCAAACTTGGAGGGTTAAAATGAATTGAAAATGACACTTTTTACCCATATATAACCAAAACCCTAATTTTTCAACTTGCTCTGATTGACATGAAAATTGTACCCTTAGCTAATTTTCCCATCCTAATTCCATTTTTGGGATCGAAATCAAAATTCAAGATCATTCTGCTAGTCAATTTTATCAAATTTGGACCACTTAGCACTTTTCATTAAAAATCATTGTTTCTCCAATTTGTGCTCAATTTCTCGTAAATCAAACACTGAATCTCAATTTATTCTCCAAATCAACTTTGTACTCACTTTTCTCATCACACTTAATCTTCAAAAATTCCTCTAAATCATTTGGGCTCAATTCATTATCATCGCTCAAAAATTGCCTCTCATCATGTACCCTTGCTATCTTTCTATTTCGCTCCTGAGGGGGCATACTCATGACCTTATGAACTCACATCCTCAAATGTCGAGAAAATTTTCAAATCTTCAAGTAGCTAAGCTTCATCAAATCAATCTCTAGGAGCATATCAATTTTATCGCTTCATATCAAGCTGATATTGTCTTTGTCTGAATCAGTCTCTTAACGTTAATCAGTTTCATCACTTTTCATCAAGCTGATTATTCATTTAAACTCAATCAAGGGTTTAAAGAGTATTTTTTATCACACTCAATATAAGCAGGTGTTCAGTTTCATCACATCGAATTAAGTTGGACAGTTTATCTTCGCTCATCGTGTCTTGATCAATCAAGTTCAAGATCGATTTTATCTTCACTCACTGTGTCTAGTTCAATCAAGTTCTAGATCAGTAAGATCCACTTCTTGATCAATCAAGTTCAAGTTCGGTATCTTTTCTCTCTATCGTTCCTAGTTCAATCAAGTTCGGGATTGGTATCACTTTAATCAACTCTGTTCAGCTTCATCGCTTCAAATCAAGCTAAACACCTCACTCTTCATCTGGTTTGTGATGAATCAAGTTCAGAACTGGTATCTCCTAGACATCAACTATTCTTTGAACTGACGCATTTCTCGCACATTAATTCAAAGAGGGGCAAATATAATACCCTAAAAATGGTCATCTAAACCATGGGCCCCTAATCTCGACAATGTCACCAAGGTCCTAACCAAAGGCAATTAAATAAATCTTGAGCACACAATTAAATCTTTAATCGTCAAATGTCACATGGCAAAATTAATCACTCAATATTAATTAAATATTTATTTAATTAATTAAATCATACCAAGTATATTATTTTAAACAATTATCTTATTTATTTTAATTAAATATCTTTTGCATATTTAATTAAATAAATCAATTTGCCATTAAGTCATCAAAAAAGAGGAATTAATTTGAAAAATAAATTAAAAATGCCATAAATCTTCAAAAAAGGAAACAAATCAAGAAAGAGGAATTGGAAATTATGAGCACAAATCTTCAAAAAAGGAAATAAATCAAAAAAGAATTAAAAATTGAGAAAATAAATCAATTGGAGAAAATCTTGAAAAACAAATTAAAAATTGATAAATAATTTCAAAGAAAGCAATTAAAACAATTAAATATTAAAATTGAATGAAATAGAGAATAAATCAGTTTTTTCTGATTTTATCTTAACTTTAGTTTAATTTCTTTGAAAACTGAGAAAAGCATCCAATCACATCAATTCACATGGATTGTGCTTCCTCTTGGAAAATCTTGACCGCTCATCATCATTTGATCTTAGCCTTTGGTTTCTTTCTGAATTTTCTATAAATTCAAGCTCTCATCTCTCATTCAAAGATCCTGGAGAATATATTGTTATCATGCTGTTTTTTCTCTAGGTTCATTGATATTTGTGCATTTAGATATTCACATATTATTTATTGCATACATATTTAGATCATTTAGCTCATTTATTTCTTATATCATGTTATATTAATCTTCCATATCTAGCTTAAATCTTGCATCTATCTAGCTTAGATTCTTGCTCATATAGATTAAAAATACTTCATTTAGGTGTTGTCTAGTCACTGGATAGAAATATAAACTAGCATCTACTATAAGGCAATGGGTCGCTTTGTAATGGTTTATTATTCATTGATTATTGATTTACTAACCATGCATCTAATGACTTAATTGTGTTGTTCTCAAATTCTGATTGCTTTGTTTTCCCTACTCAAATCTTAGATCTTTGTCACTTATGCAGAGAAACAATAGGAAACAGAACAAAAGCCAACATATAACAAGGTTTGAACTAAAACCTTCTACACTTCAAGCTTTCACCTAGCTTAGGCAGGTTTACCTTCTGTGATTACTTTTCATAACTGTGATTGGAGATCTACAGAGAAGATAAATACCAACCCTTGCAAACCCTATCACCTTGAACATAAAAGAAAGGCTTGTAATCATTTTTTATTGATCTCCAAGAAGCTTATAGAACACAACAAAGAATACCAGTGCCTTATCCCGGGCTTCAGATTCACCTAAGACTAAATAAGAATTTTAAATTGGAAATCCACATACATTTCATCATTCCGATTTCACTAAACTTACATATGCTTGACATAAATAAATTTTTATCTTTATGCTAAACCCAGTTTTCAGATTCAAGTAGAATTATTGATTACTATCAAAGAAATTCTAAGTATATTTAATCTCCCTCCTTGAGAAAGAAACCTAAAAAATCTCCATGAATTTGCCTTGCAAATCATTCAATTAAATAACCCTGGATTATCTAACCAAACTCGTAAATCAATCATACATACAAGAAGACAACAGGAATCTAGGATTAGAATGCTTTGATCTGTGTATTGATGTCCATCATTGAATCTACATTAACTCAGAATGATCCTTTAGAACCAGAAAGAAGAAAACCCCCAAATATATTTTGCCAGGGCTTTTTTACAAAATTCTTGTGATCCCTACAAATGAGAAGAAATTGGAAAAATGAAGAGGAGGGAAAAATTAGGTCTGCAACTGAAATTTCTAGATGTCTTCTTTTTCAACTGAATTTCAATTCCTTCCTTATTCCCATGGAAAATTCTCTCAAAAGATCTGATCGTTGTTTAAACAAACTTCATAACTGTATTCCTCATCTTGAGAGCTTTCCGGTGATATATGATACTTGCCATTTTGACCAAAAAAGGAGCCCTAGGCGAATTAATCATTCACATGAGCACAATCATTTAAATTTTTTGAATTTTCAATATAGTTTCAACTATATATTATACTAATTTTAAATTTAATTTTTTCCTCCTTTTGTGCCCTAACACCTTGCCATGTGGCAGGCCCTGATTGGTCGATGGGGTCCACTGGGTGCCACCTCGGATGCAACCTCATCACCACCACGCGTATACCACATCACCGCCACTTGTCTGTCCACCTGTCACCATCTGTTTGCCACATCATCGCCACCTAGGTGCCATCGGGATGGGACCCACCTGCTGGACCTCTGACTGGACCTATCACGTCATCACCAGCTAGCTTTCGCCATTTCATAGACGGTATGTTTCATGCATCTTCGCCTCACGAAACCACGCGCATCGTCGATCTGCTCGAGACTTGCTCGACCTTTAACCTTGCTCATTTTCAGAGATGCTTTTCACCATTTCACGGACCTTAACGGGCGAGCAACTTTCCTTTGCAAAATCGCATGAGCTGTCCAATCTCTGAAACCTATAGGATCTTTAACTCGCTAAGCTTTTAGCCTTTCGCCATTTTGCAGCCTCTAACCGGTGAGCACTTTCGGCCTGTCAATCAACGCGCTTCGCCAGATCCTTTGCAACCTACTCATTAGTTAAGTTGACCCTTCTCTGTAAAATTCACTTGTTTGCCTCGGGAAGCATGCATGCGTGGGGTCCACCTGGTTGCCGCTCAGTCACCACCTCTAGTCGCATTGGGATCCTCACCCGTGCACGGGCCCACCTTGGGCGCCCAATGACACCATTCGTAAAAAGCCTAGAGGCTTTGACATTATGCATTGGTGGAGATTTACATATAAATATCAAAAAAGTCTCCTTCCCAGCCAATGTGGGATATATGCATCTTCCTGGGAATGCATTTTGGGGGTTTCTGCAGAGCTTAATTGGTGATTTTTCTTTGCATTTGATTGAAATTTCAACGCCCAAACACCATTCCCACGTAGAGGAGAAAAATCTTGGGTTAACCAAACTTGGGGTTTTCCATGCTATCTCCACAGGTCACAAGTTCCAGTTTATTTTGATTCCTTTGACTTGCTTTCCATTCAAAATCTTCAAGGCGACACACATGACCATCTCGCAGGGCGAAATTCCAACATGCCTTGGATTTCCTCCCGATTTGGTACCTCTCCACAGTGAAGAGTAATTGGAAGCCCTCACTTTCTAGCACATGTTAATGCTAGCAAACACATCTGCCACTCTCCAACGACAAGGTTTCCTCAAAGATCAATACCATGAACACCAATATTTCTCATCTTCTGCTGCGAAGTCTTCAATGCCATCTGCCTTTCATGTGTGGGGGAAAACTATTGAAGCAATTTGTTTAAGTTTAATAAACACCCTTCCAACACCTTTGCCATGCTATACATCTTCACGGAGGACATTAGCATCATGGAGATTACATTTGCAGAAAGGTTTCAACTGCTGAATCATCAACGCCCAATTACAATAAGGAGGAAAGGATGCTCTCAAGGGCAATGGGGCAGCATATGCTATGTTTTACACCTGTTCAACGTAATTTGCATTAAGTCCTTTTACCCTCATCATTGCGCAGAAGGGGAAGCTTGGATTTGTACTTGCTAATAGCATTCTCTCTTTGCCGGCAGCCTTCCCAAAGCACTCTCCCATGCTCCCACACATAGAGGAATATGCCAAGCATCTGCTTGCTAGACATTCGTTGGACCTCTCCATACAACAGAGTATCCCTCTTTTAAAAAAAAAATGAGAAACTGATCTATCAAAATGCAAGTGTTCCTCTTGACTAGAGTGTTGACCGCTTCTTTTGTGTACAATCCCAGGGTTGGTATGTCCTTCAATTGTAACTGCGACTTCACCTTTCATCATTTGTCTTTGATATATATTCTCTTTAATGCCATTAGCTCTAAAAGATTAAACCCTACACCCCCGGCCTTGGATAAAAGAAGGAATACTAACTCATTTACCAATGCATTATTGAAAAACATCACTCAATTGCTGACTACAAGAAGTGTTTGTTATTCCATCAAGACGTAGCAATTTGCAGCATCGACAATCACATAAACCCTGAATAAAATCAAAGGTTTGAGTGAAAATGGAGCCATGACCTCTCTATCCCTTATATAAGGAGATGATTGAAAAGACACAAGAGAGTAATGAATCTAAGCATTGAAGTTTTCTAGACAAGCTTCTATCCAAGACTACATATTTCTTTTCCACCTTCATCTTTTACATTCTTAATAACAAGACAATATGTTGTTTTCAAGTCTAAGTTTCATTTGCCAATTGTCTTGTTGACCATGTCGATCTCTTCCATACCAGGCCTAGAACACTCAACAAGAATTTATAATAACATTTCTATGCAATCCCATATCTTTATGCATCATGAAGTCGTGCACCAAGAGCATTTTTGCCATTAAAAAAATAAGGCACGAGTGTGAGCCAGGTTGGGCCGCAAAGTGGCTCCAACTAAATTTTTTTTTCGTTTTCATACAAATGACCTGTGAGAAGCTTCAGGGACCTTACCCATGCCTCTAGAAATGATCGGCATCATTTTTAGATCATCAGACTAAAATTTGCAACCCTCGGGCGATTACACCACATTTTCGCATTTAATCGCAAAGACGTAATTTTCAAACCTATCAAAACACCTTTCTGGATCTCGCCATCTGACAGGAACGTACTCTTATATACAAGCATGAACACTACCAAGTGGTTTCTCAAAATGAGTCCTGAGCGAAGAGATATTAATCAGCGAAAATGACAAACTGGCTTTGTCGACACTGCGGACCTGACGAAGTCAATATTCTGGCAGCACATGATGCCTTTCTCAAAAATACCAAACGACCTCCGTAGGCCCTCAAATTTGAAACATAGGTACCTTAAAGTACATATTAAAATATAGAAATCTTAGTTTGATCACAATACTGATAGGATGCAAATGGTGCACTCATGAAAATGGCTACATTAACTGATATAACACTAAAAGTACAGAAGACTGAAAATGATGGCTAAATGAACCCTTTTGAAAACCGATCAAATGGATTGGTAGGAGCCTGAAACTAGAAACATAGCTCATCATTTATACCAGCATTAACCTGGAACAAACATTCTATCATGACACCCACTAAGGCAACTTTTACACTCATGCAAAATAGGGCTCCGACTAGCTGTCGAAACAGGGACTTGCCAAAACATAGAAACTGCAAATGGATTTGACTTGGTAAACTGAGCAAATCGATTCATTAGGACTTGAAATTTTGTAGGCTGACTCATATTTATGCATAAAATCCAATCCACTTTTATTTTCTTCAAGACGATCAATAGGGCAAAAGATATAATCGCTCAAAGTAGGCTACTCAATAAAATCTGCATTTGTGCCTAAAATGCACTTTTAGCTCACCCCTCAAAATGGGTACTTGATAAACTTCTCCAAACCAAATTCTAAAAGTTGCAACACATTTTATAGGCCAAATGAACTATGTAGGGCATTAATCCCAAGCCTTACCCTCTGAAAATCAATTGGCTCCACTTTCCCTCTCTCTAACTAGGCCATTCAAACTGACTTATTTAGATACTTTTCTGATATGCAGAGAAAAAATTTGAATTGGGCCTAAAAAATTGACTTAATTTTAATGAGTCCCAACAGTGGCTCTGATTGGGGATGGTTGATTGCAAGATCAACACAAGAACATAGAATCAATGGTTAAGCAGACCACCCAAAAACAAATCATTTCTCATTTCTTCTCAAAAACAGGGCTTCCTTATTCTACCCAAACAGCGGGGCACTTTATTGAAAAACACACAACTGAAGGAAAGCAACTATACAAGATATACAAACATACTAACAACTAATTACAAACTGCTCAATCAATCTTAGCATTTACCTCTGTCAAAAATCTGATTCTCATCACTTGATACCATGATCCAAAGAAAGGCACTTTTCAATAACAACTAAGCATAACTTTTATAATCCACCTCTTTTGTCTCATCACTGTAATAGCTAGTGTGCATACCTTTTGTCTGATTCTAAACTTTATAATCACACACTACTTCAACACAAGTAAAAACATGAGACAATTCACCATAGAGGCTTTCCCGCAAGATACCATACATTTCACTATCCCAATCAATTCTACCATTTGCGAAGACATCATTATGTTGAACTTCAAAAATAAAACATTCATTTTCAACATTGTAATTCTTATCAGCACATGCCTTATTATCATTTAAATTAATAGAACGAGGGACACTACTACCAACTGATGCAAACAAGGAACATACATGTTACAATCCAGATGTGACATTTCACTATGTTGATCACACCTCATACTATCCTTGCTTATCAAACTGAAAACCTCTGCATTCTCAACATCCCATTCATGGAAAAGAATGCATACCTCTGGCTGAAGCAAATCCTCAGCTAACTCTTTCTCTTTCAGGCTTACATCTACCTGAAACACTTCCATTTGTGGTCTAAAAAAGTCATCATATAACCCATGCCTCTTGTCTTCATCATGAAGTAAATTCTTACAACCCATGTTACTGTTGTTCAGAACTTTCTCAGCATTACAAACTTGTTCAACACAAGGGAAAACTTCAACATTTTCATCAATGAAATCAGCACCATGAACATTAGTATCAAAAGAAAAGAACTCCATATCTGGTTCAAGCATACTATCAACATTCACATCCTCATCATGGTACTTGAAATTCTGAAAGCATTCAAATGTGGGTTCATTTAAATCTAAAAATAGAACATTATCAACACTGCACATACATTCTTATCTTCAAAAACACTTTCGTTTTCAGATTCATCACTAAGGTACATAACTTGGTCTTCTATTATATCATCTTCACAAGATGAATAATAAGAATTCTCATAACCATCCTCTACTGCATGATTAACAATCATTTGCTGATCAAAAGAAAGTGAAACACTTGTGCCAAGATCGTTCTCATTCTGAAATTGATCTTCATTGTTCATTTGCATACCTTCAAGGTGATGGGAATAGAACTCATTGTCCTCATAATTAGCAACACCACTCCATTCTGAAACACATTCATCACTGGGTACACTTGCACTGGACACATCATCAACATCATTCATAATTTCATTTTTAGATTTATCAGACTTAGACAAAATCTGATTAGACAAAATCTGATTTATATTGTATTGCACATTTTCACTTGCATAATCAACAACATTTGGTGATCCATCAGTACTTGGCATTTCAACATCAAATACATCAACAACATGTAAATATTGATGGTCATCATTACCATAATTTTCATTATTTTTAACCTTAGGAGATGCATGATTAACTTGATAATTGGCAGCCACATAATCAACATAATCGACATACAAATCAAATGGTACATACCCCTTGTATATATCAATCTTCGTATCAGCATTATCACAACATTGCACACTGATCATTCCATCATTACTGTGAGAGGCAACCGACATTAACAGCAGAGGATCTTGACTCTCATTCAAATTTGAAGCACATGCATCAACAAAACCATTCGGAACTGCAGAGCTTGATGCACCTAGACAAGGAATGATTGGTTTAGCTTCACATGGTATTTCACCATTAAAGGTGCTTTGACAAGAAACTACAATAGACACAAATTTCTTGGCTATTCGAAATTTCAAATTATTTTCAATGTCTCTAGCTATGTTAAAAGCTTCATACAAAGTCTTAGGTTCTTTGTTTCTCAATAGGAAACCCATCTTCTTACCAAAAGAACTCATAAATATCCAGACATACCGTATCATCAAACTTATACTTTCTAGAAATTTTAGACAAGGCTTGTGAAAATATGATATTAAATGTTGGTACCAATTCATCTTCCTTGATTTGTATATAAGTGAACTCTTTCAATAAATCATAATCACTCACTTTCTCATCAAATTTGTCTATGAAATCTGAAACTAGTTCTTCCCATGAGGAAATACAATCTACCGACAAAAAAGAGAACCAATCGCTTGCATCGTCTTTCAATGACTGAACAAACAATTTCATGCATATATCTTCCTAACAAATTTCGAATTCTCCTATCAGATCTGAAAATCTTTTCAAATGTTGACATGTTGATTCTGATTTCTTCCCACTGAAAATTGGCAAATACTTTCTAATTTCTGTGGGTATGGGATTTGGGTAACCTGAAATAACTTCAAAGTTTAGAGCAGCATAATACTTCATACTGAAACTCTTTCTATTACATGGTTGTTCTATTTCACTGGACATGGTCATATGTGGATAATATTGGGGCTGAAAAAATTCACTACACATTTCTTCATTACTTCCACAAATGATTATATAACTTTGGATAAAAAATTCAAGAAAGTATCCTTATACTGAAACTATTTCACAATATTGCTTGACACAAAGCTCCTCCTAAATTTGCATACTACGGAAGATAACATACACTAAATATTTTAGCAGCATAGATATGCAAACTAATTTTTTATGATTCCTCTTTCCCTCTAGACTAGTGCTGTTCACTAAATGGGAAAATGACATTACACATTCTAATTTCAGAACACATATCTTTGCATTTGAAACCTCTGAAAATACTTTGAGATTTGTAGCTGTAAGACTTGTAGATCTAAAAATTTACTTCACATTTTAGCACGGTCTTTTATCACAGAGTCGCCACCTCTTGCATAGAGGATATTTTGAACAGTAAGATACCATTCAACACAAGTTTAAATCTCCATTTCTCTTTCAATCTCTCTGCAATAAACACTCTTCTAGGCCACAATCATATAGATTTGGGAATAATCAACACCGAATCTATGTATATCTTTCTGCACTTTATACCAAACTTTTATGATGAAGAATTCATGTGTAGATCTGCATTAGTAGTGATAACCCATATCTCTGCACTTATATAAAAACCATAAAAACCTTATGCAATACTAATTGTACAAACATTCAGCACTGATATGAACCATAGAGTTGCCACCCAAATAAGGAATTGGGGCAAAGTTTGCATATAGCTGCAAGGACTTGCTCACAACTCAGCAACATGAATTTACTGTTACTCATTCATAATATATGACATAAGAAAACATATCATTTTGTAGATCTAGAACACTAAACACTCTCTTCACCATAAAATCAATTTACACACTGTGCATACACAATGGATTGACTAACTTGATGAAATTAGGCAATTTCTATTCAGCTTCCCAGCAGAGTCGCCACTTTTGTTGTTCTCAAATTTTGATTGCTTTGTTTTCCCTACTTGAATCTTAGATCTCTATCACTTATGGAGAGAAACAACAGGAAACAGAACAAAAGCCAACATATAACAAGGTTTGAACTAAAACCTTCTACACTTCAAGCTTTCACCTAGCTTAGGCGGGTTTACCTTCTGTGATTACTTTTCATAACTGTGATTGGAGATCTACAGAGAAGACAAATACCAGCCCTTGCAAACCCTATCACCTTGAACATAAAACAAAGGATTGTAATCATTTTTTATTGATCTCCAAAAAGCTTATAGAACCCAGCAAAGTATACAAATGCCTTATCCCGGGCTTCAGATTCACCTAAGACTAAATAAGAATTCTAAATTGGAAATCCACATACATTTCATTATTCTGATTTCACTAAACTTACATATGCCTGACATACATAAATTTTTATCTTTATGCTAAACCTAGTTATCAGATTCAAGTAGAATTATTGATTACTATCAGAGAAATTCTAAGTATATTTAATCTCCCTCCTTGAGAGAGAAACCTAAAACATCTCCATGAATTTGCCTTGCAAATCATTCAATTAAATAACCCTGGATTATCTAACCAAACTAGTAAATCAATCATACATACAAGAAGACAATAGGAATCTAGGATCAGAATTCTTTGATCTGTGTATTGATGTCCATCATTGAATCTACATTAACTTAGAATGATCCTTTAGAACTAGAAAGAAGAAAACCCCCAAATATATTTTACCAGAGCTTTTTTACAAAATTCTTGTGATCCCTACGAATCAGAAGAAATTGGAAATATGAAGAGGAGGGAAAACTTAGGTCTGCAACTGAAATTGCCAGATGTCTCCTTTTTCAACTGAATTTCAATTCCTTCCTTTTTCCCATGGAAACTTCTCTCAGAATACTTGATCTTTGTTTAAACAAACTTCATAACTGCATTCCTCATCTCGAGAGCTTTTCGGTGATATATGATACTTGCCATTTTGACCAAAAATGGAGCCCTAGGTGAATTAATCATTCACATGAGCACAATCATTTAATTTTTCTGAATTTTCAATATAGTTTCAACCATATATTAAACTGATTTTAAATTTGATTTTTTGCTCCTTTTGTGCCCTGACGCCTTGCCATGTGGCAGGACCTGATTGGTCGATGGGGTCCACTTGGTGCCACCTCGGATGACACCTCATCACCACCACACATATGCCACATCACCGCCACTTGTCTGTCCACCTATCACCATCTGTGCGCCACATCATCACCACCTAGGTGCCATTAGGACGGGACCGACCTGCTAGACCTCTGATTGGACCTGCCACATCATCACCACTTGGCTTTCACCATTTTGTAGACAGTATGTTTCATGCATCTTCACCTCACGAAATCACGCACACCGTCGATCTGCTCGGGACTTGCTCGACCTTTAACCTTGCTCATTTTTGGAGATACTTTTCGCCATTTCACAAACCTTAACTGGCAAGCAACTTTCCTTTGCAAAATCGTGCGAGCCATCCAATCTCCGGAACTTGCAGGATCGTTAACTCGCTGAGCTTTTCGCCTTTTGCCATTTCATAGCCTCTAACTGGTGAGCACTTTCGGCCTACGAATCAACGTGCTTCATCAAATCCTCTGCAACCTGCTCACTAGTTAAGTTGACCCTTCTCTGCAAAATTAGCCTATTCACCTCGGGAAGCGTGCCTGCATGGGGTCCACATGGTTGCTGCTTAGTCACCACCTCTGGTTGCATTGGGATCCACACCCACACATGGGCCCACCTTGGGCACCCAACAGCACCGTCCGTCAAAAGCCCAGAGGCTTTGACATTATGCATTGGTGGAGATTTACATATAAATATAAAAAAAGTCTCCTTCCCAGCCAATGTGGGATACATGCATCTTCTTGGGAATGCATTTTGGGGGTTTTTGCAGAGCTTCAATGGCGATTTTTCTTTGCATTTGATTGAAATTTCAATGCCCAAACACCATTCCCACGTAGAGGAGAAAAATCTTGGGTTGAGCAAACTTGGGGTTTTCCATGCTATCTTCACAAGTCACGAGTTCTAGTTTATTTTGATTCCTTTGACTCGCTTTCCATCCAAAATCTTCAAGGAGACACACATGATCGTCTCTTAGGACGAAATTCCAACATGCCTTGGATTTCCTCCCAATTTGGTACCTCTCCACAGTGAAGAGTAATTGGAAGCCCTCGCTTTCTAGCACATGTTAATGCAGGCAAAAACATCTACCACTCTCCAACGACAGGGTTTCCTGAAAGATCAATACCATGAACACCAATATTTCTCATCTTCTGCAGCGAAGTCTTCAACGCCATCTGCCTTTCATGTGAGGGGGAAAACTACTGAAGAAATTTGTTTGAGTTTAATCAATGCCCTTCCAACACCTTTGCCACACTATATATCTTCAGGGAGGATGTTCACATCATGGAGATTACATTTGTAGAAAGGTTTCAACTGCTGAATCATCAATGCCTAATCACAGCAGGGAGGAAAGGATGCTATCAAGGGCAATGGGGTGGCATATGCTATGTTTTACACTTGTTCAACATAATTTGCATTGTCCTTATCCTCTCATCATTGCACAGAAGGGGAAGCTTGGATTTGTACTTGCTAATAGCATTCTCTCTTTGCTGGCAGCCTTCCCAAAGCACTCTTCCACACGCCCACACATAGAGGAATACACCAAGCATCTGCTTGCTAGACATTCATTGGACCTCTCCATACAATAGAGTATCCCTCTTTTTAAAAAAAATGAGAAACTGATCTATCAAAATGCAAGTGTTCCTCTTGACTAAATTGTTCACCACTTATTTTGTGTACAATCCTAGGGTTCGTATGTCCTTCAATTGTAACTGCGACTTCACCTTTCATCATTTGTCTTTGATACATATTCTCTTTAATGCCATTAGCTCTAAAAGATTAAACCCTACGCCCCCAGCCTTGGATAAAAGAAGGAATACTAACTCATCTACCAATGCATTATTGAAAAACATCACTCAATTGCTGACTACAAGAAGTGTTTGTTATTCCATCAAGACGTAGCAATTTGCAACATCGACAATCACATAAACCCTGAATAAAATCAAAGGTCTGAGTGAAAATGGAGCCATGACCTCTCTATCCCTTATATAAGGAGATGATTGAAAAGACACAAGAGAGTAATGAATCTAAGCATTGAAGTTTTCCAGACAAGCTTCTATCCAAGACTACATATTTCTTTTCCACCTTCATCTTTTACATTCTTAATAACAAGACGGTATGTTGTTTTCAAGTCTAAGTTTCATTTTCCAATTGTCTTGTTGACCATGTCGATCTCTTCCATACCAGGCCTAGAACACTCAACAAGAATTTATAATAACATTTCTATGCAATCCGATATCTTTACGCATCATGAAATCATGCACCAAGAGCATTTTCGCCATTAAAAAAATAATGCACGAGCGTGAGCCAGGTCGGGCCCCAAAGTGGGTCCGACTAAAAAAAAAAATTGTTTTCATACAACTAACCTCTGAGAAGCTTTAGGAACCTTACCCATACCTCTGGAAATGATCGACGTCATTTTCGGATCATGAGACTGAAATTTACAACCCTCAGGCAATTACGGCACATTTTCACATTTAATCGCGAAGACGTAATTTTCAAACCTATCAAAACACCTTTTTGGATCTCGCCATCTGATAGGTGTGCACTCTGATATACAAGCATGAACACTGCCAAGTGGTTTCTCAAAATGAGTCCTAAGCGAAGAGATATTAATCGGTGAAAATGACAAATTGGCTTTGCCAACACTGCGGACCTAACGAAGTCAATGTTCTCGCAACACATGATGCCTTTCTCAAAAATACCAAATGACCTCCGTAGGCCCGCAAATTTGAAACATAGGTACCTTAAAGTACATATTAAAACTTAGAAATATCGGTTCGATCACAAGAATGATAGGATGCAAATGGTGCACTCATGAAAATGGTTACATTAACTGATATAACACTGAAAGTGCAGAAGATTGAAAAAGATGGCTAAATGAACCCTTTTGAAAATCGATCAAACGGATTGGTAGGAGCCTGAAACTGGAAACATAGCTCATCATTTACACTAGCATTAACCCAGAATAAACATTCTAACATGACACCTACTGAAGCAACTTTTACACTCGTGCAAAACAGGGCTCCGACTAGCTATCGAAACAGGTACTTGCCAAAACATAGAAACTACAAATGGATTTGACTTGGTAAACTGAGCGAATGGATTCGTTAGGACTTGAAATTTTGCTGGCTGACTCACATTTATGCATAGAATCCAATCCACTTTTAATTTCTTCATGATGATCAACAGGGCAAAAGATATAATCACTCAAAGTAGGCTACTCAATAAAATCTACATTTGTGCCTAAAATGCACTTTCAGCTCACCCCTCAAAATGGGTACTTGATAAACTTTTCCAAACTGAATTTTGAAAGTTGCAACACACTTTATAGGCCAAATGAACTATGTAGGGCATTAATCCTGAGCCTTACCCTCTGAAAATCAATTTGCTCCACTTTCCCTCTCTCTAACTAGGCCATTCAAACTGACTTATTTAGATACTTTTCTAATATGCAGAGCAAAAATTTGAATTGGGCCTAAAAACTTGACTCAATTTTAATGAGTCCCAACAAATTGAAGTGTTGTGTATTCCAGATACAGATACAGGTCCACTTTTCATACACACAGGTATGCACAACTAAACTCCTCTAAACAACACGTCATCTTGAATAAAATAGTCCAACCACTTACTTTTGTCTATCATAACCGGTTCCTTACAAGCTTTTCAAGGTTATGCAAAATCTGGGTCATCCTCATACAAGTTCTTCAATTTCTCAAAACCTAACACCTCCACTCTCATCTCTATCAGCATGTTCCTTCTTTTACTCAAGGGATCATCAAGTTTATTTGACTTTCCACTTCTATGCTTCAACACAAAGGTATAACTTTGCAAGAACTTCACCTATCTCATATGTCTCTAATTCAGCTTACTCTAACTATTCAAATACTACAAAGCTTGATGATCTGTATACAACACAAACTCCTTAGGCAACAAGTAATGTCTCCACTTCTTCAATGGTTGAATTATGGCATAAAATTCTTGATCATACATAGAATATCTCCTCCTTGTACATTCAATTTCTCACTAAAATAAGCTACCAAGTCTTCCTTCCCGACTCAACACTGCTCCAATTGCTTTCCCACTTGCATCATAGTCCACTTGAAATACTTTGCTAACATTTGGTAAAGCTAACATAGGCTGCTCTGTCACATTTTGTTTCAACAATTCAAAGCTCATATTTCCTCTAATTTTCCACTTAAAATCATTTCTATTTCCTCTCATTGTCTCATTCATAGGGTTGCAAACTAAACTGAAATTTCTGATAAACTTTTGGTAGAAACTAGCCAATCAATGAAATGATCTTACCTCTCCAATGCTTTCTTGTGTAGGCCATTCAACAATTTCTCTCACCTTCTCAGGGTCCATCTCCAATCCATCTATAGATATCACAAATCCCAAATAAACTAACTCTTCCTTCACAAAACTACACTTCTTAATGTTTATCTACAACTTTTGTTCTCTCAACCTCTGCAAAACTTGTCTCAAATGCAAACAATGTTCCTCATTTGTCTTACTGAAAATTAAAATGTCATCCATATATACAATAACCACCTTAACCAGGAATTTATTCAATGCCTCATTCATCAATCTCATGAAAGTACTTGGTGCATTAGTCAATCCCAAAAGGAGTCACCAACCATTCATATAATTCTTCATTTGTCTTGAATGTTGTCTTCCACAAATATCCTTCTCTGATTCTAATCTGATGGTGTCCACTCTTCAAGTCTATCTTTGTGTAGTATATGGCTCCACTCAAACAATCCATTATGTCATCCATCCTAGGCAAAGGAAATTTGTATTTCACTGTGATCTTGATTATTTCTCTAGAGTCGGTACACATCCTCCATTCTCCATTCTTCTTAGGTTCTAAAACTACTAGAACTACACAAGGACTCAAAATTTATCTAATCAAACCTTTCCTCAACAAATCCTGCACTTATCTATTCAACTCCTCATTTTCTGTCAATGTCAACCAATGTGCTGCTTTATTAGGCAAACTAGCTCTAGAAATCAGGTCCATGCAATGACTGATACTTCTCACAGGGGGTAATCCATCAGGTACATTATCTGAAATGATGTCTACATAGTCTATCAGCAACTCCTTTATCTCCTCTAGTTGTTCTTCTTCATGCTCTGGATTGTCATTTTTCTTAGGAACTAAAGAAAAACATACATTCTCATGTTTCATCCTATCCACGAATTTCCTTCCATCCACCAAACACATTCTAGTAATGGTAGAAACTTCAATTTTCAGAGGCTCCTCCAAGGGTAACAAGGTATACTTCATCCCATTTGCAACAATAGTGTATATGTTCTTCCTTCCATCATGTATTCCTTGTCTATCATACTACCAAGCTCTACCCAACAAGATATGACAAATATCCATAGTCATAATATCACATAAAACTTCATCATGATAAGATCCAATCTTCAATTTTACCAAACATTGTTTACTTACTAGTATCTTATAATCATCCTGAATCCATGCTATCTAATAAGGCTTAGGGTGCTTCAACCTTTCTAAATTCAACTTATTCGCCATCTCCTTTGAAACAAGATTATCTGAACTACCACTATCAATTGTAACTTTACAACACTTACTAGATACGTTACATCTGGTTCTAAACAAATTCCTTCTCTTCAAGGGCTCTTCATCATCTCCGGATTGACACAAATCTTTCCTCATTATCAACAATTCTCCATCTTCTAGTTTATTAGCTGATCCGATATGGTCTTCCTCTACCAATTTTGTTCTTCTAGTGTTCTCGATCTTCTTACATTCAAAAGAACAATGTCCTTCTCCTCCGCACTTAAAGAAGGTTCCTCTAAACACTCATTTTTCTTGTCTTGTATCATCCTTGTCATAACTCTCATTCCGGTATCCATCAAGTTCTCTTCTCTAATAAAAATTTATGTCATCCTTTCGATATGAACTACCATCTCTACTAGTTTCCTTGTCTTTGTTCTGAACTGTACAAGGTCTTCTTCCTCTGGAATAGCCTCTTCCTCCTTGAAATATTCCTTAGGAAAACCTTCCACCTCTTCTTCTTTGCTTCCGCTCATGTCTTTTGTTCAACTTTTCGATAGGCTTCCTCAAAGCTCTACAACTTGATTAAACTAAGTTCATCTTGTATAGACATGCACAACCCATTCAAATATCTAGTAACTTTTCCAATCTCATCATCAATATGTCTAGATATAATATTCAACTTGTAAAATGTTTCGGTATACTCCTTCACACTAGATTCCTTCTGCTTCAGGTTTTGCAACTTCTGGAATAGATTCACCTGATAATCGGCAATCATAAACTTTGATTTTAACTTGCTAACCATTCATTCCCAAGATTTGATTTTTTCTTTACCTCTTCTTTTTCTATCAACTTGCAAATATTTCCACCAAAGAGATGCATGTCCTTTCAACTTGGTAAAAGCATATCTTAGCTTCCTATCTTCTGTGGTGCCTTCAAAATCAAAATATTTTTCCATTTTCATGATCCAATCTAGCAATTCATGTGAATCCAAATTTTCATCATAATCCGATGGGGTAAAATGTTGTATGGTATTTGCTCTAAAAAATGGTCTTGTAAACCTTTCTTCATCTAGATCATTCACTAGTGGATTTTCTCCTTGTTCTCTAGTTGCCACAACTTCTTCATCATCTTTGCTCACATCTTCAACATGTCGACCTCTTTTCTGGGCCGTTTCAATATCTTCTAATTGGATTGTAATTCCTCTTAACATTTCCATCATAGCAGTGTCTGCATTTCCACGCGCTCCACCATTTTTATTTCCTCTTCACACAAATCCTCTGCAGTTGTAGACCGGATCCACAATTGATCACCCTACAACAAAATCTTATAGGACAACGCAATCTTTGAAATGAAATCTTGCTCTGATACCACTTGGTGCAGTCAGGGCAGGAGGGTCCTCAAAGGGAATAGTCTAGACCATGTAGCAAGAGTTACACAACAAAAACAACTCAAAGTGATGGAGGAAATGCAAAAACAAACTATTTTAAATCATGACAATCAACTATAAACTGTCAGCAACATGTGGGCGCCAAGATTCGGCTCATGAGCTTGAGTATAAAATATGCATGTTATGCAACATTCGGCTCCAGTAAGAATGCGCACCAACTCTGGACCTCCTAACCTAGAGATCTATTTCCTATTTTCTCTCACTTGATTTTAAATTCTTAATTAAATTAATTTATATGATCAAGGGTGATCCGTGTCAGCCCAAGGTGAAACAATCCTCGATGAACAAGATGAAATGTGTAAATCAACAAGGTCAGCCTCCACCAAAGAGATCCATCTAGAAAATCCATAACATGAAGTGCAGACCTAAGGGAAGGTTAGCCACACACAAAGGAATGTTAAAAATAATGAATTGAAGATCCACAAGCTAAGGAAATGATCCGCAAGATTCACCAAAAGAAATATAGGTCCAAGCGGTCTGGTGTTCTAATACAAAAAACTGTCTCATATTTTGGAAGTGATAACTTGATGAGAAAAGATCCAAACATCCCACAGACTTAGGATAAGGCAAATGAACATGTCCACGATCAAAATCCATCTCCACAAGATCCAGTGATAAAATGACAAGAAACTAAGAATGAAATGCTGAAATTGCAAAATAGAAACAAACTAAAAGAAAATATTTTTGGTTGATGCAAGATTGCCAAGAACCAAGAATGCTCCTACATCACACAAGCACACCATGGTATGTGTGGACCAAACATAGGTATCCACATGGAACAAACTGGCCCCACACACAAGGAAAGTATGTCGGAAAGAGTTAAAGGATCTACGCAGGTCGAAATCTATATTGCCGAACCACTATGTCACATCGACAAGAAAACCAGGTCACCAAGACATGAACCTCATCACATTGAAAAGAGCTCTTATCGATGAAACACATGAAGGATGATAAGAGGAGAAAACCATCTTGCCGATAGAGGAAGTCACACCGACAGAAAACCACTTCACCTAGACCAAAAACCTGTCAAGCTGAAAACTACCAAACACAGATTTATTTTTTATCTGCAACAAGGATATATCAAAAGCGATGGATCAAACACACTAACAGGAAGATTTAGGGGTAAAAGCACAATGTTGTGTTACACTTTTATAAAGGAAGTGGCCAACACAAGTAAAATCATTTAACTTCGACCACATAAAAGTGACATTTCTAAATTGAATTTCAAAATAATGTAAACTAATCAAATATAAAAATATTAATGAAATTTATGTTTTTTTTTTTTAAATTTTTTTTTTAAAATTTGACATTTGTTTTATATATTCAAAGATAGATTTTGTAGTGCTGAAAAATGTTGAAAATTAGGGGTTCTAGTCGGCATCACCAAACAAAATGAAAACAAACTTTTTTTTTTTTGGTTTTAATATTCGAAATAGAGGATATATATATATAAGCGGTGTTAAAAAAATTTTCAATTTTGATGTATATTTTTCTCATAATAATATATGAAAGTCCAACATAGCTGAATTTGGTATTTTTCATTCAGTGTCATCTTTTGTCTACTAAATTTATGATTATCAAAAAAAAATTATACCCTTTTGGAGAAGATTCTCTCATATAGCGAAAAATACATTTTAAAATTTTTTTTAATATCACTTAAATTTTTTTAAAATTTCTAATCAGCTTCTTTTTTACTTAAAAAACCTACATGCAATGTTTAATTAATAAAAAATATAAAAATTAATCAAAATATTAAAAAAATTATGTCTAGATTCGTGACTTCGAGCTCTACAAAAGGTTTTTTTAATTTCTGTAAAAAAATATTCTACCTAAAGAAAATTTGATCAGAAGTGAAAAGTTTCAGAAATACAGACAAAATAAGTGATTTGGTTGCCACATCACTTGCCACATAGGTGAGTTTGGCTGAACTATTTTGAATTTTTTTAAAAAATTCTAAGCTCAAGCACTCACAAAAAGTGCCTAAATCGTGCCTGGAGTCTAATCGAACTAAGTTTGGTAGAACTTAATTCACCATTTAGGCACCATACCAATGACACGAGGTGCCACATGGTAGGGTGGTAATCTAGTTGGACTACCCCCAGTTAGCCCCAAGTGCGACACAACTTCTTCCTTTTTCCCTTAGAACATTATTTCTAGGTCTAAGACACATGAATTTAAGACTTTTTCACATCATCAATTCATTTTGTCTACGTCTCAACTGCAACCTGCAACATCAACCTACCCTAGTTGACATTAATGACAACATTTGCCAACACCTATATATATCAACCACAACCTCAAGAACACCAATTGGGTCGACCTAATTAGGTGTAACATGTAAATACAAAAAAATTATCTAGAAACCATGTGTACCTACCTTTTCATGTTGAGATATATAAATATGTTTGTGCCTTAGTTGATTATATGAGAAAGGTTGAATATTTTATGAGACATCATTATGTTGTTGAGATTACTCAAAAATTGTTTGTTGTCATAACTACTCCTATAAAGCATTGGCTTTATGCATTACATTAAAACTTTTGTTGTTGTAAGAAAACTAAGCTTCATGTTTAGGGTGCAGGTTTTTTTCAAAAGAGTTTTCCCATGTAAATCTGGTGTCATAGTTTTATTTGTTTAAATCTGAAATTTATATGTGCATCTAATCAATAAATATTTAAGGGTTATTAGGAATTTTTGCACTCATTCTCATGTTTGATTAGCATACGAAGCATTATTGCACACTCAACTTCCTTTCATTAAGGAGGTAATATGGCTTCGTATACTTTTCGGTGAATTACAAATGAAGCAAGATCACATGGTGTTGTATTGTGACAACCAAAGTGCTTTAATTAGCACAAAATCATCATATCATGCCACAAAAAAATCATATCAATATTCAATATCATTTTGTATGTTAGGTGGTGCAAGGAGGGAAAATATATGTGCTCAATATACTCACTAATATAGACCCAATAGATATTATGGTGAAGCCCATTGGTAGGTATTTCATCTAGTGTAGAACTTCTTTAAGCTTGCATATTAATTGATATATTTAAAATTATTTATTTATTTTTGCTTCATGATATTTATAATTTTTTTGTTTGAATATGGCATTGTAACTTAGATGTCATATGCTATGTGAAGAAATATTTTCTAAAATTTCTAAAGATTGTTGTTGAAGAGGGGAAAAAGACCTATGAGGTGGATTAGTTAATAAGCATGCAAGTCAAACATATAATCATATGAAATCAAAGACATAATTCCAAAATACATGAAAACATGAATAAGATGCATATACCTCACAAAACCTTATACCTCTCCCTCAGATTGAGCTTGATGAAGTGAAGGTGCCCCTTGGTGATGCTCCACTTGATATGCTCATCTTGCTTGCTTGATGTGGATGGCTCTCCAATGTTGTGCACAAATGGAATGGATTTGGAAGATGATAAGGATGAGATGATCAAGTGTGGATGAGATATGATTTGAACATGATAAGGTTGCCAAGATGATTTCCTGGGCTCAAAAGGACAACATAAGATTACTAAACTTGGAGATGAAGAATGGAGGGATGGAGTCCTCAATTTATAGGAAGAGAAGAGGAAGAATGGATGGCTAGAATGGATTCAAGATGAAGGGCTAGGATTGCTTGTGAGCTCACATAAGGCCCAAGAGAGGGTGTGGAGACCAAGAGATATGCCTTAAAGATATTTATTGTCTCCACACTCCTCAAGGTACATTGGGAAGACTTCCCAAGGTACCTTGAGAAGAGCAAAGAGCATTGGGAAGACTTCCCAATGTGCCTTGAGAGGAGCAAGGGATGTGACATTCCTTGAAGAATGGGGAGGAGGAATTTAAAATTCTTCAAAAAGGGATAATCATGGGGATTGGAGGAATAAGAAGGAATTAAAAATTCCTTGGGAGAGGAGATGCCTAGAGGATTGTGAGATTTTGAAGATCTCACATTCACCTAGGAAAAGAGCATTAAAAGCTAGTGGTTGGATGGAAGGGACAAGGAGTTGACTTCATGGCTAATCATGATGATTAGCCATTAACAACTCATTAAGAGGGGGATTAGAGGAAATGTTAGGTGGGATTAGGAATTGTAGGAGGATTTGACTAGGAGAGAGAATGAGTGGAGAGAATTTAAAAATTAGAAGAACAAGGTTAAGTGAGTTTAGAGAGTTTCTAGGAGACTTTATTAGGTTAATGATGAATTAAGAAGTTGGTTTGTAGGAATCATGTGGGTTAACTAATTAATTGAAATTAATTAGCCAAGAGGAAGATTTGTGAGGATTTAATCTTTTAGAAGAATAAAGAAAGGGATTGATTTATTAAATAAATCAGTCGCATACTATAGTGACATTATCAATTATATTTAATTAATATTGAGGAGAATTTGAATTAAAATAATTAATTAATTAATTAATTATGTGAGGAATTAAAAATAATTAAAAAATAATTATTTTTAAGTGTCTACAGTTGTAATTTTAAATTTTTTGTGAGGAATAAAATACAAAAACAAGTATTTGCTTATGGTTTTTTCTTGGTATAATATGACTAGGTTTTCCACATAAATATGTGCATTTATTATCTATAACTTTCTCTTCATAGATTTGGATTGCAAATTTTCACATCATACATATGTAAAATACTTGAGAGATTGTGGGAGAAGAGAGGAAGAAAGATAGAGTGTCATAGACAAAAGATATAAGAGATCCTCTAGGTAAACAAAGATAAGAGAATGAAGGAGGAAATATAATGATATATTTTAGTAGGACCTAGCAGAACTACATATGAAGATCATTCTATGGATAATAAATGTTGATATAGTAGTGTTTGTATATCAAAATAATATGATAAATATATGATGTTTTGTGCTATAAGATATGGGACTAGAATGGACGTATGGATTCAAGTAAAAGTTAATTTTTTTAATTTACATTTAGATAAGTGGAAACTCAACACCCTAGTTATATTCCTCCTCTTAGGTTCATTTACACTAGGACATATTAACTACAATTTTAAATAGCATACACCTAGACCACTTTGTTTATATTTAGTCAATGATGATAAATACTTAAATTTTGTATGCTATAAATTTGACCTCAATAATATCTAAATCAAAAAATGAAAAACTAAAGGTGAATCCAAGGGATGGTAAGGTTGGCAAAAATATTTTCACACAATGGAGCTCAAACCCTATAATGATAGATATAGATCTACAAAGAACCAACAAAGAAGGACATATCCTTAGCATGATAAGAAAATTATAAAGCATTACATAATATAAATATGGAAACTCTTTGTGGTAAAGATGGAAAAACTCCAAAGTAAAACCAAAGATGGTCTAGGAATGTCAAATTAACAAAAAAATTGCGAGGGAGAAAAATCCCATAACATTTAATTCTAGATTGATTAAAAGGGCACAAACAATCAAGATTAAAGTAACCTTGAGAGAGTTATGAGTTGGGATAATAATAAACTAAAATTATGTCTATGAAATTAGATGCAAGAGATATAAGGGATTATATCTCAAACCTATGATAGAATAGAGTTGTTGAAAATGTGTAGAATCAATTTGTCATTGCTTAGAAATTGATTCCTCTAATGAAATCATCATTGACTCTACGCTGATCCAAAATATTGTAGTTGAAACCTAAATGACTCATGTTCAACCTCAAGTGATGTAAAACAACCTTTAATGCATGAGCCTTTTTGAAAAATCAATTAGAAAATTGTCTTGATAATATAGATAAGTTGAGTAAAATGTGTGAAAATAAACATTGATGAGAATAAATTTAGATGAATAGAAATTAAAAAAAAAATGAATTAAATTTAACACAAGAGTAAGTCACCAAACTGCAATTGAAAGTGAAACTAAAATGCTATCAAACTACAATTTAAACATCTCCTCCTCCCACCCCCCCCAGGGCAATTCGCTGGGAACCTTAGGGCTATGAATTGACTCCTCTTTTTCTGTTGGCTGTCACCCAAGCACTGAGCAAGATAATATATTCAACACAAAATATTCGTCTTAAAGAGAACGTTTGATTCTGTGGTCGACAAGAGAAGTGTTATTTGACTCAGTTTATAGTTTGATATTGTCCACTTTCTGTTTATTTTATTCCCTTCATGCATTTGATTAAACCTCGTACACAGTTTTCTGCCAACTGCGTCTGGAAGTTGGTGAAACGTCTAGTTGGATCTCAATTTGTTTAATGAAACGGAATCAATTAGTAGACCTATGAGAATTATGTGAAGATCATTCTATGGACAATAATATGTTGTTAAACTAATGTTTGTACATCAAAAAATATTATAATACATGTGATTAAACCTCGTACTCAGTTTATAGTTTGATATTGTCCACTTTCTGTTTATTTTATTCCCTTCATGCATTTGATTAAACCTCGTACACAGTTGTCTACCAACTGCCTCACAATCTGTTTAATGAAATGGAATCAACTACCGTTTTTTATCTTCCACTGGATCACAATTTGTTTAAAGAAACGGAATCAATTACCGTTTTTTATCTTAATCTACCCTGATCTGATTTCAGTTGTAAAGACAAGATAAGTAGGAGAGAGGGTTCAAATTCGTGCTTATTTTTATTGTTGGTATAGTATTTGTAGTTACAAATTTGGTTATAGAGTTATTTGGATGTTAATATATATATTAGAATTTATATCATATTATATGTTTGCCTTATGATAAGAATATAAGGTGGGCATAATAAATATCTTATATTTTAACATCAATTTTGAAAGGTTGTCAAAAAAATTTATGATAATCTAATATTGAAGATAAAGAGTCCATATCATATTAAAAGAGAACAAAAGTCCTACAAAATTCCATGTAACTGATGCATGGTCTCAAAGTTGTCTCCCATGACTATTGATCCCTCTCGCTTATCATATGTTTATAATTTAAAACCTTATGATTGCATTCTTTTACATAGTAAAATTTTTAAGACAAATTTTCTTAAACTATAGCTTTAAATTTTAATATTAAAACTGGAATCTACAAAAGCCCAATATGTTGTATAAAACTTTTTATGCTTCCTTAGTATATCTTTTATATCTCTATACTGATTCTATGCCTAAATATTATTTTTAGAAATTAATTTCTTTTGGAAAAATTGTGTTGCATGTGACTATACTAAAAGAGACATTCTTGATCACTTAGGTATCTTTAATTTTTTTGAAAGTTTATTTGTTTTGTGTAAGCTAGGAACACAAGTAACGCCTAGCATGTTTTTAGAGAGTAATCTTTGAATATTGAATTTATTAGTGACCATAACAATGATTTTGACATAGAATTAGATATGATAGCTTAATCAAGGAATAAGCCAAGTTCTTTAGTTCAAACAATTCAAAATAATTTTAAATTTTAAAACATCAAAAAATGAAAAAAAAAAATCAAAATCTTTAGTGAAAATCTCTTTCAAGTGATATTGGAAAGAAAAGAAAAATAAAAAGAATCAAAATGTGTGAATTGAAATTGAAAAAGTAAAATTCAAATGAACTTGAAAACATAAATTTAAATCAAATTAAAATGTTGATTTAACAACCTTCCATGCAAACCTCAAAAGGATGTTTAGTCAATCATTAGAATCTATGTGCAACTTAATAACAAAACACTTTGATTCAATTTATGGTAAATTTCAACAAAGTTGATTTGCATAAGCCTCACTATATCAAAATGATGAAGGGATGATTCTATTTATATACATAGTCGAACATTGACTATTCAAAGTGACACCACATTATAGATAATAGATTAGTCATTCAATTTGACAACTAAGTGTTATCGTCAAATAAATTTTCATGAAAACTATTCACTCAACTTTGTAACACAAATCTTGCCCTTTTTTTCTTTCTCTAGTTTGTTAAAAAACTACTCTTTCATTTAATTTGTTGTTAAATGAAATTAAGTGTATAATGAAAAAATTATAATGGTCTAAGCACCATCTTAAATCCATAAATGGAATTGTTGGTAATGAATGAAGGATAGTGAGCATTTCAAGAGTAGTTGAATTGAGATTTGTTTTCTTTTCATTTCTTTAATGTGAATGTTACCAAATTGCAATGGAAAAGAGGGAGACAATTTACACTTTTTATCCTTCAATTGTCAATTCATCGGGCTAACAATGCACTCTTCTTATTTTGTGGTTGTCAATGAGAAGACATAAAATTCCACTTAAAGAGAAAGCAAGATAATATATTGAAGAGAAAAGATTATACAAGACAAAAAGATTAATCTTAAAGAGAAATAAAGATAATATATTCAAGATATTAAAAATTCCTCTTGAAGAGGAAGCAAGATAATCTATTCAAGACAAAAGATTCCTCTTAAAGGTAACCTTATATTTGACTCATTTTCTAGTATATTATTGTCCACTTTCTTCTTAATGTATTGATCTCACTGTAGCATGTGAAGATCTGAATTTAAGTTGGTTGCATTGGAGAATATGTTTTTACCGTTAATTTCTTATATGGATGTGTAGAGTGTGGATATACTTTTGGTTATTTTTGGTGATTGTGGATCAGTGAATGGATCTTTGGGATATGTGTTTTGGTCTCCTCTTTCTCCTGGAGTGGATCAGTATGTGTATTTTAGGTCCCAAAAGTATATTTTGGTTTACGACGACTCGGTTCAAGCTTTGATGATCTATCTTGTATATAAGGATGAATGTGATTAAGTGTGTGATGAGGTTTTGAATGTATGTGTATGATGTGAATAAAATCAGTGAGGTTCAGTAAAGTGTAGAGAAGAATGGTTGTATTGGAATGATATGCAAGCTTTGCTAAGACTGTAGCATAGATATAAGACAGAGTATTAGCAATTGAGGTCTAAGTTGTGTGTGTTCTGATATTGGTCACTTGATGTAGAGTTCAAAGACAACTTCATGATCAGGAGATCCTTCTTTTCATATCATTTTTGTATCTTTCCCTAAGTTTAGTTAGCTTCAATTTTTGCAAGTCCTCTTTTGTATCTTGTGCCTTGAGTAGTTATCCTTGGTTTGCAAATCTGGAGCAGTGAGCTCTTTTCTTTGTAATATGATATACATGGTGGATATATTCTTGTGGGCAGGTTCTCACCATGGTTTTTCCCTATTTGGGTTTTCCACGTAGAAAATCTTACCAGTGTTCATGTGTTGGATGTGTGTTGAAGTTTAATTGTTTATGTGCAACTTGATAACAAACACTTTGATTCAATTTATGGTTTCAACAATTTTTTATTTGCATAAGTCTCACTATATCAAAATGATGAAGGAATGATTCTATTTATAGACATTTCATAGAAAAATCTGCTAGAATAGGAAGATTATAATGAATCTACTTAAGTTAATTGAAGAGGTTCTATAGTAAAGAAAATTATCATTTCAAATGAATGGGAGAATAATAATAAGTTATCTAATTTAATATTTGGATATGCAAAGAACAAGTTTCCATTCAAAGATGAAGGTGACTAGATAATCAAGAAGAATATTCTAAATGAAAGCTAAGTTAACTAAGGTGTGAAGATCGAGATTCTAAAATGAGATGATGCTAACTAATATAATAGAAGTACTAAGGAAATAAAAATGGATAATTAGACCTCATTTAATTAAATAATAAAATACTTAATTAAATGGATAATTAAAAAATAGAAATTATTTATTAATAAATCATATGTGACGTAATAAATTTTGAGTAATAAATGTGATTATAAATCACATTCAATGAATGATAAATATGATGATTAATCCAGTGATTATAAATCACATTCAAACCTAAAAAGGAGAGGTATAGCGAGCTATAAAGAATTAATAACGAAGAACATATCCTTAGCAAAATATGAAAATTGTAAAGCATTGCACAATACAGATAACAAAACCACTTATTGTAAAGAGGGATATATTTCTAAGGAAAACCATACTTAAAATGTGAATAAAAAGAGTTTCATATCATTTAGTTATAGTTTCAGCAAAAGGAGGCAAATAATCAAGCTCAAATTAACCTTGATTGAGTTATAAGATGGGAATAATAATAAATTAAAAATCTTTTTTTTATGAAACTAAATGTAATAGATAGAGGGGATTATAGATTATCAAATCAATGATAGAATGTAGATGTGGAGAATGTGTAGAATCAACTCATTACAGCATAAAAAATGAGGCCTTTGATGAGGTTACTATCTTTGACTATATACCAACCCAAAATATTATGGCTGAATCTTAAGTGGCTCATATTCAACCCTAAGTGATGCAAATTGACCTTGTAATACAAAAAAAAATCTTGAGAATCAATTGAAAATGTGTCTTCATAATATGGTGAATGTATAGGAATAGGTATTCATAACTTGATAAGTTTAAGTAAAATGTCTAGAAATAAGTGTTTGTGTGAGAATATATGTAGATGGATGAGATTTTAAAAATGAATCAAATTTAATGCAATAATATGTTACTTATCAATATACAATTGTATCAACCCGTTAATGGGTCTTTGGGGGCTAATCCCACATCAGATAAAGGGGAGGTCCTATGGGAGCCACCTAGCAAGGAATGGATAAAAATAAATTTCGATGGTGCTTCTAGAGGAAACTTGCGAATCTTAGGTATGGGGGTAGTGGCGAGGAATGACAAAGGATCTATCCTCTTCAAAGGAGCACACCATCTGCAGGATGGTACGAATAAGGAAGCGGAGGCTCAAGTGGCACTTCTGGCAACTGAGTTGGCCTTAAATATGAAAGTCCAATAGTTGCATTAGGAAGGAGCCTCTCAGGTGGTCATTAATGCAATTACTAAATGCAACACTTCATCCTAGAAATTATCTCATTGGGTGGCTATCATCCGAGAAAAACTCAAATCTTTTGAGGAATTTCAGGTCTCCCACGTCAGGCGAGGTGCAAATGTAGTGGCAAATCTACTCTGCAATATTGGTTGTGACATGAATAGTCATATGGCCAAGTGGTGGAATGGATAAAGAAGATTGTGCAAGTGGTCTTAAATGTAGTCCCAGAAATATGCAACCAACAACATGCACACAAGGAAGCCCGATATGACAAGTACATCTATTATCCGGTGTTTGCATTAAAAGTGGTAGTTGTCCATGGCAGATGGTACATTTTAGAGAAGATGGCAAAGTGCAACAAATCTGTTGTGAAATCTCATGGCCTTTACGCCACCACACCTGTATTTATTACCTATCTCAAACAATGATGGAGGAATTTAATTCCTTTGGTTTGCGATTTGGTGGCTAAGTTTGTATTTCGTGTGATTTTTAAATGGTTTTTATATCATTTGTATTGTAGAAGCCGGAGTAAATACTTTGTGCAGGTTTCATGGAATCAAATATCACTCTGTGAACCGAGAAGAAGTTGGTTTCATTCCTAGGCATACTATTGGAGAAGAGGATGCAGGGGCTCTTTAGGTACAATGAGGAGAATTGTGGAGTGTGGCGTGCCTTATGCTTGGAGAAGAGGTGTTGCACATCTATTTCCGCTACTAGATGAACATGGAGGTGTATTCCCTGATTTTGGCATGGGCATATGAGTTTGAGTCGGAGGTGGAGAAAATCAGACTCACTCTGACAAAATTGATTGACAAGGAGTACCTAATCAACCTTGACTCCATTCTCGAGTGGGTAGTGGCTCGAACAAGTATTTGCATTGAGGAGGGTGATGACAAGGAGGATTTGTTGTCATTTGTTCGCAGACCGGAAGATGACATAAAGGACCAATGCACTGAACGAGCTCGTATTGGTTGGGAAGCCATAAAGCTCTATGTAAAACTCATTAGGATGAATGAATTCTTGAAGGTTCTAAAGGTGGTGGCGTGGATGGAGGTTAGGAGAGAGTTGTGAGATAGATTCGAGGAAGGGTGGGTGATTCAATTGCTAGTGAGTCTGGAAGGAGACCCCAACTTTGGATGCTTGGAATGCATTCCAAAGATGAAAAATGAAGCTGCAAAGGGTAAAGCTATGGCTAACAAGGTGGACGGGGAGAAGGTGAACCAAAGCAAGAGCGAATGAGTGGCCATGTGGCCATTATTTTTCCATGCTCTTTTAATATACTATTTTATTAGCTATTTTTTAGCCATATGTCTGTAATATTTGGTGCGGGAGATGCACAGGGCTGGTTCTTCCTTTGTTTTTGCATTTGAATGGCTCTAGAATAGGTTATAACTATGGATATTTTGGGCCACTGTTTACAGCTTTTAATTTGGCCTATGGATGTTGGTGGTTGTATATCTTTTATTTCTGAATTAATATACTACAAAAATTACCAATCAAAAAAAAAATATACAATTTTACTAAATTACTTTATTTAAAAAATATATCAAATATAAATTAACGATGTTGATATTGGTGGGGTTTGTTGTGATAGTTTTGGTGATGTTCAGTTTATTTTTTCTATTTATAAGGGTATTCATACTAATAATTTAATGGAGGCTCTTTCCATCTTGTATGTTGTGGAGTGTGGTTGTGGTCTTGGTTGGTGAAGGATTATTTGTGAATCAAATTCTTTGATTGTGTGGCTATTTCAAACTACACCATGATATCAAGATCAAGGCTACCTTGAGCAAGTCAACAACCAACATATCTCTTGCAAAAAGAATAAGCTCAATATAGATAAATTATGGTTAATATAGGAAAGATACATTTGTCACTTGGCATAGATAGATAGATAGTGCCTAATATAGGACAGATACATCCATCAAGGTGTATATAAATAGATAGATAGATAAACATGGATGGATAGATAGAAAGCTATATGGGAGCCTAGCTTAGATTAGCATCAATTTCTTGCTCATGCTATTTTGTGAAAGGTTAATGTAAAAGTTTTGTTTAGCTTGATTTTCATTGAATTTCAAGTGTATTCTCGTAACATTTTTTTTATCAAGATAAAGACGTGTATCTAATCCTAAAACTAGGTCAAGGAAATAACCTTAGTTATAAAGGAGGTATGATAAAATAGGATGGATAGGAAAACCTTTATTATGATATAATCAGATCTTGACTCAAGCTTGCTAATTTCCCACTTTGAATTTACAAATTTTGATCTTATTGTTGTAACTATGATGATGACAATTTTGGTAAGCTTGAAAATGATAGGTGATGAGCTCTAGTAATGATCTCATTTTCTTTTTTTTTATCTCATACTTTCCTAAATATTTTATATTCTTTTAAGGCAATGGCCTTGACTTTATTAAGATATTCTAAGTTTAATGGATGTTTGTGATAAATGCATGTGTTTTTGTGAATATTTATGGATAGTATAATTTCATGATGTTAGAAATGGTAGTAATGTGAATGAATACTTTTTTAAGACACCAACTTACAACAATGATTTCAACTACTAACCTATAGTTGAAGAAAACCACCCACAACATGTTGTCTCTTATAGCTCTCACAAGATAGCAACTATGCAAATGTTGAATATAATGCAACTATCAAATATGGAAGCAATTGAATGATTCTTCCAATTGATTTTATCATTAGAGAATAAATACATTTGATTGACAAGGAAATCTTGTAAAAAAATTAAAAAATGGCTCGTAATGATATTTGTTTTATCTTGCACATTTCCTATTTTGACCATCCTTCAAATATAATATGAGTCTGATTGGAATTGTGTTACAATTGAAACTTGTTAGCTAGGTAGTTATTTCTACTTATGGAAAATAATTAGCCATCCTTATTTTGATGAAGGATTGATTGTTGTTAATTAGGTTGTTTAGAGTCCTAAGTAACCCACTCTTGAGACTCGTGTGTAAATTATAGATCTTGTTAGATTCAAGGGTTACCTAAAATAGAAGCTATTCAAATATCATATTTTTCTTCATAGATTTGCTATCAATTACCCAAAATATCAACTACTTTGAGATGATTTATGTGTCTTGACAAGAATGCTGCAAGATCTATGACATAGTGAAGGAGAAATTCCTAAACATGATGAGAGATGAAATATTTAGATTGTCACTAAAGGAGGATAAACCTCTTAAGTTTTATATAAAAATATTATAGTGTTGTTTGAATATATCACACCAAAACAATCTCTCCATGAAATCTCTCAAGATGGTGTTTCTAAGAGTAAATGGAGAATTCATGGATACCCTAAATCTGATGGGAGGAGTCGATATCTATCAATTATAATTTGAATTATTGTGTCATGCTTAAAATCATAAATGCTGAAATAGGAAATAAGGACAATCAAAAAATCCTTGACTATTAAAGAAAATTCAAACATAAATCAATGAAATAAGATGCATGAATGAAAGAATTAAACAATTAACATAATTAAAAACCCCCTCAATTACATTGTAGCTTCCATTTCTCTTCTCTAGAATTGTGTGGTTGATTGGCTCTCAGGTGTTGCACTGGGATTCCTGCATAGATTAGACACAATAATTTTGAAGATTGGAATTATTGAAATTGATAAATTGATTTTGTATTTATCGATTTATAGATGAGATGGGGGGAGAAATTGAACTAAAGTGCTAATTGATAGTTCAGTTGATTTTAATTGATCTATTAAAAGAGTTGATTGATCTGTTAACAAGATAGATTGATTTGTGGACTCATTTGATTGATCTGTTAACAAGATTGATTGATTTGTTAACTCATTTGATTGACTAGATGACTCAATTGATTAGCTAGTTGACTAGATAGATTGGCTTGTTAACCAAATTTATTGAGGAGAAGACTGAATTGATTAAAAAGAAGAATAAATAGATTAGGGAGATGACTAATTTGATTGATTAGTTAGAAAAAGTGATTTGGAGTGAAAAGGGGAGATTGGAGAGTTAACTGAGTTAACTGATTTGATCAACCAGTTAGGATTTTCAACATGTGTTGTAGGAGATTGAATTAAAATTCATTTTCATTTTGATTTGAATTTGAATTTGGAGTTTCAAATGATGAAATGCACATGAGATTTATTGATTTTTTTTAAAATGCAAACTTAGTGAAATGTTAATTTGATGAAATGAAATTAGATGGAATTATTTGAAATTTGAATTTGGGGAATTGGAAGAAAGAATTAATTAATTAAATAATTTAAATGAAATTATTTAATCATTGGAAATGGAATTAATAAAAAATGAAGATTATTTAATTAAGGAAATAATCGTAGTCAATTAAAGATAATATTTAATTAATATTTGAGAAAGGGTTAAATGATTAAATGATAGAAATTGGATAATTAGTAAGGAAAATGAGTAATGATGATTAGGTCAGTTGAGAAGAATTAATTATCTTAATTAAATAATTGAAAAATTATTCAATTAATAAGAAGAATAATTGGCAATGATAATTGAAACATTTTTAGGTGTCTACAGGAACTACTCTAAATCAACTCCAAAAATACCTT
Organism: Cryptomeria japonica; assembly: GCF_030272615.1. Lineage (NCBI taxonomy): Eukaryota > Viridiplantae > Streptophyta > Pinopsida > Cupressales > Cupressaceae > Cryptomeria > Cryptomeria japonica. Next base: position 127,918,730 of record NC_081407.1, on the reverse strand, counting down.
AAGCTCTAGACACCTACCTATGACTAAGACATCTATTGGTGTATCTATAGTGAAGCTTAAAAATATTCTCTCTAGTATGAAGAAATCATTAATTACCTTTCAAAATAGCGTAAAACCTTACACATTAAGAAAAAACAAGAGGTTGAAGTATCTCTTATTGAGCACTCCCCACATTGCCAGAAAAGGAAGGCCAACTACAAATGTAGGAAAATTTCCAACATCAATAAAGAAAAGAAAGTAAAAAGATTTATAAAAAAGGTTGGATTCCTAGAAATTTTAACCCAAAGCCTAAATTTGATCTTTTAGTTGAAAAATATTTGTATCAATATTTTTCTCATCCAACTCATAAAAGATGTAGCAATCGACACGAAAACTCTCAAGGAATTGTGTCTTAATTGACCAAGAAGAAAAATAAAATAGCCCCAAACTATCCATGTCATAGGACAACTAGCTAAAATTATCTTAGGAACCTTTGTTATCCCTAAATACTCAAACCTTGGTAGTCCTATTGATTATATTAATATCAATGGGACACTAACAAAAAATACCATGATAGATCTTGGTACAACCATAAACATCATGACTAGGGAAATAATGAACTATTGGGATCAATATTTCTTAACCTTTGAGAGCCCTAGCTTTAATTATTGGATTATACTTTATATATATTTAGTTATATCCTATGTGTGAAATTTATGGGTTGTCTTATTAATTTATGGGACCTATATGGAAGGACAATCGTGCATGCTAAGTGAGGAAAACTCAATAGAGTGTCACTTATCACTTGGGCACTCATTTGGAGAGAGGAGTTTGTAAAAACTTCTTAGATGTGTGCTTTGGATATGTCTTGCTAAGTATGAAAAGTCCCTATTATTTAAGAATTTGGGACCCACTTTAGAGTGTCAAGTTTGGATGTTTCTAATTAAGCAAAAGTTATGAAAAAATTAAGTTTCTATTTCATGTCAAGTTTACATGAGATTATTCAAAAAAGGGTGTCTCAACCTTGAATTTACATGTATAAGGTTACTATTTATTGTAAGTTCTTTTCTATCATAAATTAGTCCAAACCTTTCCCTAAACCTTTGGATTGGCTAGATAAGTATGCTGATAATTTTTTATTACAATATAATGTCTACATTTTAAGATATTAAAGTTTTTACTTTTGAAACTTGCAAAAAAAAGTTTTGGAGTCAATTTTGAAGATTTAGAGGCTTCAAAACAGCCCAAAAGTTTCCATATTTGGCATGTCTACTTTTAGAATAATAGCAAACGTCATGATATTTTCAATGCTTCAAATGATTTATCAATCGACCCATCAATTCAAAAGTTATGGCCTCTGCAAGTTAGGTCTCCTAAAATAAAATAAAATAAAAAAAATAAAAAAAATATGTCAGACACATAAATGAGACAAAAAAAGGGAGGTACATGTGTTGATGTTTGTTTTGACACATCTAGGATTGGATATAAGATTGGTTTCACTTTATTGGGATTTGGGTGGTTTTAGCCTATATTTTTATGATACAGTTTGACAGTTTCATGTATTGTATCTCCTCTATATGAGGTCTATGAGATGGAGGTTGTGTGTTACAAGAGTCTTATAGAAATTGAGTTACCTTTGAATCTCTGGCTGGTGATACTCCCTCAAAAATATTTCTTTGCAAGTATGTTGTAATCTTTTATTGATTTTTGAATAATATATTAGGCAGCTTTTTGAGTTAGGGGTTTTTCTCTAGAAAGGTTTTTTCCCACATAAATCACTATGTTGTGGCATCAATGCTATTTATGTTAACTTTTTGTAACTATTATAATGATCTATAAAAAAAATTACATTGCCCTCCTCTAAAGGTTAGTGTAGGAAGTTGTTTTTCTACTTAGCTTCCTTATAGAGATGTTGGATGTTTTTGGAGGTTTAATTGCTTATTTGGAAGATGTAGTTTCTTATGCAAGTTTGTTAATAATTGGTTGTTGCATATTCTACATGAGTTTTCAATTAGAAAGTTATCATTTTCATGTGTGATGTATTTTGCACCTTCCATATGGAATTTTTATGCTTAGGCATGGGTTTTGGAAACTTGACATTTAATTCATTGCAATCTTTATAAATACAAGTGTTTGCTAGAGGAATTCAAGAGAGGGGAGTGATTCACATAGGGGCTATGCTAGTGGATTTCTTCCATAAATTTACCAAGGTGTCTCCATTTAAAGTCTTAGAGGCTAAAACTGTATTTTAACATCTTGTTGAATAATACATTCACCCATTTTTTTAGGGTATGGAGTGTTTTTATCTAAAAAAAAAAATTCCCATGCATATAGATGTGTTTTCTCTTTTTCCTCGTTCTTTTTGTTTCATGATTCTATAGTATTGAATATGTATGTTGTAATACTATTTAAAATTTATGGCATCTATAAATATCTATAGATTGCAACATCTTCCCTTTAAAATTCAGGATGAGGAAGAAGTTTTGAACATTATATAAAATGCATATGTGATGAACCTGCATCAAGATAAGTTCTTATCATGTCTAAACTACACACTACACAACTTGCTACCCAATGCAGTAGGATCTACTTCTAGAATATTTCATGAACTCTTTCCACATTATTGTAGCCTAGACGTGAAGTATATATGGCCTAGACATTGACTCTATCATGACTACAACAACTACCATAGAATCATCTCTTAGTAAGACACTTAATATTAGTAGTGAGTTGACAATATCCCGATGCACTAAATTACTGCATATGTTATAAGTCCATGCATTTGTGTTTTCATAAGATTATCATGACAAGTGTTGGAAACTTGAGGTGTGTTGTCATTATTGTCAAACTTATCTGGTTCGTCTAGTGTTGTCATTTATGACACGGTTTGTGTTGTTTATTATTGTGTGTTGAGATAATAGATGTAAATAGTTGTTGTGTGAATGAAATATATGTTCTAAAAATGAGTGTTCAGATGTTGTTATGTTATTTGGTGTTAATGCTAAGTGATTGTGAGGTGTTCACAAAAGGCTACAATAGTAGAAGTTACAACATGCAAGAAAGAGTATTCAATATTTTTATGGAAGAATGCTCAACATTCCTTTGGTTCTTGATGATGATGGCTTGTAGTTCTAGATATAATGTCTAGATTCTATGGATGTTACACTATCATTTTAACAAGCCCTCAGTTGCTCAGATGATGAAATTGGTTATGGTGATTTGCTAATAGTGAGGCTATTTGTTAGGACTAGTCTGAAGAATGTTCTGCATTGCTCCCCTATGTTAGTTCAAGGGTTGCATCTTGCAGGACATGTTCATATGGTTTGTATAGTGTTATAGTTCGTATTTCTCTCTTCATATGATGGACAAGTGAAGTTATGTTGTTTCGTATTTGGCATAGTCAATTGTGTTGGTATCTAACCGACTTAGTTGATTTATCTTATTTGGACCACTCATTCCATCCAAATATACATTGAAAATTGAATTATAATGTTGATATGGATCTTACCATGATGTGTCTAGATTTGAATTAAGTAATTTATATTGGATGATGATTTTGGGTTCACTAGTTAATGTGTTTCATTTTTTTTTCTACATGTTACATTGGACGTCAAATTTGGAGGATGAGCTAGTGTGTGTGGTTCACTTGAACTAACCTAGGAAGATGTATTTAGTCCTCCTTTATCCCCTAGGGTGGACAACATTGTGTGTTTTTTGTCCAAGTGTTAGAATTTGTGTAATCCATGTATATTTTTTATGTGGTCTACCTAGTTAAGGGTTTCAATGAATAATTTTAGTTTGTGATGAGCTTTGGTGATCATATCTTCATTGTGATGGTGTTTTGTGATAGTGAATGAAGTGAGATTCATTTTCCACATGATATTGTTCACTTAACATAGTGACTCGAGGATACATTCATGATCAACAAATCTAATTCATTTCAATTCAGCATTTTCCTATACCTGTTGAAAGATAGTGTCCTTTTGGCAACTTGTGTAGTCATTTTATCTTGCACTAAGATTTTTCATCTTAGTAATGCAAGTCCCTTGTATCTTTCCCTAGGGTTGTGCACTTGAATTTTGCAATTCTGGTCAAGTGTAGTGAGCTTCCTTTCCCTTGAGCCTAAAAAATTGTAATCATTTATTCATATCATGAGTGTGATTCTCACTATGGTTTTTCGCTTCTTAGGTTTTCCATGTAGATTTAATGTTCTTGTGTGTGTTGTGATTTATGGTTTCATGTTTCATAACTGAAAAAGCAAGTTAATTGTGGTTTGAATTTTAAAAGATTATATATAACTTGTTTCAAAGGTCCAAACTGATTCACCCCCCCCCCCCCCAACCCCCCCCTCTTAGTCCTATGGTGTGTTCAACCATTTGTATCAAAGAAAGGTGCCTCTAAGATAAGATTAACCACTTGAGTAAGGTCTAGGATGGTGCTATATATCTAGTTCAAGGCACCAAGGCTTGATGGCATAAATTATTCTACTTGGTCTATGGTCATTTGTGCATTGGTATATTTCTTTGAGATAGGAGGTTGGATTCACAGAGACTTGTCTACAAATTTAGAGTTGATATGTTGATAACATGAATTTTTATCTGTGTTCATTTACCTTGGTTTAAGATATCATTAGCTTGGATGAATTACAATTTTTTATTTGTCTTTGTATGTGGTCATTTGTGCATTGGTATGTTTCTTTGATATAGGAGGTTGGATTTACAAAGACGTGTCTGCAAATTTAGAGTTAATATGTTGATAGCATGAAGTTTTATCTGTATTTGTTTACCTTGTTTTAAGTTATGGTTAGCTTGGATTGATTTCAATTTGTTGCGGTTGCTATTACAAGTGGTATGAGTAAGGTAGTTACTCAAATCCTTTATTACCATTTGTATCTGATGCTTATGTTCATATAGAGATTGGTACAAGCTTTAGTGATAGTTGACATGGTTCACCTTGGCATGTTCCTCTTTTCTTCCATATGTATCATGTTTGAGAATGTGAGGAGTTTGTTACTTAATGGTGGTTTCCATGGTTGACTTTACAGGTGTCACGTTCGAGCATGAGAGAATGGTGAATATTTAGATGGTACATGGATTGCTAAGGGATGGTTTTCCCTTGTTTGTGATTCCTATGGATGTATTTACAATGTATGATGTCAAGTGAGAGAATGTTAGGATTAAGGTGTCATCTACCTTGTAAATCCTATGACATGGTTCCAACATCCTTGGAAAGTTTCCTAGGCCACTTAGGATGTACTGGAAAAATAATTTGTAATGTTTAATTCTCACCATTGTTTGTAATACATTCATAAGGGATGATAGGTTCCACTAGTAGTGATTAAAGTGGGTTGTGAACACAAATATTTAATATTATTTTCACCACTTATGGATGTATATAATAATATATTTAATGATTTAAGAAAGTGGAAAAGGAGTGATCTATGGGCTTCACCAAGTGCGAATGTCAAAGAGGCAATAGGTGTCTCTTGGTTTCCAATCCTTTGTTACATTTAATATAATATTTATCTTATAAGTATAGGGGTTCATGTTGGAGGGAAGCTATTGGAAGCTAAACTAATATCTTTTTGAGTTCCATGGAGTCATTCTAAGGGTTTTGGTCATGAGTAATGAAAATTCTTCTTTGGGAACCTTTATTGGTGGTTTTGGAGCTCTTGCCATTCTACAAATACAATCTTTGGGTGTAAATTTTATGTACAACAAAATGTGGAACAACTGAATGTAGTTTTCTCTATAGGAATGAAGGAAAAATGGGAGATATAAGGAGGTTATTCATATGTACATAGGTTCTTATATGGTGGAGGAAAAGAGGATAATGGAAGTGATTGTATTGTAAGCAAGTTTTTATTGTTGTTAATATAAGCCACGGGTTCTTCGCTTAGTGAACCTGGGTTATATCACGTGCATTCATGGCATACTAAGTATTCCCCCTATTTTCAAAAAATATTTCCCTAAACTCCCTTTTTGTCACCCCCTCCCAATACACAGCCCAAATTAAAAAGTCCCCTATTTTCACCAGATATTGTATTTTTTCTTAGCCCAAATAAAAAACGCCCCCTATTTTCACTAGATAAGCAATATATCGTTTTCAATTTTTGGGATATTAAATCCCCCAATATGAATGCACAAGATATAATATTTCCTATCTAGTGAAGCTCCCGTGATAGAAGCTTGTCCTCTCTTCTTGGTGGATTTTTTTCCCACAAGGGTTTCTCCATGTAAATATTGTTTTATGTGTGGATGTTATGTTGTTGATTTATACCTTATTGTTGTTATCTTATTTTGATGTTAATCATTATTTTATTTTTTGTAATTTCAAGTAAGATAGGTCTATTGAGCATGGTTAACAGGCTGATTTTGGCATCATAAAGAAGAAAGATCTAATCATGGGTTTTCCACTATTAAGGAAACTTAATTTTCAGATTTGCATATGAATTTTAGATTTTGATGTTGCTTCTATCCAAGCCTTAAATCTCATTATTTAATTATTTTATTGGATAGATATTGATCTTCACAATCTTTGGTATTGAACTCATTTATTTCCGAGCAATAGCCCTATGACCAAAATTACTACAACTAAAACAATAATTGAAAAGAGAATAATTGAACCTAGTATTGAATCCTTATCCTCCTTATGCTTTCCTTTTGGATCTTATTTTTTTCCTTCAGACCTAAATGAAACCATTTTTAATCTTCTTTCTCTCTTCATTTTTCATAGCTTGCTCAAACTTTGAGCTTTCAGACCCTTTTTCTTCTAGATTCACTAGTTCTACCCTCAAATATTTTCCTACACTATTTCCCTTCTATTCTTAAATAAAACCAATACCATTTTTTATATGTGGTGATCTTTGACTTCCAATAATCCAATCCATGATCTTTTTCTATACTTTTTCAAACTTCATCTTTAGTTGATTATTTTCTTTGCCAATATGTTTGCTTAATACAACAATCTTTACCTCTAGTTTTTCATAGTTCTTATCTGTGTTTATCAAACTCACTATCAACACTCCAATCCTCTTTTCCTCTTCTATTTCAACTTTCATCTAAATAATTTTTCTCTCTACTCTTTCAAGTTTCGAATTTAACTTCTCAAATTTCTTTACATAATCTATCCTCTTTTTTAGTCGTTTGATTTTGATTAAAAAGGAGCTCCTTTAATAGGTTACCTTGATCATCATCATCATATGATCTCATTTTAGAATTTTTATTTGGAATCTCTAAGGCCATGAATAGAGATTTATCACCACTATTTATAGTGGTGTTTTGATCTTCTTCTTCATCAGATGGTCCACTGCCTTAATTCACAAAGAAACTTTTTTATGATTTTTGCTAAAAAAATTCTTCTTATTGAAATAATTTTTTTTCTTTTCACATTCATTGTTAGAATCCTTATAAGGGAACTTGGCCATAAAATCTTCTATCCCTCCATGGCTAAAATATTTGAAAATTAATTTACCTTTGTACTTATCGAAACCTCATTGTGCTCTTCTGACAAAGTTTAATTCTTTCGAATATAATTATTGCATCAAAATCCAACTTATCTTCATTCTTGGATACCTTGAAATAATATGCCTTTCTTATGGATCTCTCATGATAAAATATCATCTCAAAAGCAGTCAGTGATCCATGCAACTTATCCAAATTGAAATTTTTTAGATCTTTAGCTTCTTTCATTATAGCCACCTTACGATTAAATATTGGAGGTAGAGATTTGATTATCTTCTTCCCTATAACTAGGTCTTTTAATTCTTCAGCAAATTCATTGATACAACAAACTACCTCATCCACTCAAAGAAAAAATATAGCCATATATTCATCCTCAAACCTTCAAACTAAGCTCTACCATTTTGAATTTTTTCTTCCTTGACCTTTTCATCTTTTTCATATATTATATATTCAAATTGACTCATATATCCTTATCTATTTTTCAATTCATCACTTTTACATATTTAGAGTTCATCAAATCACAAATAATAGAATTCCCAACCTTGGTATTATTATCACAGCCATCTGTAACAGATTGTCAAACCTCAAAACTTAGAGCCATCAAGTAGGACTCCATCCTTCCACTCCAAAGAGCATCAATTGATCCATCAAACAAAGGTGAAATTTTTTAAGATAAACCTTCCTCAGAAAATGAGAGTATCATATAAGATCTTCATTAAGATTTTAAGCTTTATCAAAGGAACATTTCTCTAATACGAATTGAAGGGCACACAATATACTGGGTAGTGGGGTAAATTAGTATATCCAATTTCTATTTTGTATCAAATATTAACTACCATAAATAACTTATCCAATCAATAAAAATGAATCACCAAATATTATTATTCTAAGTTCATCAATGATGGAGAAATTTAAAACATGTAAATAAATAAACATCCACACAATAAATACTAGATATATGTGGAAACCCAAGATGGGGAAAACCATGGTGAGAATAGTTGCTTGGATCTACTGCACCCAAATCCAGCTTCACAAAATGATGAATCGCTTATGAAGATTAAGTAGGCATCAACCTACTAGAGAAAACAACCCCCTTATTATTGTGATCACAAAACCACTAGAGACACCAATCTCGTATGCCTATGTTTGAGAAAGAATTCAAGAAGTGTGACCTCAATCTCAACAACATGAATAATATGGTTTTAGGACCTTAAATACATAGCTTGCCTCTAATCAAATCAGGAATCAAACACTCTCCTTTGCAACTTATGATATTTAGATAATGGTGCACACAAATCAGGAAACTACATTTTGTCTCATTCTCTAATCTACATGATATAAACTAGTATCCTCATAATTACATGCACATCACTTTAAACACTCACTAAAATTAATCTAGGAAACTCATATATATGTGTCATTTTTACAATTAAAAGTATGCTTAAAACATAATTGAATTATTTAATTAATTATTGTGCATGTTGGTATATCCTATGTTTCTAACTTCCTATTGTCATATCACTTTTGTGCGAGATCTTGGTGAGGTAGCATCCTACATGGAAGGTGAAACTATGAAATGGGTTCCTATTTTATAGGAATTTGGTGCTCACTTTATAGGTCCTGAATTTTTGGGGTAATGGTATCATAAGATACTATGTTGGGACTATGGTAGTTCCCCATTATGACTATGCCAACTACTAGTTTGGTGGAAGAGTCATGGAGAGTTCATGTTTAGCACTTTGCATATATGGTGGAATTCAATTTTGACAAGTAATGTGAGGTAAGGAAGGTGCCTATTCTTGGATATGATATTATCTATGTTGAACATCCATTGTGTTAGGCAAGATTCTCATTGAGACGAGATAGATGTTAGTGCTTTGGACGCTTCTATGTGCAACATGTCATGGAAATGCCATTTTTTTATTTTTGACATTGTACTTACCTCTTAGTTATGGGAGTTGGCTTTGGAAATCATATATGCCTATCTTTTGATGTTAAGCCATAATAAATATGTTGGTGTCTTAGTTATTTTAATGAGACAAGTTGATTATTTTCTAAGATTTTATTGTGCTATCGAAAATAATTTAGAATTCATTGTTATTGTTGTGAGATTTTGCCAAGATCAAGAGCTCAATGAAAAGTACAATAGAGAGAAAAAATATAGGACAAGAATAAAATGTATTCTCCTCAATAGATAAATGATCAATTGTTCAATTGTTACATACAATTAATATGAGCCTGCTTATATAGGCAAGGCTATATGGATATGCGAGAACACAAACATGACATGTGGCTCAATAAGAAACAAGGGTAGGTAGGGATAAGTAGGGGTAGGTAGGAGAAACAATATAATAATTCACATGAGGTGGATCACCCACCAAATGTGGAATGTAACAACAAGACCACAAAAGGTAGAAATTCTCCTACACACACAATCCCAATGTGACATAAACACCCAAGTGTATCATAGCCAAACTACTATGAAATGCATGTACCTAAGTAAACTTAAGTAAGGTGTAATAATATCCAACATGAATAATTAATTACACCAACAACCCCCCTTAAGTCAAACTTAGGGGAATGCACTTAAGTCTATAATGCAACTAAGCAATTGAAGATGGGTCCCAGCTACTATGCCATGTTAGGTACCCTTGTACAAATGCAAATGTACACAAACCAATGCAAGGAAATCTCTCATAAAGCGGGGAAAGAGAGAAAAACACAATGGGAAAAAAATTCTCCCCCCCAAAATAGAGATGAAAACTATACAAGAGAACTCTCATAGAAGTGTGTGAGGAACAAAACCCTATGTGAGGAAAAAGTCCCCCCCATATGAGAGAACAAGAGAAGCTAGGTAGGCCCCCCTCAATGTAGATTATGCACCATTGGTAGAAGCTCAAAGATGAATGAAGAAACTTCTCCATGAATGTAGAACAACGATCCTCCCCTTGGGAAGAAACAAAACCATAGGTGTATCCATGAAGTCTCCCCAATCATGAAAGGAAGATGTAGGAAAAAACCTCATGATGAATGAAGTCTCTGAAAACTGCTCAAGTGTCCCCATGTTGATGTTGAAGGTTACCCCCTCCAAAGGTGGTGAACTGGTCCACACTGCTGAAAAAGGCACTCCAAGATCTAGTGGAGATGAATATAGAACAAGTCCCAAAGACTCACATGTCTCCTCTAAATTTAACGAGACCTCCTCCAACTGTTGTACATAAGTATCCACAATCATGTCAACCTTGAAAGAATGATCATGTAGAAAATGAACAAGAGGGTTAGAGTGTACCCTTGCAACAATTGAAGAAGGATCATCTTCATCAAAGAGAAGATAAATATCATCAATGATGTCTCCCAAATCTGCAATGTAGGACTCCACAAACAAACCTGTAATGTCGGTGAAGTAACCATCCCAATCAATTGAAGTTGGAAGACAAGATATATCCTTCTACATTGAATCACAAGAAGGAAAAATTGTCACGCTATCTGCATCATCAAGTGCAATAGGTGATGTGATATCAAGAGGAGGACATGTAATGCAAGGCTCAAGAATGGGGTCACATGCGAGAATCCCCAAGTTCAAGTACCCAAAGTTCTCCTCAAAATTTGAATCATCACTTGACATGTGATAATCATATGTAGAATCATCATGTGAAGAATCATCATATGTGAAATCATCCTCATCAACAAAATCTGAAAATGAGTATAACCGAGGTGCATGATCAACCACCCTAGTTGCAATGATAGCTCTAGTCTCCAAGTCTCTAATGAAAAACTGACTCAGGTGTGAACTCCACAATTCTCTTAGTTGTCCCATGTGTGATTTGATAGATGGAAAGAAGATTGTTTGTCAAATGGGGTACACACAACACATAATTGAAGGATTTGTCCCCAATGGCAATAGTTTCTTTCCCAATCACATCCATGAATGTATGATTGCCCATCAAAATTTGCGGCATGGTGCAAGGCTCAAATGTAGAGAATATAGACTATGAAGATGTCATATGATGAGAAGCCCCTAAATCTAGAAGCCATCTCCCTGAATCATAACTTGTAGTAGCAGAAAGAGCTTTTCATTTTCATGTCCCAAAAGAGCGAGTCTTCCCACTTGTATAAGCCATGAATGCTTGCCCTTTCCCTTTTGAATGTGAGGAAGTGGAAGCTGATGAATCCTCCTTCTTGTAGGCATTAGGTAAATCAATGTTGTGCTTTTTGAGGATGTGTGTGAGCTCATCAATCTTCTTAGAATGGCAATGACACTCATCATGACCAACCTTTTTACAATAGGTACAAGTAGGTCTCTCCTTCTTTGGTGAATTGTCCTTCTTGGAAAAGGATGAATCTCCTTGTTGTGGAGAAGGTGGTGCTTTGTCCTTAGGCTTTGATTACCATTTCTTCTTGTTTGAGTTGTCCTTTCCTTGATTTCATTTGTTCCCTTGATTTTCCACTAATGCTTGAGACTTAGAACCCTTAAGAATGCCCATTCTTATCAACCTAGTTTGTTCCATCATCATTGTTTCGGTGAAAGCATCAAATGTAGGCATTGTGTAGCTTGAACCCATTGTCATCCTATGGGTTTGGAAACTAGAAACAAATGTTGCATATTCTTGTGGAAGCTTGCCCATCAAATTAAAGATCAGTTCAGTATCCTTCTTATCAATTCCATAATCCTTGAGTTGTGCCCTCAAGTCTTTTGCCTTAATGACATAATCTTGTATAGTATCAAAGTTCTTGGGATCTAGCATGGTGAGATCACTATTAATTTGATATCCCCTAATCTCATCAACTTGATCATACAAGTCTTGAAACTTCTGCCAAGCATCCTTAATTAAGGTACATTTTTAAATATGAAAGATGAGATCCTTTGATACATACTTTCTTAAGGTACTAATTGCCATCATATTTTTAGTGAGCCAATCCAATTGAGCAATAGGATCAGCGTTAGGATCAGCGGGAGAAACAATAGTTCCATCAATGTAATGAGTTAGTCTTTTTTCTATAAGTTTACTCCATGCATCAATTTTCCAAGTAGCATAATTATGAGGAGTTAAGATAGGAAACTTAGGAGAACCCATAGCAGCAAAAGGAGAGGAACACAAAAGCACAAAAGCACAAGAGACACCCCCCCAAAAATGATGATTTTGGCACTTTATATGTAATGTGCATACAATAAGCCACTTGCAAACAATAGTAAGGTGGACTTCTGATTGTTTTTTACAATTGCTCCCAATAGGAAGAACTACAATGCAAAAGACCAAAAAGATAGATCTATGCAATACAAGTGCCAAATTGGCCAAAAAAGACCATATGCTGAAAGTAAAATTTCTACTCAAAATCACTACAAACTGATAGCATATTATGAAAGTAAAAAAAAAATTATGCACTTTCGAAAAAAATGGCACCTGAAAAGGAGTTTGTATGAGCCCAAACAGAGTCCCGGAAGTTGCAGAAAAGGGGATCCTGGTACAGTCACCAAAAACTGAGATTTCTGAAATATCTGTCCATCAAAATCAGAAAATAATGCCACCACAAGAAAGTATATGAAAAATTAGCCCATTTCAAAAAAAAAATTGCACCAAAAAAGGAACAAAAATGAGCAAGATGTGGTCATTTGAAGTTGAGCTGCAAAATCAAAAAGCTCAATGAGAGGGGCCTACCAAATTTCAAAAAAATGATGATGTCAACAAATTGCGAGGTTAAATTTGATGGTCGTATGACCGTCGTAGAAAAATTCACTCCCTACTGACTATATGTTCGTACAGTATGAACTAATGATGTGGACCAACCGAATGCTGCCAAGTGTTGTACGGAGTGTATGGAAAAGCTGACTGGTCAGTACAGTCTGCTGATCTGTCAAGTGAGGTGGCTATGAATAACTGTTGTGTGGCCGATGATGTGGCTCGATTAGGAGAGTGCCATGTGTCCAAGGTGCTAACTATTATGGCGTCGAGCTCATCACCACTTGGCGGGTGTTGGCTGGAGCTCAAAGTTATCGACGTAGGAGGGACCGGCGAGAGTTTGCATAGTGTCGGGAAGGAGAAAAAATCCTGCCAGGAAGAAAGTGGTGGATGGAGGGTCAAGAACGGAGGCCGGCTGCGGTGTACGGTCACTGGAAAAAGCACGAGACTGGAAAGTCATTATCGGGAGCTGGGAAAGTCGTTGTCGAGAGCTGGGGAAGTCGCTCTCGAAGCACAGTGGGAGAGACGACACTGGGGGCATGGGGAAGGTCAGAGATGCAGTGTCGATGGTGGGAGGTGTAGACAATCAATGGGAGCTTGCCAGAGAGTGCTGAAAGAGACATGTTGTCAACAGAGGAGACAGACGGTATGGCCCTGCTGTCAGTGCAGGGTACGGCCCCTGCAAAAAATGTCGCAGTGGTATTTGTTTCATGGGGGAGTCAAACCCCCACGTAAAACAAAAAATTATTATTTTTTGATTTTTTTTGATAATAAAATTTTTTTACAATGAATAAAAACTATTAATATTAAAATAAGAATTGGAAAAAAATTATTTCACAAAAAATAAAAATTTTTTTTTTTTTTTTTTTTTGAAAAATTTGTACCATAATTTAGCTATATTTTTCCTCCAAGCCCTGAAATCGCACATTCAACCAACATAGGTGAATTTATAGTCAAAATTCATGGAAACAGGGACATGGATTCAATGGTGAAGTCGGATCTAGTATAGGATGCCTCTAGAAGATGCTACTCCTTAGATCCGAAAATGCAAGCCTCCAACAATGTCTCTCAAAGATAAATCAATGACACTCTAATGGCTCTGATACCATGTGAGATTTTTCCAAGATCAAGAGCTCAATGAAAATTACAATAGAGACAAAATATAGAACAAGAATAAATTGTATTCTCATCAATAGATAAATGATCAATTGTTTAATAGTTACATAAAATGAATATGAGCCTACTTATATAGGCAAGGCTATATGGATATGCGAGCACACAAACATGACATGTGGCTCAATAAGAAACAAGGGTAGGTAGGGATAAGTAGGGGTAGGTAGGAGAAACAATATAATATTCCACATGAGGTGGATCACCCACCGAATGTGGAATGTAACAACAAGACCACAAAAGGTGGAAATTCTCCTACACACACTATCTCAATGTGGCACAAATACCCAAGTGTCTCATACCCAAACTACTATGAAATGTAGGTACCTAAGTAAACTTAAGTAAGGTGTAATAATATCCAACATGAATAATTAATTACACCAATAGTTGTAACTAATCCTATAGAGCATTGACTTTGTGCATTGTATTGTGATTTTTGTTGTTTTAATACAATTGAGCTTTGTGTTTGGAAATTTTTTGTTTTTTTTGAAAGGGTTTTACCACGTAAATTTGGTGTTATAGTTTTATTTGTTTAAATCTAAAATTTATATACATGCATCTAATTTGTAGTTGTTTAAGAGTTTGTAATATTTTTGCATTCACTGTCATGTTTGATTAGTGTTGGATGTGTTATTCTTCACTTATCTTCCTTCCAACAAGGAGTTAATATGGTTTAATAGATGTTTCAGTGAATTACAAGTGAAGCAAAATATCATAGTGTTGCATTGTGGCAACCAAAGTTCTTTACACTTAGCACAAAACTAATCTTATCACCCCACAAATAAATCATATTGATATTCAATATCACTTTGTATGTGAGGTGGTGGAAGGAGGAAAAATATCTCTACTCAAGATACACACCTATATAGACCAAATAGATGTCATGATGAAGCCCATTGGTTAATAGAAGTTCATCTAGTGTAAAAATTCTCTACGATTACATATTATTACTTGATTTTTTTTAGAGATTTTTTGTTTGAATAGGACCCTACAACTTGGATGCTATAAGCTATGTAAAGTCATTTTTTCTAAATTTTCTAAATATTGTTGTAATTGTGAATTTTTCTTGAGAAAGTAAATATGAAAAATATTTGCTTATGGTTTTTTATTTGTATAGTTTTACTAGCTTTCCACGTAAATATGTATGTTTATTTTTTATAACTCTTTTTGCATAATTTTGTATTACAAATTTTCACAATGTGCATTAAATATATAAAATACTTGAGAGGTCATGAGAAAAGATAAGAGAATGAAGTAGGAAATATAATGAGAGACTTTAATAGACCTAGGAGAATTATGTGAAGATCATTCTATGGACAATAATATATTGCTAAACAAATGTTTGTACATCAAAAACTATTATGATAAATATATGATGTATTGTGCTACAAGATATGGTACTATCTAATGGATGCATAATTCAAGTACAAGTTAATTTTATTAATTTATATTCAAATACATAGATCTATAACTCACCACCATAGTTGTATTCCTCCTCTTAGGTTCCTTTACACTAGGGTATAAACTACAATGTTGAATAGCATACACCTAAATAAATTTGTTTGCATTGAATTGATGGTGATGATAATTATAAATACTTAATTTAACAGAAGAGTAAGTCACCAAAGTGCAATTGAAAGTGAAACGCTGCCAAACTGAAACTGAAATGCTACCAAGTTGCAATTGAAACATGGCTGTCAATTGACTCCTCTTTTTCTGTTGGTTGTCACCCAAGCAAGATAATATATTCAACACAAAATATTCATCTTAAAGAGAACGTTTGATTCTATGGTCGACAAGAGACGTGGTATTTGACTCAGTTTATAGTTTGATATTGTCCACTTTCTGTTTATTTTATTCCCTTCATGCATTTGATTAAACCTCGTACACAGTTTTCTGCCAACTGCATCTGGAAGTTGGTGAAACGTCTAGTTGGATCTCAATTTGTTTAATGAAACGGAATCAATTAGTAGACCTATGAGAATTATGTGAAGATCATTCTATGGACAATAATATGTTGTTAAACTAATGTTTGTACATCAAAAAATATTATAATAAATATATGATGTGTTGTGCTATAAGATATGGTACTATCTAATGGATGTATGATTCAAATACAAATTAATTTTATTAATTTATATTCAGATATATAGATCTATAACTCATCGCCATAATTATATTCCTCCTCTTAGGTTCCTTTACACTAGGGTATAAACTACAATTTTGAAAGTCACCAAACTGCAATTGAAAGGGAAACGCTGCCAAACTGAAACTGAAATGCTACCAAACTCCAATTGAAACATGGCTGTCAATTGACTCCTCTTTTTCTGTTGGTTGTCACCCAAGCAAGATAATATATTCAACACAAAATATTCGTCTTAAAGAGAACGTTTGATTCTGTGGTCGACAAGAGAAGTGTTATTTGACTTAGTTTATAGTTTGATATTATCTACTTTCTGTTTATTTTATTCCCTTCAAACATTTGATTAAACCTCGTACACAGTTGTCTTCCAACTACCTCTGGAAGTTGGTTGAACGAAATCAATTGGTGTTTTCTTTTTCTTAATCTAACTTCAAATCTGATTTCAGTTTAAAGACAACATAAGTAGGAGAGGGTCGATATTTGGGCTTACTATTAATTTAGTCATGTACTGGGATGGTAATATATACGGTAGAGTAGATCATATTATAGGTTTGTAGGCAAGCAATAAATACCTTCTATTTTAATAACAATTTTGAAAGGTTGTTAAAAAAAATATGATAATCTAATATTGAAGATAAGAATCTATGTAGACATCTATTTCTGTTTATTTGATTAAATAAATTTTATATTTGTTTAATTATCATTCATTTAACTATTAACTAAATTCACATTTAATTAATCCTTTCCCCTTTTCCAACTATTAATTAAATTAATATTTAATTAATTCATCTCAACCCTCTTCTCCTATTAATTAAATAAATTATTTAATTTAATTCGCTTAACCAAATTCAGACCATTAATTAAATAAATAAATCATATTTATTTAATTAAATCCCCCACTCACATTTAAATAAATTAATATTTATTTAAAATCCCCATATCCCATCTTTCACATTTAAATAAATTAATGTTTATTTAAATCCCTAAAATCTCTTTTCTCACATTTAAATTCCTAAAATCCCTCCCACTAGAAAATGCAAGTTGCAAGTTAACCTTCCTCCTAATCATGTCTAAGCCCCTATTATTATCCTAATCACCTTTTAATGGTTTGCACATTCCTAAACCAAAGGTTAATGTAAAATTCATCAACTCAAACCTTTAATGGCTTTCTTTAAATTCTTCAAGCCTTAAATGGTTTTCTTCTAGAGTCTTCAAACATTTAATGGCTTCCTTTAAAGTCTTCAAACCTTTAATGGTTTCCCTCAAAGTCTTCAAAACCTTTAATGGTTTCATTCTAGAGACTTCTCAAGCCTTTAATGACTCCCTTCAAGTCTTCAAGCATTTAATGTTTTATTCCTCTTTTTCTCATTTAAATAAATTAAGATTTATTTAAATAAAATTAAAAATTAAAAATTCACATTCACATTTAAATAAATCAATATTTATTTAAATATCCATCTAAATGCAAGTTGTACCAATAAATTGAAATAAATAAATTTTATTTCAATTAAAATCCTAAAATCCATCCCACTTGCATTTTCCTACAAAATCCACTTGCACAGTTGTGGAGTGTAAGGTACGGTCTTATGTCTCTTAATTCCATGATCAACATAGTACTTGTCAAAATCTGCACTACAGTATTCACCACCATTGTCTATTCTTAAACATTTAATCCTTCTTCCAGTCTGATTTTCAACAAGGTTCTTAAACTCCTTAAATTGACTGAACACTTCTAATTTACTTTTAAGAAAGTACACAAATTCCCTTCTTGAATAATCATCTACAAAAGATACATAATACTTAGACTTAGACAGAGAAGGAACCTCTACTAAACCAAACACATCAGAGTGAACAAAATACAGAATGTCAGAAGATTTATGAGAACTGAAATAAAACTGAACACAGTTATGTTTTCCATATATGCGGTGTTTGCAAAAATCGAACTCAAAATTGCAATAATCTAGACCTTCAACCAAATTCTTATTCTTCAAAGCTTTTAAACCTTTTTCGCCTATGTGGCCTAACCTATTATGCCGGAGCATTGTTTTCTCAACAGGAAGTTTAGCTTCCAATGAATTAGCATTATGCATCATTACAGTTGTCTTAACAAACTTTCAAGAGGTTACATTACAACATATAGGTTCAGCATTTAACTTATATAATGTACCAATGCAATCACCTTTTGCCAATACAATGGAACCCCTAGCCATCTTGTAACCACCAGATACAAATGTAACTTGTACTCCAACATCATTAAGTTTACTTACAGAGAGAAGGTTTCTTGCTAGACCTGGTATATGAAGAACTCCATTGATCCCTTTCACTCTACCATCTAGGAATTGAATTTTAATTCTACCTCTCCCTACAATCTCCAACGTAAAATCACTAGCCAATTATACCTTTCCACCAACATACGGTTCATACTTCGATAACCACTCCTTGTGGGAGGTCATGTGAAAAGATGCACTGGAATCTACCAACCAGGTGTCATCTGAGGTAGGCACTGCCAGGGCTGCTACAAATGAATCTCCATCACTCTAAGAAGATTCAGTGTCAGAATACTTCTTCTTCTTCTCTTCCTCCTTGCAATCCTTTCGGATATGCCCTTTCTACCCATAGTTCTAGCACTTCACCTTTGACTTCTTGATTGGAGATTTTGATCTCTCTTGAGACTTGGACTTGGACTTCTTTCCTTTCTTCCTGTCTTTGTCCTTTGGTCTGCCTCGAACAAAGAGTGCATCTTTTTTCCCCTCAGAATACGTCTTTCTCATTTCTTCTAACAAAAGAGTATTAACCACAATATCCATCTTGAACTGGGTCGTAGTACTACTGATAGCCATCACTAAGTGATCGCAAGAGTTAGGCAATGAACATAATAGCAACATGCAACGTTCTTCTTCCTGAATGGTCACACCAACATAAGTTAACTGTGCAAGAACCATGTTGAATGCATTCAAGTGGTCTACCAATGGTGTTCCCGAATCCATCTTCAGAGAGTACAACTTCTTCCTCAAGAAAAGTTTATTCACCAAGGACTTGCCTTGATAAATATCTCCCAACTTATTCTAGAGAAGATGTGCAGTCTTCTCCTCATGGACGTTTAATGGAATAGAATCAAAAAGACATGGTCTGATTAGACCCCTTGCCTTTTGGTCGGCTAATTCCCAATCCTCTTGCTTCATATTTGTAGGTTTCTACCTAGACATAGCAATCCAAAGGTCGTGGTCAACCAACAAGTCTTCCATCTTGAGTTTCCATAATTCGAAACTGTAGCCATTAAATTTCTCCATGTCTATGTGCCCTAAGGTGCTCACCATCTTAACCTATAAAACAAATAAGTAGACACTCTACAAGCCTCCCACTGAAATAGAAGTGACACAAAAAACCAACCCTACCCAACAAGGATAACAAAATGGGCCAAGCTCTGATACCACTTGTAAGGAAAGCATAATGCGAAAATGCCTTCCTAATGTCAATTAACAGGGAAGAATGTAGTTTAAAACTTTTACAAGACACTAAGAATAATATAGACAAACAAATAGAATCAACACAGAGACAGAACACCAAGAATTACGTGGGAAAACCCTTTCGATAAAAAACCCCACCACCAACAGGTGAACACTTTATTTTCAGTAAATGAATTTACAATAAAGTTTCACTTTGCAACTACAGGTATTCATTCTCAAATTCTTATGAACTAGACACTACAATCGGCTCTCGAAAATCAGTTACAACACTATAGTTATCCAATGGCTTCATATACCAAATTGTCGATAGATCATCTAAGCAATTGCACCAACGGTTTGAAGTCTAACCATCTGCGTCGGTCTGCATTCATGAGAAACATAATATCGCACATGCATCATGAAGTCGGGTTGGTTTTTATTCATATACACTGACAAGACCATCTTCAGTGTCCAAGTGTTTATCTTTTGGACTCCAATTCGAGTGCACACCCGTAGTCGGTCTCTACTCCATCGGCCATCGGTAAGAACACAAATGCTTTGCTCCAATCTCCTCATAAACTAGTAGATGATCAACTAATGCAGCTCCAAATAGGTCGGCTCCATCAGTTCATTAGAATAGCCTTCAACAGGTAGACCCGATCTCTCAATGACACCACAGCGAATCGATCGGGTCATCGGCATAACCCAAAAATGTCACCCCGATCATCGATACCAACCCAATCACTGAAGGCGACCTCTGTTAGGCCCAATATGGAAAGCTAATGTACTAAGAGGGGAGGGGTGAATCAGTACTTCAAAACTTTTCTTCAACAATAACTTTACTATTATGTATAAACTGAATAGTGTAAAAACATAATATAAAGCTAAAACAAATAGATAGCAATCATACATGATTCACTCCATAACACATATATTTTGGTTACGCAGCAACTCATGGTTAGAGAGAAAAACTATGGTGGGGATGGCACCCACAACTTCACTACTGCAATAATAAAGAGTGTTGAGTTAGAGCTACATGTTTAGCTATTTCTGATAGCATACACTGTTAGGAGTAACAAGATCTGTTAGATCTACCTTGCTAAAGGATTTTACAACACTTCATCTAAATGTTGCACCTGGTTAGAGACTTTACAATTTATAGACTTGATTAGAGTCTTTTACCCTGTTAAAGGTTTCTCTTACAACTTCAAAATATTACAATAAAATTATTACAAATATCTACAACTTTACATCTGGAATGTTACAGCAGATTCTATGTGCTCAGAATAAGATTACCTTGCTTATAGCATACCTCAGTAACCCATATAGTAACTCGGTAAACCCTTATGTTTACTCTATTCTTTCATTGTTCTCTGAAAACCTTCTTGGTGACCTCTGTGTCTCTGTAACAGTCTTCTTACACTCATGCACACACCTCTTTAACTCTTAACTCATGTTGTATAAATAGATGCTTTATGATGGTGATCCAACTCATTGCTTCGATCTTACAAACACGATTTATTGAATGAATAACCATGCAAATTATTTCATTGGTTAGATGACATCAAAATCATACACAATCTTTAAGTGCGATTTCCAATGTGATAATAGTTAGATGTGCCTCGATACTGTAACACGTTTTCATATGCATGTCCAAGTTCAATGAATCTGGTAACACGTTTCACTCGGTGTGTCATCTTTGCTGCTCGGTAGACATGTAAAGATACTTGGTAGACAGCTCGGTGTATACTGTGTTTTGTGACTGTTTTCTTTTTTAACCAACTAGATTGTGCATACCAACTGAATATCTCGGTAATAGATAACCAACTAGAGTATATAGTATAACTTTGACATAAAACTAATGGCAATCTGATAAGTAGTAACAATCTCCCCTTTTGACATTAGTTGAGATGTTTGACAAAAACTACTTTCAAAGTTATAACTCAAAAATCTATATACTTGCAAAATTTGACTATACTGACAGTATATACAATAGTCAATAATATAATATATCAGATATACTCCCCTTATTGATATACTATACAAAACTCTGATTTTGCATGCTCGGTGATATGTTCTGTGCTTTGCTTACTGTTTTGTACACTGTATGGTTTACTGCTCTTGTATACTCTACTTACTCTACTCGGTATACTCCCCCTATATACTATACTCCGAATACTATACCATTCGCTCAATACTATATCACTCCCCAAATATTGTATTACTCCCCCAAGACTGTATCATATTACTCCCCCTTTTTGACAAACATCAAAAACTTAATTACCATTATGGGGTGGTAACTGATCAAAAATGGATTTGTACTTGGTTCGGGCATCAGTGAGAGCAACAGAGAGTGCATCCTTTACACTGTCCATTAAAGAATTTTGCATTTGAATATCAACCAATAGTGATATTAAGCCATCTAGAGTGCTTCCCTCTTAAGTAGTAGATAAGTATGTGGCTCGGTTGATCTGTTCTTGGACCGATGAAAGATGTGGAAGGAATAATGTCTGAAGGGTCATTATGTCCATCCTGATCTTGTGTTCTTCATTTCTTAAGTCCAATTGTTGAGCCATGAGCTGTTGTAACCTTGTATAAAAATTCTGAACTGAATTTGGCTCAGTGGTCAACTTGCTTGAGAGATCGGTGATCTCTTTCTCAATTGCCTCTGTTTTATTCTTAATGTCTTTAATGAATAAAGAAAATGTGCAGAGTTTCTAAAATAAATAAAGAATGTGCTTGAGTTGAGGAGTCAACTCAGCAATAAATTTGACAAGTTTAACTTTTCCAATAGCTATAGCTTTTTGTACCTCTTCTATCATTTTTGCAGTGAGCTCTTTGTCTTTAAGCTTGCTCAAATACTCTGATGCATCTACTCCAGATATTTCTATCTTTGTTAGGAGTTCATCCAGTTGAATGTGGATTGCTGCATCTGTTGATACTATAGCTTCAGATAGCATATCTATTATGAGTGCCTTTACCTTCTGAAGTACCTTATTTTTCTTTTGAATGGCCATTTTCTTCTCTTGTTTGGCATTTGCTTTGCATAGTTCACTAAAATCAATGAGTGCTTGCCCCTTTAATTTTGATATGTCTACATTGGGCAACACTATTGGTTTTGACAAATCAACTTTAAAAATATGATTTTTCATTTTCTTTTCTTTACCTTTCACTGATGGAACTAAGACAAGGGCTTGTGAGGCTTGATGACCCTCGGTAGGTTGCTTGGTAGAGGCGACACTTGGATCGATTCCTTTAGCCTCTATAGAGTCCTTTGGTGTCTTGGTACTTGGTGTCTCAGTTGCAATAGTCTCAGTGTTAGAAGGTGCTTGAGATGTCTATTCCTGAGTAGTACCTTCTCCTGCTGTAGACTTGTGACCTTCAGTACCTTGATCTGTATCCTAAGGAGTTTCAGTTGAGACAAGTTGCTTGACTGGTGGATAAGGCTGAACTTGTTCCAAGACTAATTCACTAGATACAAGTTTTGCATATGCAGTGCCTTCTATCATTTCCTATTCTGGTGCCTTTAGATCCATGCCATCTTCATCTATTTGAATGGTGTCAGCAGGGTCTTGCTTGGTAGCATCAGGACCTTGCTCGGTGACATCAGGATTGTGCTCAGTGACATCAATGATTTCAACTTTAGCTTGCTCACCAGCATCCTTGATTTTGAATATTTCCTGCAACTTTGCTTTTGTCTCATTTTCCACTTCAATATATAGCCCATTCATCAGTTTTAAGGCTCTCTATTTGACAAGGAACTTTGAGTTGTAGGTTGTCAGATGTTCCTTTATTTTAGATATTGACATGTCAGGAAAGAGATGAACCAGACTTCTCTCTCTGATTTGTTTCTCCGAGTAGATTGCATACTTCCACCTATTATCAATATGCAAATACAATTCATTTGGAAGTGACTTAGCTAGTTCCAATGGAGCTAACCGGAACTTTAGAAGTGTGTAGATGATAGCTTCTTCAATTTGTCTCTTTTCATCATTGTTCCTAGTTTCATACTTGACATATCTAAATCCTCCAAATCCACCATATTCTTTCATATTAGCACAGAAGTTTTCAACACTATGTATATTTACCTTCTTGCTCTTGACAATCTAGAATTTGCTTGCATCCTCTGATTTGGTATCACTCGACTCTTTTGCCAAAATGAGTCTCCAAGTAGATTTCTTGCATGTCTTTATTACCTTGGGAGCAGTAACACTTTTTTTTTTCTTACTTGGTGAAGCTGCAGATGCTCTTGTGTTAGGTCGCTTTACTGGAGGTGGAGTGGGTGAGGCCTTTGATGTGTCCTGTTTCTTTCTCTTCAATACTTTTCCCTTAGGCAATTTGGTGCTCAGTGTTATAGCTGCCTCTTGGGCTTCAGATTCTTCTTCGGTAACGGCAATGGTGCCTTTGACAGGTGTAGAGGAAGAGTCTTCTCCGAATTTCTCTAACAATGCCTTTATCATTTTTGTTGCCTTTCTTGTAGCTTTGACTACTACAATGTTCATCTTTACCTTTTCCTTTACTTCCTCATAGGTACCATACCTCAGCTCGGTAGCATGTCTAGGCAATGTAAGAAATGCATCAATTTGTTGTTTTGTGATATCAAAATCAATCTCGTAACCCATTGGTGACAAATATTGAGTCCTTGGTTCCACAACATTCACATAACAGTAATCGGTGTCAACTTCAAAACATATATAATTTTTTTATTTCTCTACTAGCTGGGGTGGAATCCTATATCTGTTATGCATTTTCTCTTGAAATTTATTGAAGTAATCATCCATAATATCATTGAAATTGTCTCCTAACTTCTTAATGAAGTCATTAATCTGATGGGTGATTGGTCGGTGTAATTCCCAAACAACTTTACCGACTGATGGAAAGAATTTTTCAAAATAGAAAAACATGCATACCAGTAATGATCCAAACTTTAGAGTATTAGCCGAGTTGTTCTTCTTCGGCTTCCTGATGGTGTTCAGATTTTCAAATAGGTTCTTTAGCAACACCTCACATACATCAATTTTCATTCCCTTTTTCACAATTTTGTATGCCAGGTCTACTACTACATAGGGAACATTGTTTTCCCTTGCCGATTGGAAGAAATAGTAGACCATTACTCTAATGGCAAATTTTAATTCTTCATCTGTGACATTATTCAGTTTCAATCCTCTGCAATCAAATTCTACTCTGGTTAAACTGATCAATTCCTTCTATGATATCATCTTCTAGGCTCGGGCATGATCATAGATAGGGTAACCGGTAATTAGATGAATGATTTCCTTAGTAATCTTAAATGGTTTCTCTTCTAGCCACATGAAATCATCATGAACTCTACTTAGAACAAACTTGACCCACTAGGGTTTGAACACACGAGAATAGATTAGGGCTTCAGTTAATCCCTTTATTTTTATGTGCTCGTACTTGTTGTTCAATTTACCATCGGTACACAGCTCATCATAGGTGTCTTTGATTTCAACATGACCGAGTTCTTCAACACGACATTTGATGAAGAATCTCACATCCTCGACTAGTAACACTCTGTCCGGGATGAGTGAAAAGGTGGTTTTGTCATCCGGTTCAGAAGCAACTTTGGGAGTCAAAGAGTATTTTAGTGAGGGCTTTTCTACATTCTTGACAACTATGGGACCTTGGATCTTGGGCACCATTGTGGATTTCAGATAAAAAACTAGCAAAGAGTCCTTAGGGTTTCAGGATTTCAAACGATAGATGCTTTATACTTAGCAGATAATGGTAACTAGATAAGATTGGTAAACTAGCTTAACGATGTGTTGAGATTGATGTAAATACCTTGAATTTGCTTTGTAGGAGGTTTGATCACCTTAGATTCGCTTGCTCTGCTTTCTTGAAAACTTGGTAAGTGAAAATGACTGCAAAAATGCTTTTAAGTACACAAAATACCTTATCAGGCTTCATGCGGGTTAGGTCAAAAACATTAAATGCACTCAGTTCCTCTTTAACCGATTTACTCTCCTTTTTCCATTTTGACCGAGTAACCAAACTTCCTTCATTCACTGACTAGACAGGTTTCCTGTATTCACCGACTTGACAGACTTCCTGTAAAGTGCTTCAAAAGACTTTGATAGAATTTCAAACTTACTCAAACATCTTAATTATGCAGATTTAGAATTAAGTACATAATAGAATAGGAACTGTTAAGATTTTAACCTTCAGAGAATGTAGTCCCTTCGTACCTTTACCGATTAATTTGGAATAGGTGCACCTAACTCAGTAAGTAAGGTGCTTTCTTTATTTGACACAATTTCCTTCTTTTTCCAAATCATCTTTAATTTTTCTTTTATTTCTTCAGTGTCTTTTTTAGGTTGACCACTGCAATCTCAAGCTAAGTGTCCTACTTTATGACAATGAAAACATGCCATACTAGGATTTCTCCATGATCTTCGGTTGTACATCCCAAACCTTATAAAATAGTTGGCACTTATATGTCCATATCTTCCACAACATTCCCACCATATCCTTGTATTGTAATCCCATGGTACTACAGAATATTGTCAGTAAGGATCTGTGTAAGTTCGGTAACCTCTAGCATTTGCTCGGTGTGCATACCACATATAGTTCTTTTTCTTAAACCAACACTTCTCAGTATTATGTCCATATCTATTGCAGTTTTTACAAAACCCTTTGAATTTTGCCTTCTGATAATTGTTAACAAACTTTGTCCTACATTGATTAGATGTGTGAACATATTTATTGCAATTGTAACAATAACCATTGGACTTAGTGACATTCGGTTGCTTACCTTTTCTAATTTGGCATATGTTGGCAGTGTGACCTTGATTTCCACAGTAGTTGCAAATAGGCTTCTTTCTTTTGATGTTATTCTTGTTTCCAGCTTGCTTTGATGATTCTCCTCTCTCGGTAGTATGAATTCCTTTCTCGATAGAGACTTTTCCTTTGTAACCGAGTCTTGCATCTTTATTGGGTCATCTTGTATTCAGTTGCTCATCCAACATCTTTGATGCTTCATAACTCTTCTTCAATGTTTCTTTGGATTTCTTCTCTATTTCAAGTTCATCGGTTAACTTTGATACTTCAAGTTTCAATGCTTGATTCTTATCATCTTTCAGATTGCTTCATGATGTGCATAACCTAGTTGATCTGATAGGTTTTGTTGAATTCCAGTTAACCTTGTGATTTCATCATTCTTATCAGATACTAAGACTTCAAGTTGTTGTTTCTCTCTCTATAGATCTCTTGCTTTATCCTCAGCTATCCTCAATGCATCAAGATTTTCAGTCATCTGTGTGCTAAAATGTTCATGTTCTTTTTTTAATGCCTTCAGTTGATCAGCCAGTGCTTTGTTCTTTTCTTTCAATACTCCAATCATTTCTTTAGTTTCTTCAGATATACTATTCTCAGATGATGTCTCAATTTGTTCCACTAACTCTTGAGAGTCCTACAAATCATCAGATAATCTTCTTCTCACTTTTAGAGATTTTTGCATTTGCCTTTGCATGTTTGCAATCACTTGATTAGCATGATCCAGCTCTTCTTGCAGATACACAATCCTCTAAGGTTGTTTATAGCCTTCCATTGCTAATATCTTTCTCTTTAGGTAGTTAAACCCTTTTCCAAGATTCAAGCTCTGATACCAATTGTTAGGCCCAATATGGAAAGCTAATGTACTAAGAGGGGAGGGGTGAATCAACACTTCCAAACTTTTCATCAACAATAACTTTACGGTTATGCATAAACTGAATAGTGCAAAAACATAATATAAAGCTAAAACAAATAGATAACAATCATACATGATTCACTCCATAACACATATATTTTGGTTACGCAGAAACTCTTGGTTAGAGAGAAAAACTACGGTGGGGATGGCACCCACAACTTCACTACTGCAATAATAAAGAGTGCTCAGTTAGAGCTACATGTTTAGCTATTTCTGATAGCATACCCTATTAGGAGTAACAAGATCTATTAGATCTACCTTGCTAAAGGATTTTACAACACTTCATCTAAATGCTACACCTGGTTAGAGGCTTTACAATTTATAGACTTGATTAGAGTCTTTTACCCTGTTAAAGGTTTCTCTTACAACTTCAAAATATTACAATAAAATTATTACAAATATCTACAACTTTACATCAGGAATGTTATAGCAGATTCTATGTGCTCAGAATAAGATTACCTTGCTTATAGCATACCTCAGTAACCCATATAGTAACTCGGTAAACCCTTATGTTTACTTTGTTCTTTGACTGTTCTCTGGAAACCTTCTCGGTGACCTCTGTGTCTCTATAATAGTCTTCTTACACTCATGCACACACCTCTTTAACTCTTAACTCATGCTGTATAAATAGATCTCTTATGACGGTGATCCAATTCATTGCTTCGATCTTACAAACATGATTTATTGAATGAATAACCATGCAAATTATTTCATTGGTTAGATGACATCAAAATCATACACAATCTTTAAGTGCAATTTCCAATGTGATAACAGTTAGATGTGCCTCGATCTTGTAACATGTTTTCATATGCATGTCCAAGTTCAATGAATCTGGTAACACGTTTCACTCGATGTATATCAACTCAGTGTGTCATCTTTTGTTGCTCGGTAGACATGTAAAGATACTCGGTAGATAGCTCAGTGTATACTGTATTTTGTGACTGCTTTCTTTTGTAACTGACTAGACTGTGCATACAGACTAAATATCTCAGTAATAGATAACTAACTAGAGTATATAGTATAACTTTGACATAAAACTAATGGCAATCTAATAAGTAGTAACAACCTCATCAAGTCATCAGTAAGACAACCAAACAACTATCCCAATCATCCAATCTTCCTTGATCTGCTCAATCTCTATCTTAGCTGAGCTACTCTCTTTTTTGCCATGGTGTTACTTCCTGGTATGTCCACATATCCAGCTGGGTGCCGCTTGACCTGCCATTGGACAGCCACCTCATCAATCACCAAGTCATGGGGAATAATTTTCGTGCATTTCACCATATTGGTATAGCAATAGTCGTTCGATCATCCTGGACTTTCTCACCCATTAACGTGCTCGAGCTTCTCTCTTGTCGGGCCCCACCATGGTCACCAAGTCACGGGGAATAAACTTCATGCATCTTGCCATAGTGGTATAGTGATAGCCATTCGATCATCCCAGACTTGCTCACCCGTTAACTCATCTGAGTTTCTCTTTTGCTGGGCCCCACCACTTGGTCACCAAGCCGCGATGGATAATGTTCCTGCATCTCCATCATGCGCTATAGTGACAGTCATTGATCCACCTTCAACCTACATGGTATTTAACTTGTTTCTTTTTTGCACATGCTTTGTCACCAAGCCGTGGGGGATAAACTTCATCCATCTCTGCATAGCGGTATAGCGATAATCATTCGATCACCCCAGACTTGATCACTTGTTAAACAATCATAGGACAAAGATTCCATTGGCCCATTAGCGAGAGTCACACCGACATCTGTTCTATCAAGATAGGTTACTCTGATTAGTTTGAACACAAGTCAAGTTAATTCAAGGCACATATTTCCAATAAAATCCCACTTGATGAGGAATTCACTAGACTTATTACCATTTCAAACATTACTGAGAATCATGGGTATCAAGACCAATAGAATTAGAACACCACTTGAACTTGTGAGTGCTCACCGGTTTCATCAAGGCATCTACAACATTTTCCAGATTGTCTACCTTGTTAATAATAACTTTTCCATCTTCCACCATGTCATGAACAAAGTGATATTGAACATAAATATGCTTCGATCTGGCATGGAAAGTAGGATTCTTTGCCAAACATAAGGCACTCTGACTGTCACTCCAAATTTCAACCTGCCCTGCATCAAAACCAATATCTGAACTCAAACGCCTAAGGCAGATAGCTTCTTTACAAGCATGTGTGGCCACCATGTATTCTGCCTCTGTAGTGGACAAAGCAACTACAGGTTGTCATTTGCTCATCCAACTAATTGCTCCACCATTCATGACAAAAACATATCCACTGGTGGATCTTATGTTGTCTATGTCTCCTGCCCAATCAAAATCCACAAAACCACATACACTGAGAGTTTTCTTTGAATCATCAGAATGACCATGATAGCACATAGCAAAATCTGAAGTTACCTTCAGATATATAAACACCCTCTTTACAGCATCCCAATGCGGCCTTCCTAGATTCGACATAAACCTGCTCAGTACTCCCACTGGTTGGGCAACGTCTAGTCTTGTACAGACCATAGCATACATCAAGCTGCCAATAAAACTTGCATAAGGGACATTCTTCATGTCAGCAATCTCTTTGGAGATTTCGGACTGTCAAGCACAAATAGCTTAGTTCCCTGCAAGATGGAAACAACCTGTGATTTACAATCAGACATATGAAACTTGTCAAGAAAATTGGTTATATATTTTCTCTGGCTGAGCCAAAGTTTCCTCTTAGATCTATCCCTTTTGATCTCTATTCCCATAATGTAATTTTCTGCTCCTAAGTCCTTTATTTCAAACTTCATAGATAACTAAGATTTTAAATCTGAGATCATACCTTTTGTATTTCCTATGAACAGCATGTTGTCTACATACAAAGCTATGATAAGAATCTTATCACCTTTAGTTTTGTACTAAACACAATGATCAGCTTTTGATTTCACAAACCCCAAGAACAAAACAAATGTATCATACTTTTGACACCACATTCTGGGAGACTATTTCAAACCATACAGAGACTTCTTGAGTCTACAAACCAAGTGTTCTTTACCTTTTTCCACAAAATGCTCAGGTTGAGACATATAAATCTCTTCTTCAAGATCACCATGAAGAAACACTGTCTTCACATCCATCTACTCAATCTCCCAATCATATGTTGCTGCAAGTGATAAGAGAAATTTGATAGATGTCAGCTTAGCCATAGGAGAAAAGATCTCTCCATAGTCAATACCTTCCTTTTGAGAATACCCCTTTGAAACCAATCTTGCTTTGTACTTGTCAATGTTGCTATCTGGACCATACTTCTTTTTGAATACCCACTTTCAACCTACAAAATTTCTACCTTTAGGCAATGGCACCAAATCCCAAGTTCCATTTTTATCCAACGACGACATTTCATCATTCATGGCTCCCAACCAGGAATATGAATCGGACATCTTAATAGCTTCTTTGATAGTCCTAGGCTCATCAGTATCTAAAAGTAAAGAATAAGCACAATTAACATTCAACATAGAATGATTGTACTTATTAGGTGTATACCTATCAGGTTGCCGCCTCTCCTGAGTAGATCTTCTCAACTCTAGTGTTGAGGCTTCTTGAGGTTCAACAAGAGGCTCATCATCATGTTCTTCTTCAGAACTACTCGGACTGCTTGAACTCTCCTCATCTTCAAGTATCTCTAGAGATTCTTCCTTAGCTGGAGGAATTTCAACCTCAGCTTCTCCTTTCTTTCTTATGTTGTGATCTAGTGGCATAGGTTTCAGCTCATGAAAAATCACACTTTTGTTGTACATAACCTTACTAGTCACTAGGTTCCAAAGTTTGTATCCTTTCACACCAACTCCATAGCCAATGAAGATACATTTCATAGTTTTGTTATCCAATTTAGATCTATTAATATCAGGCATATGAGCATATGCCTCTGCACCAAAAACATGAAGGTGTCTTAAAGAAGATTTCTTATTAGGCCATGCTTCCATAGGTGTTTTGTCAACCAATGTTGAAGTAGGAGAGCGCTTCAACAGGTAACATGTTGTAGCAACTACTTCAGCCCAGAATTTTTGTTCTAGGCCAGCTCCGCTCAACATGATTCTTGCTTTCTCCATTAGAGACCTATTCAACCTTTCAAAAATTCCATTTTGTTGTGGAGTGTAAGGTACGGTGATGCAGAGACAAGAGAATCTAATCCAAATTTGCAAATAAAAGGTGTATTTTGGACCCAAACCCCTTACACTCCTCAGGTGTCTCAAATGCACTCAATGCCTCAATAGGCTCAAAACCTAACACCACCTAAACCAGGTGTGTCTCTTGCCTCCAAATACTTCAAAGGACCTCAACAAACATGATTCAAAGGCTTTCTAAACCCCTAAGCCTCTCTAGCTTCAACACAAACTCAATTCATTTATTCAACCAAGCATCTAGCCCTTCAAATCGGGTAATTTCCCTTTAACTCAAAACTTTTCCAAAAAACTTGCCCAAAAAATTACATATTTAGACACCCATTTGGATGTTACACAACATATCAGAAAACCAATATAGGTTGTTTTGGACGGACCCTTTTCTGTCCTCAAATGTGCCCCTTTTTAGCCTTAAAAACCACCCACTTTACAAAGGAAGTACCTACAAAACTTAACACCAGGTTACAAAACTTTGTACAGTATTCAATCAGGTTACCAAACAAAGTATTTTACAGGTTTTATGGCTTGATTCAACTTCTAAGTGTCCAAAATCTAAAACCCTCCTTAAATCACCCTCTAAACTAGGGCTTGCTCAAAATCACGCCTCCAATCACCCAACAAATTCACCATTTGTGAGTGATCACTCTGCAAAACCACTTAAATCCTGTACTTTCATGTTATTTTGATATGATACAACATTAGTTTCCATCCCCAAGTCACAGTAAGCACATAAAGGGGATGGATTACATATTCATACTTGAGAAAACAAGGAAAATCAGACTTTTAAAACAGGACAGTCAATATAAATCCTTAGATCAGATTAAAAATGATATAAAATGCTTTAGATCATGCACATTAAATGCCTATCAACCTTCCTCAATGATTAGAACTCAAAGATCATCAAAGGAATGCAAGTTTTGCAAGGAAAATCAAGTTTTTTTGCATTAAAATTGTCTCAGTCCATACAACAGCACCTCCAGTCCATACCATCTGTACTTTCCTCTCTTTTTTCCATCATAAATGATGAATACAACTTCCCCAACCAACCCAAGGTGGTTGGAGGGGTTTACAAATTCATTAAGACTTAAAAACTCAATTTCCCTCCAAAATGCTACTAAACATTGGAATACAAAGATTTGAATTTTCCAACTTTATTTAATACATTCTATTTGCTAAAATCATTCCAGATCAATGGAATTTTATTTCATATACCTAAATAACCCTACCAAAGACCCTACTAACCATTCTAGACCCTTGAAACACTATTGGCCTACTTGACACCATATTTTGTCTTAGGTCCCTTATCAACACTTATTACATTTAAATCAAATTGAGAATTACATAGAGCCATTATTGGCTTCAAAACATTCCAATTCACTTTCAAGGATGCTCTGGGGTCTTTTTTCATGTTTATAATCTCCTTGGTCTCAGGTGGACTCTTGGATGCTCCTGCATCATACGGTCTTATGTCCCTTAATTCCATGATCAACATAGTACTTGTCAAAATCTGCACTACAGTATTCACCACCATTGTCTATTCTTAAACATTTAATCGTTCTCCCAGTCTGATTTTCAACAAGGTTCTGAAACTCCTTAAACTGACTGAACACTTCAATTTTACTTGTAAGAAAGTACACAAATTCCCTTCTTGAATAATCATCTACAAAAGATACATAATACTTAGAATTAGACAGAGAAGGAACCTCTACTGGACCAAACACATCAGAGTGAACATAAGCCAGAATGTCAGAAGATTTATGAGAACTGGAATAAAACTGAACACGGTTATGTTTTCCATATATGCAGTGTTCACGGAAATCAAACTCATAACTGCAATCATCTAGACCTTCAACCAAATTCTTATTCTTCAAAGCTTTTAAACCTTTTTCACCTATGTGGCCAAACCTATTATGCCAGAGCATTGTTTTCTCAGCAAGAAGTTTAGCTTCCAATGAATTAGCATTATGCATCATTACAGTTGTCTTAACAAACATTCCAAAGGTTACATTACAACATATAGGTTCAGCATTTAACTTATACAATGTACCAATGCAATCACCTTTTGCCAATACAATGGAACCCCTAGTCATCTTGTAACCACTAGATACAAATGTAACTTGTACTCCAACATCATTAAGTTTACTTACAAAGAGAAGGTTTCTTGCCAGACTTGGTATATGAAGAACTCCATTGATCCCTTTCACTCTACCATCTGGGAATTGAATTTTAATTCTACCTCTCCCTGCAATCTCCAACGTAAAATCACTAGCCAATTATACCTTTCCACCAGCATATGGTTCATACTTTGATAACCACTCCTTGTGGGAGGTCATGTGAAAAGATGCACCAGAATCTACTAACCAGGTGTCATCTGAGGTAGGCACTGCCAAGGCTGCTACAAATGAATCTGCATCACTCTAAGAAGATTCAGTGTTAGAATACTTCTTCTTCTTCTCTTCCTCCTTGCAATCCATTTGGATATGCCCTTTCTACACATAGTTCCAGCACTTCACCTTTGACTTCTTGATTGGAGATTTTGATCTCTCTTGAGACTTGGACTTGGACTTCTTTCCTTTCTTCTTGTTTTTTTCCTTCAGTCTACCTCGAACAAAGAGTGCATCTTTTTTCCCCTCAGAAGACTTCTTTCTCATTTCTTCTAACAAAAGAGTATTAACCACAATATCCATCTTGAATTGGGTCGTAGTACTACCAATAGCCATCACTAAGTGATCCCAAGAGTCAGGCAATGAACACAATAGTAGCATTCAACGTTCTTCTTCATGAATGGTCACACCAACATAAGTTAACTATGAAAGAACCATGTTGAATGCATTTATGTGGTCTGCCAATGGTGTTCCCGAATCCATCTTCAGAGAGTACAACTTCTTCCTCAAGAAAATTTTATTCACCACGGACTTGCCTTGATAAATATCTCCCAACTTATTCTAGAGAAGATGTGCAGTCTTCTTCTCATGGACGTTTAACAAAATAGAATCAGAAAGACATAGTCTGATTAGACCCCTTGCCTTTTGGTCGGCTAATTCCCAATCCTCTTGCTTCATGTCTATAGGTTTCTTCCCAGACATAGCAATCCAAAGGTCGTGATCGACCAACAAGTCTTCCATCTTGACTTTCCATAGTTCGAAACTAGAACCATTAAATTTCTCCATGTCTATGCACCCTAAGGTGCTCACCATCTTAACCTATAAAACAAACAAGCAGACACTCTACAAGCCTCCCACTGAAATAGAACTGACACAAAAAACCAGCCCTTCCCAACAAGGATAACAAAATGGGCCAAGCTCTGATACCACTTGTAAGGAAAGCACAGTGTGGAAATGCCTTCCTAATGTCAATTAACAGGGAAGAATGCAGTTTAAAATTTTTACAAGACGTTAAGAATAATATAGACAAACAAATAGAATCAACATAGAGACAGGACACCAAGAATTTCGTGGGAAAACCCTTTTGGGAAAAAAACCCACCATCAACAGTTGAACACTTTATTTTCAGTAAATGAATTTACAATAAAGTTTTAGTTTGCAACTATAGGTATTTGTTTTCAAACTCTCACAAACTGGAAACTACAATGAGCTCTTAGAAATTAGTTACAACACTATAGTTATCCAATGGCTTCATATACCAAATTATCGATAGTTCATCGGAGCAATTGCACCAATGGTTTGAAGTCTAACCGTGTGCGTTGGTCTGCATTCATGAGAAAGACAATATCCCACATGCACCATGAAGTCAGGTCAGTTCATATTCATATACACCAACAAGACCATCTTCAGTGTCCAAGTGTTTATCTTTTGGACTCTGGTTCGAGTGCACACCCGTAGTTGGTCTCTACTCCATCGGCCATCGGTAAGACCATAAATGCTTTGCTCTGATCTCCTGATAAACCAATAGACAATCCACTAATGCAGCTTCAAACATGTTGGCTCCATCGGTTCATCAAAATAGCCTTCAACAGGTAGACCCAATCTCTCAATGACACCACAATGAATCGATCGGTCGATCGGCATAACCCAACAATATCACCCCAATCACTGATATCAACCTGATCACCGAAGGTGACCTCATCAGGTCATTGGTAAGACAACCAAATAGCTATCCCGATCATCCAATCTTCCTTGATCCACTCGATCTCTACCTCAACTGAGCTACTCTCTTTTTTACCATGGCGTTACTTCCTGGTACATCCGTGCATCCAGCTAGGTGCCACCTCACCTGCCACTGGACCACCACCTCATCAGTTACCAAGTCACAGGGAATAACTTTCATGAATTTCACCATAGTGGTATAGCGACAGCCATTTGATCATCCCGGACTTTCTCACCCATTAACTCGCTCAAGCTTCTCTCTTGTCAGGCCCCACCATGGTCGCCAAGTCGCGGGGAATAAACTTCATGCATCTTGCCATAGCGATATAGTGACAACCATTCGATCATCCCGGACTTGCTCACCTATTAACTCATCTGAGTTTCTCTTTTGCTAGGCCCCACCACTTGGTCACCAAGCCACGATGGATAACATTCATGCATCTCCATCATGTGGTATAGTGACAGTCATTGATCCACCTTCAACTTGCATGGTATTTAACTCGTTTCTTTTTTGTACATGCTTTATCACCAAGCCGCGGGGGATAAACTTTGTGCATCTCTCCATAGCGATATAGCAACAATCATTTGATCACCCTAGACTTGATCACTTGTTAAACAATCATAGGACAAAGATTCCATCGGCCCGTCAGTGAGAGTCACACCAACAGTTGTTCTATCGGGAGAGGTTACTCTAATTAGTTTGAACAGAAGTCAACTTAATTGGAGGCACATATTTCCAACACTAACAACTTATGATCATCGTGAATCCATGCTATCTAATAAGGCTTAGGGTGTTTCAATCTTTCCAACTTCAATTTATTCACCATTTCTTTTGAAATAAGATTATCTACACTACCACTATCAAGAACCACTTTACAACACTTACCAGATACCTTATATTTGGTCTTGAACAAATTTTTCCTCTGCAAGGGCTCTTCATCCTCTCCAGTTATACACAAAGCTCTCCTCATCATCAATAGTTCTCCATATTCCAGTTTGTTAGTTGATCCGATGGGGCTTTCTTCTACCAAGGTTGTTCTCCAATTATTCTCTATCTTCTTGCATTCAAAAGCACAATTTCCTTCTCCTCCACACTTATAGAAAGTTCCTCTAAACACTCTCTTATCTTGTCTTTTGTCATCATTTCTAAAACTTTCATTCCATTAGCCATCAGGTTCTCTTCTCTGGTATAATTTTTTGTCATTCTTCTAGTACAAACTACCATCTTTGCTTACTTCCTTTTCTTTGTTCTGATCTATACAAGTTCCACCTCTACCTCTCTATCTTTGTTCAACTTCTCTTCTTCTTTCAAGGCATATTGGTGGGATTCTTCAACACTCTGCAACTTGATCAAATTGAGTTCATCTTGTATAGACATCTACAATCCATTCAAATTTTTTGCAACTTGTTCAACCTCATCATTGACATGTGCAGATCTGATTTTCGACTTGTACAATTCTTCGGTATACTCCTTCACACTAGATTCTTTCTGCTTCAAGTTCTGTAACTTTCGAAATAGATTTACTTGGTAATAAGTAGGCATAAACTTCAATTTCAACTTGGCAACCATCGGCTTCCATGATTTGATCTTCTCTTTACCTCTTCTCTATCTATCAACCTACAAATGTTCCCACCTAGAGATGCATTTCCTTTCAACCGAGTATAGACACGTTTCACCTTCCTTTCTTCTGCGGTGTTCTCAAAATAAAAGTACTTCTCCATTTCTGATAGCCAATCCATTAATTCACATGAATCCAACTTCCCAACATATTCTGGTATGGTAAAATGTAATTTAGTGTTCACCCTACTCAAAACCCTCAAGAAACTCTCTTCATTTGGATTAATCGCAGGTGGGTTTGCTACTCATTCTACGAGTGCTTCTTCTTCATCTTCACTCACATCTTCCATATGTCAGCCTCTTCTCTGGGTTGTCTCCATGGCTTCTAACCAAGCTGTGATTCCTCACAACATTTCCATCATAGCAGGGTTTGCATTCTCACACGCTCCACCATTCCTATTTTCTCTCTGTGCCATCTTCACGTCAGACCTCTGGAGCTATAGGTTGGATCCACAATCTGCCACCTCACAACAAAATTTTAGGATAATGCAATCTCCAGAATGAAATCTTGCTCTGATACCACTTGGTGTAGTCACTAGTTAGGAGGGACCTCAAAGAGTTCAATCCAAACCAGGCAGCAAGAGTCAACACAATAGAAACAAGAGAAGATTACGGATGCAATGCAGAACTAAATGAATTATATCATGAAAACTAATTACAAATAACTAGTAAAATCTAAGTTACAAGATTCGGCTCATTGCCCTACTACATACATGCTCAATTACATAATCAATCAACTCTGAACTTCTAAATCTTAAGATATATCTTCTATGTTCTCACTGATGATGTATGATGCTTAATTACATTGATTTATATGGTCAAGAGGGATCAGGGTCGGCCCGAGAGGGATCAAATACTGAAGAACAAGATCAAACGTGTAAAACCACCAAGTCGACCTCTGCCAAAGAGATTCCTCTGGAGAATCCAAAGGATGAAGTGTGGATCAAAGGGAAGGTTGGCCACACGCCAAGGAACATTGTAATCAATGAACTGAAGCTCCACAAGGAAAGGATCCACAAGATTCACCAATAGCAAATAGGTCCAAGTGGTTCCAATGTTCTAAGCTAGAAAATTATCTCGAAATCCAGAAGCGATAGCTGGTCGAAAATGATCCAAACATCCTACAATTTAGGAATAAGGAAGATGATCATGTCCATAAGAAATATCCATCTCCACATGTTTTGGTGAGAAAATACAAGAAAAATGTAGAAGGAAATGTTGAAACTGCAAAATAGAAGACAAACTGAAAAGAAATGGTTTTGGTTAATGCAAGATTGCCAAGAACAGGGGATGCTCCTGCATCAGTTCATTTTACCCTCCAACCTAGTTTAATTTTTAAGGACAACATAATCAAAGGAAAAGGTCAATAGTTAGGCTCATTTCTATTATTGATCTAGTATTTTGATGAGATCCAAAATCACAAACTCTCAAAATATATATATATATATATATATATATATATACACACACACACACACACATATATATATATATATATATATATATCAAAAGTAAGAGAGTACATTGATATGTTTTTCTTATACGTGACTTCTCCCTCCTCCCCTCAAGGTTGAAACATTGCCTCATTTTATACATGAAAATAAACTAAATTAAGTCTTCAATGAATCCAATTAGGATCCCATTATTTAGAAAATAGTTCAACCTCCTATATTATTGTTAAAACAAACTTTATTCAAGGGTTATACAACCTCCCATATGTCAATCAAGACAAAAATAAAATAACAGTAAGATGCACCTACATTAGACTCCCAACGAACAAAAACTTGATCATGGACTGATGTCCATAAACTCATCAACACTACTACCATGCCTAGATATGTTTGTATTTTCCATCCATGTAGCATTTTCAAGTGGTCGATTCTTCCACTTAAGGGTATGTGCAGGATCATGGTCTGCCAAAACAGGCCCTTAAGTTGCAATGAAATATCAAAAAATCAGAGTTATGCAACTTGACATGAAAATTTGAATAAGTTGTGAACATTATTTTTAAAATATGTAAGAAGAGAATCTATAGAAAATTGAATGTAGTTTCTAAGCTATTAGTTGTTTTTTCAAAAAAAAAAATCCTATATGATGAAAATTTCAAATTTCAATGTAGTGGTACTAAAATTTCAGGAAAAAGATAAGAAGTAGACGTATGCCTAACCACCCTAATCACAATGAAATCATAATATGTTTTTATAATATTTATAATATAAGTATTAGAGTCATGTTCAGATGTGACACATATTTTTTTATAAAGTAAAAAAGAATTTATGAATTGAATTTTTTACTACAGCTTTTCAGAAATTCAAAAACTCCTCCGTCTAACCACCTTAACTTGGTCAAAATCTTATGAAATTTAATTTTTAAATTTTTTTCCCTATATTAGACAAAGCATAGGATATGATGCATGTTTCAGATTCAAAAAAAATTATACCTTTTGAAATTTATGAGTGTTTTTCAATGAGTCTATCAATCAGGACTATTGTCAGAATTCAATTAGAAAATAAATAATAATTATTTATTAAAGTCAAAATAAGACCAGCCTTATATTGTTGGAAAGATGAGAACGTCCTTAAAAAACACTTTTCGTTTTATCAATTTTGGCTACAAAAAAAGTCGTCAGCCACTAGTGTAAAGTCTAGAAAATCAAGGAATACTTAAAAAACACGTTTTTTCAGTTGACTTTCTAGGCTTGTCACTTCCAAGACAAATCCCAAACCATTCCCGAGCCAAATTTTCAAATTTGAAATTTGTACAACAAAAATCAGATATCTGATTACATTAGATATCTAGTACACTTAGATATCCGATTATAATAAGTAAATTCACTAACTAAATTAGGGGAGAGAGAGAGAGAGAGAGAGAGAGAGAGAGAGAGAGAGAGAGAGAGAGAGAGAGAGAGAGAGAGAGAGAGAGAGAGAGGGCGAAGGGAGAGAGAGATAGATAGATTAGGGGAGAGGGAGAGTGACAAAGAGAGACAGAGAGGGGGGGAGGGGGAAGGGAGAGAGAGATAAAGAGATTAGGGGAGAGGGAGAGAGAGAGAGAGAGAGGGGGGGGAGAGAGAGAGAGAGAGAGGGGAGAGGGAGAGAGAGAGAGATAGAGAGAGAGAGAGAGGGGGGATAGAGAGAGATAGAGAGAGACAGAGATAGAGAGATGGGGAGGGGGAAGGGAGAGAGAGATAGAGAGATTAGGGGAGAGAGAGACAAATATTATGGGTCCTATGGTGTCCTAAGGGGTCATATTGTATCCTACGACCCCTTAGGCCACCATATAACCCCTTAAGACACCAAATTGTGTCGTTATGGGTCATATTATATTCTAAGGGGTCATAATGTGTCCTACGATCCCTTAGGACACCATATGACCCCTTAAGAAACCAAATTGTGTCATTATGGGTCATATTGTGTCCTAAGGGGTCATGGGACACCATATGACCCCTAAGGACTACATATGACCCCTTATGACACCATATTGGATCGTTATGACTCATATGGTGTCCATAGGGCTAGTCATATCATGTCCTACGACCCCTTAGGACACCATATGATGCCTTAAGACACTAAATTGTGTCGTTATGGGTCATATTGTGGCCTAAGCAGTCATGGGACACCATATGACTTCTAAGGCCAACATACTACCCCTTACGACACCATATTGGGTCGTTATGGGTCATATGGTGTCCTAAGGGATCATATTGTGTCCTATGACACCTTAGGAGACCATATGACCCCTTAAGACACCAAATTGTGTCGTTATGGGTCATACTATATCCTAAGGGGTCATATTGTGTCATATGACCCCTTTAAGACATCATATGACCCCTTAGGACACAATATGGCCCTTTACAATTCTATACATTGTTGTTATGGGTCATATGACCCCTTAAGACACCAAATTGTGTCATTAGGGGTCATATGGTGTCCCAAGGGGTCATGTGACACCATATGACCCCTAAGGACAACATATGACCCCTTATGACACTATATTGGGTCATTAGGGGTCATATGGTATCCTAAGGGGTCATGGGACACAATATGACCCCTAAGGACAACATATGACCCCTTATGACACCATATTGGGTCGTTATGGGTCATATGGTGTCCTAAGGGGTCATATTGTGTCCTATGACCCTTTAAAACATCATATGACCCCTTAGGCCACAATATGACATTTACGACTCTATACAGTGTTGTTATGGGTCATATGACCTCTTAAGACACCATATTGTGTCGTTATGGGTCATATGGTGTCCTAATGGGTCATGAGACACCATATCACCCCTAAAGACAACATATGACCCCTTATGACACCATATTGGGTCCTTATGGGTCCTATGGTGTTCTAAGGGGTCATATT
This sequence comes from Cryptomeria japonica, assembly GCF_030272615.1. Taxonomy (NCBI): domain Eukaryota; kingdom Viridiplantae; phylum Streptophyta; class Pinopsida; order Cupressales; family Cupressaceae; genus Cryptomeria; species Cryptomeria japonica. The sequence goes on along the minus strand of NC_081407.1, from coordinate 127,876,879 downwards.
GTGTCCTACGACCCCTTGGGACACCATATGACCCCTTAAGACACCAAATTGTGTCATTATAGGTCATATTGTGTCCTAAGGGGTCATGGGACACCATATGACCCCTAAGGACAACATATGACCCCTTATGATACCATATTGGGTTGTTGTGAGTCGTATGGTGTCCTAAGGGGTCATATTGTGTCCTATGACCCCTTAGGACACCATATGGCCCCTTAAGACACTAATTTTTCTCGTTATGGGTCATATTGTGTCCTAAGGGGTCATGGACACCATATGACCCCTAAGAACAACATATGACCCCTTATGACAACATATTGGGTCATTATGGGTCCTATAGTGTCCTAAAGGGCCATATTGTGTCCTACAACCCCTTAGGACACCATATGACCCCTTAAGACACCAAATTGTGTCGTTATGGGTCATATTGTGTCCTAAGGGGTCATGGGACACCATATGACCCCTAAGGACAACATACGACCCCTTACGACACCATATTAGGTCCTTATGGGTCCTATGGTGTCCTAAGGGGTCATATTGTGTCCTAAGGGGTCATGGGACACCATATGACCCCTAAGGACAACATATGACCCCTTACGACACCATATTAGGTCGTTATGGGTCCTATGGTGTCCTAAGGGGTCATATTATATCCTATGAGCCATTAGGACACCATATGACCCCTTAAGACACAAAAATTGTATTGTTATGGGTCATATTATGTCCTAAGGGGTCATATTATTTCCTACGACACCTTAGGACACCATATGACCCCTTAAGATACCAAATTATGACGTTATGGGTCATATTGTGTCCTAAGGGGTCTCTCTCTCTCTCTCTCTCTCTCTCTCTCTCTCTCTCTCTCTCTCCCTCTCCCATAATCTCTCTCTCTAAAATATGAGTAATGAAATCGGATATCGGGTTTTATTGGATATCTAATTTCTATCACTGCAATTAATGTGGCAACAGTAAAAAAAGTCGACAAGTAGAAAAAAATTTGGGACCACAAATTTATACATTAAAATTAGATATCCAATATAATTCGATATCTGGTTTTATCAGATATCCGATTTCTATAAATAAAAAAGAGCCTTGTGGGCCATTTTGTGGATTCCAATGGCCCATAGTCTTCACATTTTGTTTTCTGTCAACAATCAAGGGTTTTCAAACAGATTGAGACAAATTTGTGCTTTTGAGAGATTCTTAAAGTCAAATCTTACATTTTTTATCATTTAGGAGAATCTTTGTGGAGGTAAATGGGGAGTAGTAGTCGTCGGAAGTCTAAACGCAAAAGAAAACTTTGAAATGACCAAATTGAAGTGTATAGAGAAAGTGATAGAGAAGGTCATAGGAGGAGAAGACAAGGTATGTTAAATATTGCTAATGTTACTTCAAATGAAGAGGAAATTGAATTTGAAAATGTTCAACAAGTTATTGAAAATGAAAATGTAGATTTTGAAAGTGAAAAATTTTGAATATGTTGAAAATGTTGAAAGTGATAATGAAAATCCTCAACATGACATGAGAATGGAAAGTGAAAATTTGGGAGTTGACAATGAAGGTGTCCATAATTTTGGTGTAAATATGAAATTTTTTGACATTGGAGGTGAAAATGTAAAAAAATTTGAGATAGGAGGTGAACATGTGGAAAATTTTGACATTGGAGGTGAAAATGTGGAAAACTTTGACATTGAAAGTCGAATTGCCCAACCAAGTGAACAATATGTAACACCTAATTACTTTATAAATGAAGACCCTCTCATGGATGAAAGCCAAATTCAATATCCAAGACCTTCAAGAACCCCAAAATGGTTACTTTAAATTGATGAGAATATTATTGCTAATCGTGAAGGCAAGAGGTCAACAAGAACCGTTCAGTTGTGGGCTACACAACTTTTCAACCAAAATTTTAGCAATAAGACATTGACTGAGAAATGCCAACTCTTTGTTCAATTTCTAAAGATGATAAAGATGAGACTATTGCTAAACAAATTGAAGATTCGTATAAACAAGAAGATGGATAGAAATTATATTATTGCCTATTTGATGCTCTCAATTATATTGGAAAGAATACCAAAGAAAGAGACAAGAGAGTCACTCAAAGAGTGATTACAACCTCCTTAGTAAGCCATCAATTGAGGAAGGGTCATCAAATGAGACAAACTTGTGTTGATTTGAACATAAACCATAAAACTTTGGATAGAGCACTTGCACGAAGACAAAGACTTGACGATCCACTTCAACATGATACATGGGCTTTTGGTGGGAGGCATCCATGTGTTGATAGAAAGTTGACTGACAATGTGAAGGAGGAGATTCAACAATTTTGGCACTCTAATTCTAGAGTATCATCCAATGTAAAGGACATTTTGAAATTAAGAATCCACAATCGAGACCACACACCGCATCCCAAACATTTCTTGGAATCAAGCCAAACAATGTTGTACAAATAATTTTGTCAAGTACATCCAACTTTGCAAATATAACAAAGGGCCTTTGAATCTTTGAAGCCATTTTATTGTGTTCCTCTTAAGATTCTTAATACTTGTTGTTGCAAGTACCATGTGGAGTTTTCAATGTACCATGAAATTTTATGCCATATTCATTTTACGATGCATAGTAATGAGATGTTGCAGGAGTGTGGTGCAATGCTATTTCCAAGATCATCAAGAGACTTGCAAGATCTATTTTTATGCCCTAGAGATGATGGTTGTTATTTCTATAGAAATGATTATTTTAATGAGAAGTGCTCACAATATGGTGGGTTGTCAAAGTTTGTTTCATGATTTCATGAGGGCAGCGAACATAGTTTGGAAAGAATTATGTTGAGAAAAAAAGATACGAGATGGTGAAATATACTTTGAAGAGTGGAGGTGAAGATTCTAGATGAGAATTAGTCTCAAGAGAAGTGAGTGTTTCTAATTTTATTTTGGATTTTAAGGAAAATCTTTTTTACAAGTATGCAAGGCACACCCTTAGGTCTCAATGGTTGGATCAACAATTAAGGATGTGTAAGAACTTTTCCTGATTGGCACTATTGTATCGGTGGTTAATTTTGCAAAGAACTATACATTGCAAGCACAAAATGAGGTACAGTATCATTACTACAATTTAATCCAGATTGCTATTTTTGTTTACATTACATATAGACATTCTCCTGATAGTACAAAAGAGGACAGGAAGATAATCAGGGAGTATCATTTTTATGAGTGATGATAGATCAAACTCCTCCGAGTATGTGCAACATTCTTTCGAGAATTTTTTTGAGTTCTTGCATAAGATATTGCAATTGATCGACATGTCATATGGTCAAATAGCTATTGTCATATTTGGTGTTTTTTTGAGGCAAGGCGTGGGAAGGGGGAGCATGATGGAGCAGGTGCATGTTTGAAGAGAGCTCTAGTTAAGGAGCAATTGAGGATTTCAGGTGCAAATTTCTCTCATGCACGTTCTATTGTTGATTGGTGTAGTTCAACATTGTCACATGGAGGTACTCTTGATTCAACAGTGACCAGATTCTTTTGCTTGGTTGATGAGAGCATAGTGGGATACGAATTGGATTGTCAAACAATTAAAGATTCTTCAAAGATGCATTCATTTCTCAGCTCAAATGCAAGTACATGGACCATTTGGACATGAGCGTTGGCTTTTTTTTTTTTAGAGTTTTGTTTGGTGTGATTGGGATCAATGCGAGTCAAGTGAGTGGGTTGATACATGGGTTCCCCAATATCTAACTCCTTTATCTCAAACAATATCCTTGACAAGCGATGACATGGAAAGTTCACTTGAGTATGACCGTCTATCAGATCTTGTACAACCAGGACATGTTTTTGCAGTTGTTACACTGCAAGGGATTGAAGAGAGATTATAATATTGGTTGGCATGATGTGTACAGGGAAAACTGAAGCTAACACAACCAATGATAGATGATGATGGGTTCACATATCCTATAGGTTCAGTTGTTGTTGTGTGAACTTGGTTGCGAACATACATGATTAGAAAGAATGGAATACCTTCATTTGAAGACTATGAGAGACACAAAACCATTCTAATGTATTCACACCTTATTATAGCTACAAATGTCAAGTTGTTGAAGCATCAAGCAAACCCGAAGACCAAAGACCTATGGACAGTGACTACTGCTAATCATGAAGCAATACTAGAGATTCTTAAACAAAGAGATGACCCTTTAGGCATACTTGAGTAGTAGGTCTTTAGTGATGCCTTATTTTTTTTATCATGCATTTCATTTCCAACAATGATCATTAAACCTTAATGTTCAAGTTTGTTATGTGTATATTAAGGATGTGTTCAAAATGCAAGTCTATTAATGAACTTTTCTTTTTTGCAACATGGTTTTTGCATGCACATAGAAGGTACACTCAATATAATTGGAAGGGATGTATTTTTGCAACACGACTTATTATCATGAATTTGATGAGCTTTACAATTTTTGTTATTAGACAACACTATTTGACAATTTTTGATGATATAATTATCGCATAACCTTTATGCTCATGTAGGTCTTTTTTGATGATATGCAACAATATCACATTATGATTTTTGCGTCAACATAGTGGGTTCTCTTGATATAATTCGAAGGGACATAGTTTTATGGTATATAATCCCACCTTTTCATTTATTATCATGCATTTTAGCTGAAGTGATTATCATAAAGCCTTTATGTTCATCCATGCATTTTATGTGTAGACTAACAATTCTTAAAAGTGCAAGTTCATGGTAGATCATTCATCATTGACTAGATTACTCTTGGTGATGGTACATATTCCTTTATGCATTAATGAGAGTAAATCTTGTGCATAAAAACTAAGTCAAGTGAATGTATTTCTATTTAGAAATGACAATATCTACCATCATCTTCAACCATGCAGAGAAATACAATGAGAAGGGCTTTAATCAACATGCGTCTTCTTCAAAGTTATGCTTGTATACTTTGCATAGAAACTAGTAAGTTTTGTAATTATACAATCTTGTGCATCTTAAAAATATTTCAAATGATCTATTTATACAAAATATTTTGTAGTAAGTGTTATAATTTGTTTGTTGAAGTGCATTCATTCCACATAAAAAGGTTGCTTATTTTGGTCTTCATTTATATGCAAGCATTATTGTACATAAACTTTTCTCTTAGGACATGAGGATGTTCGATACAAATGAAGTGGGATGTTGTACATGTATATGGATGTGAATTGACGTAACTTTGTTATGATGATATACAATGTCCATGAGCAAATTGGTTCAGTTATATTGATGATATACAATGTATCTGTACATGAATACATTGGAGTAGTTGTATTGATAATGAAAAAAAATCGTGTTTTCATATTCCTTCATGGATGTCACATGCAAGTGTAATGGTAATTATGTGCATACAATACATGAAAATATTGATGATCATTATGTGTCTACAGTGTAATGCTTGTTTCTCTGTATTTTTCATTGAATGAGACTGACAACTTTTTTACCAACTTTTCAAAAAAATGCTGCCCTAATAAAACCATAGGGAAACTTGAAAAATTGAGATATTATTTTTTAGGGACCCCTCTCATGGCCCTGTAGGTTCAAAAGGATCATTCACAGGTGCCACGAATTCCAAGTTAGCGCCCGTCGAAGTTTGACAATTTTTAGCACTTAGGGTGCTCAAGGGACGATGTCGATAGGGTATGACCCCGAGCATTTGATTGAGTGGGGGGGTAAATAGGAGAATGCATAGGGTAATAATGGCTAAATGGACATGTCAGATCCAAAGGTTCATTATCATGATGAGCAGAATGATAAATCGGCCACGCGACAACATTCGATTGAATGAGACTGACGATTTTTTTGCCAACTGAAAAAATGATGCCCTAATAAAATCGTAGGGAAACTTGAAAAATCAAGATAGGATTTTGTAGGGACCCCTCTCCTAGCCCCATAGGTTCAAATGGATCATTCACAGGTGCCACGATTCTGAGTTAGGGACTCTCAAAGATTGACAATTTTTAGCACTTAGGGTGCTCAAGGGACGACGTCGGTAGGGTATGACCCTGAGCGTTTGATTGAGCCGGGGGGGAATAGGAGAATGCATATGGTAATAATTCCTAACTAGATATGTTAGAGGTGATGGTTTGTTATCATGATGAGAAGAATGAGAAATTGGCCATGCGACAAAATTCGATTGAATGAGACTGATGATTTTTTCGCCAACTGAAAAAATTCTGCTCTAATAAAACTATCGAGAAACTTGAAAAAATGAGATAGGATTTTGTAGGGACCCTCTCATGACCCTGTAGGTTCAAACAAATAATTTGTAGGTGCCACAGATTCTGAGTTAGGGCCCATCTAATTTTTACACTTTTTAGCACTTAGGGTGCTCAAGGGACGACGCTGGTAGCATATGACCCCAAGCGTTCGATCGAGTGGGGGGAAAAAATAGGAGAATGCATAGGGTAATAATTCCTAGCTGGACATGTTAGAGCTGATGGTTCATTATCACAATGAGAAGAATGAGAAATTGGCCACGCGAAAACATTCGATTGAATGAGACTAACAATACTTTTGCCACCTGAAAAAATGATGCCCTAATAAAACCATAGTGAAACTTGAAAAACTAAGATAGGATTTTGTAGGGACCCCTCTCATGGCCCCATAGGTTTAAACAGATCGTTCATAGGTGCCATGGATTCCAAGTTAGGGCTCGTCAAAGTTTGATAATTTTTAGTACTTAGGGTGCTCAAGGGACGACGCTAGTAGGGTATGACCCTAAGCGTTCAATCAAGTGGGGGGTAAAAATAGGAGCATGCATAGTGTAATAATGCCTAACTAGACATGTCAGAGCTGACAGTTTGTTATCACAACAAGCAGAACGAGAAATTGGCCACATGACAACATTCAATTGAGTGAGACTGACGATTTTCTCACCAACCGAAAAAATGCTACCCTCATAAAATCGTAGGGAATCTTGAAAAACTGAGATAAGATTTTGTAGGGACCCCTCTTGTGGCCCCATAGGTTCAAATGGACCATTTTCAAGTGCCATGGATTCCATGTTAGGGCCCGTCAAAGTTTGATAATTTTTAGCACTTAGGGTGCTCAAGGGATGACGCTGGTAGGGTATGATCCCGAGCGTTCGACCAAGTGGGGGGGTAAAATAGGAGCATGCATAGGGTAATAATACCTAACTAGAAAATAGGAGCTAACGGTTCATTATCACGACAAGAAGAATGAGAAATTGGCCACGCGACAACATTCGATTGAATGAGACTCATGATTTTTTCGCTAACCAAAAAAATGCTACCCTAATAAAACCATAGGGAAAATTTAAAAACCAAGATAGGATTTTGTAGGGACCCCTCTCATGGCCTTGTAGGTTCAAACGGATTGTTCTCAGGTGCCACGGATTCTAAGTTAGGGCCCGTCAAAGTTTGACAATTTTTAGCAGTTAGGGTGCTCAAGGGACGATGTCGGTAAGGTATGACCCCAAGTGTTCGACCAAGTGGGGGGGGAAATCGGAGAATGCATAGGGTAATAATTAATTATATTGTATTTTTCATTAAATTAATTATATTGTATTGTTCATTAAATGAATTATATTGGTCATTAAATGAATTGTATAAAATTATGGAGGACTATGTGGATGATCTGCCAAGAAAATCAAAGACAAGACAAGAATCCCTATCTTAAAGCAGATCTTTGAAAGATTGGAAAAATACAAACTGCACCTCAATCCTAAGAAGTGTGTTTTTGGTGTCACATCGGGAAAACTACTAGGTTTCATTATTTCTCACAGAGGCATCAAGGTCGATCTTGCAAAGGTGAAAGCCATCATGGAAATGCCTCCATCGAAGACTCTCAGACAACTGCGCAGCCTCCAGGGGAAAATCCAATCTATTAGACATTTCATTTCACAACTTGCAGATAAATGCCATCCATTTGCACACATGTTGTGCAAAGACACAAAATTCAAATGGGATTGCTAGTGTCAAAAGGCCTTTGAAAAACTCAAAGAATATCTGGTGTCACCTCCACTGCTTATGCCTCCTACTCTTGGAAAACCTCTTATTTTGTACATATGTGCTACCACAGTGGCATTGGGGGCATTATTGGCACAAAAAGATGATCAAGTGAAGGAACATGCCAGATATTACATTAGTTGGACATTAGTGGGGTATGAACTCAATTATTTCCCCATTGAAAGAGCATGCCTGGAATTGGAATTTAGTACATAGAAACTCGGACACTATATGTTGAACAAAAAAACAAAATTGATCGCTAATATTGACCCTCTTCAATATCTCTTGTCAAAAGTTTCCCTCATTGGCAGAACTGCTAAATGGGTCATGTTGTTAAGTGAGTTTGACATTGAATATGTAGACAGAAAAGCAATCAAGGGACAAGTCATCGCAGACCAGTTGGTTGACACTCCACTTCCAGGTGACCATCCTATTCTTATAGAACTACCAGATGAATTCATTATGACTGTCACCACATCCTCCACATGGCAGTTATACTTTGATGGCTCTTGCACCCAAAATGGATCAGGGGCAGGAATACTACTGATCACACCTCAAGGAGATTGCATCCCAAAGTCATACAAGATAGCTTTTGCATGTACCAACAACATCACAGAATATGAGGCACTCATTACAAGATTATGCTTGGCTATCTAGTGGAAGATAAGGGAATTACAAGTATATGGTGATTCCCAAATTGTCATAAAACAAGTTAATGATCAATACCAAATAAAAGATGACAAACTTCTCCCCTATAGTAGCATGGTTGAAGAACTTAAGCAGCACTTCACAATGATCAAGTTTGATCAAGTCCCACGAACAAATAATAGGGTTGTAGATGCAATGGCCACCATTGGCTCCCTCCTTTAGATGCCATCACATAGTTAGAAGTGTGAGTTCTTGGTCAAGAAACTAATCATATCGGCATACAATCTACCAAAATCCAAAATGGAGTGTGTACTCGTTGGTCCCGAGTCCCCCTGGTACCAAGAAACCTTCGCTTTCCTAAAAGACAACACCATTCCCCCACACCTTACACAAACCGAACAACAAACCTTCATTCATCTATGTGCTCATTACACCATCCTTGCAGACACCCTATTCAGAAGGCATTTTGATGGTTCCCTCCTAAGGTGTTTAGATAAACAAGAGGCAGAATGGGAACTACGTGAAGTGCACTAAGGCATCTGTGGGGCACGCTCAAGTGGGCTCACCTTGGCTAAAAAGATTTTGAAAACAGGATATTACTGACCTAAAATGGAAGTAGATGCATATAACTATGTGAATAAATGCATCTCTTGCCAGCAACATGGTGACAAGATCCATGCACCATCACAAGAATTGCAGTTGTTCATTACACCCTAGCCCTTCTCACAATGGGGGCTCAATCTCATTGGGAAAATCCACCCTTCATCCTCCAAGGGGCATAAATTCATTATCATTGCTACTAAGTATCTCACCAAGTGGGTAGAGGCTATCCCTCTTACTTTCACCACTAGTAAACAGATATCCAAATTCATCTTGAACTACTTGATCTTCCGATATGGCATCCCAAAATTTATCATTACAGATAATGGCAAACAATTTAAAAACTAGGATGTAAAATAATTCTGCCAAAAATTTGACATCCAACATCGCTTCTCCACTCCATATTACCCCCAAGGTAATGGTTAAGTTGAAGCTTCTAACAAAACCCTAATCAAAATCCTCAAAAAGACAGTCAATAAAGTTGGTCGTGATTGGCACCTCCAACTCCATCCTACTTTGTGGGCCTACTGCACTTCCATCTGCACACCCACAAGCACCACCCCCTATTCCCTTGACTTTGGCTCCAAAGTCATCCTCCCCCTTGAGATCGAGATCCCCTCTCTAAGGGTATCACTGCAAAATATCCTACCAAATGAAGAATACAGAATTGCCCAACTACAAGAACTAGAATTGTTAGATGAAAGGCACCTCGAGGCCTTGAACCATCTCCAGGTATATCAGAATCATCTAGACATGACTTACCACAAGAAGGTCAGAACCTGTGAATTTGAAATTGGTGATCTTGTCCTCATGGACAATCAGAAAACCTTCAAGCAAGAGAAAAGAAAGGCAAGTTTGAGCCTAATTGGCTTGGACCATATGTAATCACAACAAAATATGGATCAGGGGCCTATCAATTGGCTACTCCTGAAGGAGATCCTCTAGACGATCGAATGAATATCATGCACATAAAAATATTTTATGCCTAGTCCTTAGAAAGTCATTAATTTTCAAAGAAAAAAAATCAAAAAATCATGAAAAATACATAAAAATGAGAAAAAATATCTTGAAAAAAGATCGTCACTCTACTGAAACCCTGACAAACATGCATCTTGTGACACCAAAAAAAAAAAAAAAAAAAAAGATCAATTCGTCCATCAATGAAAACCACTTTGTGGTGCTATGGACAAGTACCTTGGTGAAAACCTCCATGCAAGCACTAAGGTAAATAAAATGGATCCATTGTCTATCAGGTCAGTGCTCCATCACCCTCACTATCCAATCCGCCCATCGCAACATTCATCCCCTCCCACCTTCAAATAAATCACGAGTATGATGTTGAGTCTTCGCCTAAATCATGAATAGAGAATGTCCCATCAAACTAAGCTTGTGTGCCTTTGTGTGAGCTTCATGAAGTCTTGAGAATAGTCCTAAGTCCACAAGTTAATCTTCAAGGCCATATGATCACTTGCCCAATACAAAATTCCATGTGCTCTATCCTTTTCCCTAGGGATGAATCCTTCCCTCGCCTAGCAACTTAATCCTCCACCCTAATCCTACTCTTGGCAAGAGGTGTCAGTTGGTCATGAGTGAATGACTTGTTTGATTTCTTGGATTTTTCATTTAGATTTGCATCTTTTTCCCTACGACTCCATCTATCTACGACTACTTGGATTTTCCATATCCAGGTATGTTTACAATAGGTGCATACTAGGGCATATTTTCATAGCATGGCATGTTTTGGATCTCTCTTGTATAAACCGACAACCTGGTACTAGTGTTTATCAACATTGACCTTCTCGTGTGCAAGAGGTATCTGTGTGTTTGAGGGTTTCCTTGCATGTACCCACAACTTTGTATTAGTGTTTCTTGACACTTGCATAGCTATGTGTAAGGAATTCTAGTTTGACTGTGCGTCAGTCCACACCTTGGGTTTTTCATGGCATCCTGATTCTTATAATCATTCATGCAGGTTACCCAGGGCAATATCAAACTAGGTTGGCTCTCCATATTTTTGTGCACAACTCTCACCACCCTTCCACCAAGTCCTCATCTAATAATCTTGTGGAGTCCTCAATTCCCTCTCCCCCCCTTCTATTCCATATTCTTCTATTTTCTATCTAAGATCATTGTATTACTATCGACATATTCCCTCTTTGCATTATTCATTTAGTTTATCTGTGTAGGTGCATGGCATTATTCATATAGATTTTATTTAGGTTGCATTACTAATTTAGATTATCATTTTTTACAAACATTTACCACATAGGTTGCACATAGTTTTCATTGCATACATCATTATCCATTTATAATAGATGACATCAATTCATCCACGTAGATTAAATTACATTACTCATTCATTTAGATCACATCATTTGCATACCATTGGTGACTTACATTGCAATATCTATATAAATGACATTACATTCATTCCTGATATAGATTGCACCTACGATAATTATTCATTCATCATAAATCATTTAGATCTAAATATCCATCATACATTCACATATGCAGCATATATACACATCAAAAAGCATGATCACTCATCCTGCATCCATAAACATGTCAGCAGTGTATCATAAGCATACATATATAAGCATCCACACTGCATCACAAATAGGTCAGCACAACATATCCATAATCACCATCCATACATCACATCACAAGAAAATAAATAGAATCCACCATAATAAAGTACACATGTCATCCACCACCACAAATCATATATATGCATATAAGCTCAAAAAGATGAATATGTTTGTCATAATACAATGATCACCCCGAAGGGTCAAAATATGATACACAAGCCAAAATGGAGCTAGCTCTCCCCTCCTATCTCTCCCCCCCCTCCTCTGCACCTCCTCCACCTTATCCTCATGCTCCCCCTCCTCTCGATGCCCTAAAACCCACCGATCCACATGTCTACTGGCTCTGTGTGGGCCACTGACTTTATGTCCTATGGGATCGTACACTCTCAGTGTATGAAACTGCTCATTGTGCTATAGGTATTGCTCTGTGGAATAGTCCCCTATAGTACCTTGCCTCCTAAACTGCCCTCTCTACCCTATCCCACTGCTACATCATATCAGAATACATCTGTCGAAGCCCTGCAGGAACCAACATCTGACGGGTTGCATCCCTCTCCCCCCACAGTCTTATCATATCTATCTATGCCCTCTCCACTCTACCCTGTAGCTCCTCTAGCTCATCATCCTGCTGATAGGGAACATCTTGTAGGGCCTCTATATCCATCCCTATCTGTGCCTCCTCTCACATTCGCTTTGACTCCTCCCTCTCCTCTGTCAAAGCATCCACCTCCATCCTTGCTGTATGGAGGCTCTCCGTCAAATCTGCTATTTCTCACTACAACCACTCTACCTCTGCCTCCAAAATCTCCCTCCCAGCTCTCTCTATTTGTATCTCATCCTTAAGGGAGTGGAACCTTACCTAGGTCATGTCTCTCTCCTATTGTACACTGTCAAGATCAGCCTGTGATACTTCTACCCTACCCTCCACCTGTGCCTTAGGAATATCCATGGGTACAACATCCTCTCCCCCACCAACCACTCCCTCTACAACCTCTCCTATTGGTACTGCTCCTCCCTCTCCCTCTCTCTCCTTGGGGTCCCTCCTCCATACAACCCTAACCCTCCTCTGTTGTCCACGAGCACCACGCCCTGCAACAACCACAACTCTCTCACCTGGCCCGTCATCCTCCCCGCCGACTACCTAATTTACTGTCGGTTGCAGCTCATCCTCCTCCAAAACCCTAGGAATGCTAAGACTTACTAGAAAGTGCCCCTCCCACCAACTCCTATATCCCACTCTCATCCCTAGATCCTCACTTGCCCCCATCAGCTCATCCCAGACCAAATGAAACACTGTCTGAAAACTGGTCCGGCCTTCCAATGGACTCACTGTTGGGCCCCAAAATCTCACCTCTCGTGTAATCTGAGGATATAATGGGATGTCCCCCACTATGTCCTAAACCTACCTAAGTTGTCTCGCTACTCTATAGGGTGCATAATACTCCATAATGTATACCAATTTGTCAAACATCCACATCTCCACTCGAGCCCAATGTAGTTGCCAATCCCCCCTCCATCTCTCACACCCAAAAAATGGTCGTCATGTAAACTGCATAAGCTCATCAAGAATTCAGTGCCAAAACCATAAGGACCATATCTGAGTGTAATACAGCAGCCCCTATACCTATCTACATATGGCTAACGACCCTGCCTATCCTATACACCTAGTGGCCAAGTAACCACAATATGCTCCCAAGCCCAGATATGGAGAAGTGTCACTCCCGCAGATAAGCTAGCATACTCCCTGTACACCACCAGATGCATATCATGATATAATTGAGCCAATATTTTGGCTCCCTAGGCATACTGCACACCATCATGTACCATGAAATAAAGACACCTGCTCCATCCAATAGGAAATCCATGCCCTCCGAGATCCGATATAATCCATCTGCTAAAAAATCCACAAATCACCAGTACCACATGGGGAATATGTCAAATACCATTGCCCTACCCAAGTGCATCCTACTCCTATCCAACATTGGTGGGGTCTCATACTCGCAAACCTCCCAAAGATAAAAATCCGCTGCATCCAAATGGTACTCTGTGATGACACTGCGAACAGGGATCTTCAAGATCCTCCATACATCTAGAAGAGTCAATGTCACCTCACCAGTAGGAAGATGGAAGGTGTTATACCTATTGTACCACCTCTCAACTAATGTCATCATCATCGTAGCATGAGCTCGTATCCTCGGCCACCTGCCGACAAAATGAAACCCTAGAGGAGCTAACACCTTCAACTCATCCAGTTGCAACTCTCGATATAAACTCATGGTAGCGAGTCAATGCTCCCTCGAAGCCAACGGCCCCAACTCAGCCTACATCCAACAATCCAATTCATTATTTCCATTTGCTCAAGTCCTATTCTACCCTCTAGGTGCAACCATACCCTCAACCTATCCCAAAAATTCTAAACCTATTTTTAACTTCTTATTTCCCCAGCGCACGCATTGATTTACTCTGCGCTTGCACCAAAACCATGGCGCACATGCCATTTTGAAGGTGCATGCACTAACAGAAACCCTAGCCTATCCCTATCCCTTCAATGCGAGTGCCCGCGTAACACCTTCAGTGCATGCGCTGATGTGCAAGTGCCCGTGCTAAACACCAATTCCCCCCCAAAACCCTTTCTATCGACCTATTGCCTGCAAGCGCTCTTGATACTCGCTTGCGCTCGTGCTACCCCATAGGCGTGTGTGTTGAAATGACGATCAGCGCGTGTGCCTCGCCTAACCTTGGCCCTAAACTAAGCCCTAGTTCTACCCTAAACCTAAAAATCCATAAAGGAGGATAGTCCTACATACCGGTGGTCCATAGCTGGTGGGTCTGTCATATCATCGCATCCTCTTAGTGTGATGCTCACGTATGGGAATGCTATCCATCTCTCCTTCTCTCCCTCTAGGCTTTGATTAGCTCCAAGGCTTGTGTGTAACAAGGACTCCTCATTGGGTCCTTCATCACTTATATGGACCCCCTTGAGGGCCCATTCCCTCTGCGGTCTCTTTTCTTCTATTTTCTCTTCTAGTTTTTCTACATCTGCTCCCTCCTTCTCTTTCACTTATCTCCTCCACTCAAATTCTTTCTTCTTCATTTTGAGAATTTTTTGTCAATTTTTTTTTGACAAAATTCTCGAGGGGGCATACACCTCCCATGCTTTATGCTGGGGCATCTATTTCTTTTTCTTCTATCTTTTACCCACTACCAAATTTACCACTGTGTAAAAGAGGGGCAAAATGTAGACACTTAAAAATAATTATTTAAATTATTTTAAGTTCCTGACATAATTAATTTATTAATTGTGCCAATTTTTAATTCCTCCTCAATATTAATTAATTATAATTAATATTGTCACTATAGTCTGTTGATTGATTTATTTAATAAATCAATCCACTTTTATTCTTCTAAAAATCCTTAATATTAAGTCTCCTCAAATTCCTCCTCTTAACTAATTAATTTCAATTAATTAGTTAACCTAGGTGATTCCTACAAATCACCTTTTCCCTAATCCATCATTAACCTAATGAATTCTTCTAGAAACTCCCTAAAGTCACTTAGCATTATTCTTCTAATTTTTAATTCTCTCCACTCATTCTCTCTCCTAGTTACATCCTCCTGAAAATCTTATCTACCATAATCCCACCTAATCATTCTTCTAATCCCTTTCCTAATGAGTTATTAGTGGCTAAATGATTAGCCACAAAGTCAACTCCCTGTCCCTTCCATCCAACCACCCTCCTTAAATGCTCTTTTCCTAGGTGAATGTGAAATTTTCAAAATCTCACATTCCTCTAGGCATCCCATCCTCCAAGGAATTTTTAATTTCTCCTTATTCCTCCAGTCCCCATGAACATCCTTTTTGAAGAATTTTTAATTCTTCATCTCTATCCCTCAAGGAATATCTTATTCCTTGTTCTTCCCTAGGCACATTGGGAAGTCTTCCCAATGAACCTTGAGGAGTGTGAAGACAAGAAATGCCTTTAAGGCATATCTCTTGGTCTCCACAGTTGTCTTCTCACCTCCTCTTGGACCTTGTGTGGCCTCACAAGGAATCCTGACACTCCATCTTGAGGCCAAT
The DNA here is from genome assembly GCF_030272615.1 of Cryptomeria japonica. NCBI lineage: Eukaryota > Viridiplantae > Streptophyta > Pinopsida > Cupressales > Cupressaceae > Cryptomeria > Cryptomeria japonica. The sequence continues at coordinate 127,860,950 of NC_081407.1, read as the reverse complement.
CCTAGCCCTCTATTTCTCCTCCTCTCTTCCTATAAATTGAGGATTCCATCCCCTCATATCTCATCTCCAAGTTTAGTAAATTCATGCTGCTAGTTTGTGCCCAAGAAATCATCCTTATACCCTTACCATGCCAAAATCAGCACTCATCCATACTTAGCCATTCCATCCTTTGATCCTTAAATCCATCTTCTCTCATCCATCCATCATATTCCATTTGTGCACAATACCACATTCAAATCACTCAAAGAAGCATATCAAGTGGAGCATCATCAAGGGGCATCTTCACTTCACCAAGATCAATTTGAGGGAGATGATAGCTTGCAAGGTATAAAATGGTTTTGTTTGCATTTTGAATGTTCCTTTGTATTTCTAACCATCTAATCTCACCTTGCATGACTTTATCCTCTTCAACTTGTTCTTCCTTCAGGGGTGTAAGAATGTGTTTCTTCCTATTTTTCTCAAAAGTTTAAATATTGTGCCTCCCATCATGTATAGATTTTATGTCATATTGTCAGGGTCTTCCAATAATAATGTGGCAAACGTCCATTTGCATAACATCAAAGGGTCAGTGCAAGAAGCTGAGTCCACTTTTTGGCCAAAAAGTGGAAGTGTTTTCCCTGATTTTCAGATTTTGTCTCATTTGAGCTTAAATTTTGAAATACTTGGAGATTAAATCTTGTAAAAAGTCAACATTATAAAAGATAGCCCTTTGAGTGTAATTTCCAAATATGTACTTTATTTTAATACCCACATAATAAAAAATATCTTTTTGAATGGAATTCTAAAAATTATGTTTTAAAAATGCATGTTTCAGGACCATACCATGCATGTGTACGACCCACAATTTTTGACACAATTAAAATTATTTTCTCAAACTATTTTGGGAAATGGTTTGTAACACACTGAAGATTGATGAGCAATTTTTTTTAAATTTTTTTTTTAAATTATTAATTTTTTAATTCATTTTTTAATGACCATAATTATCTTTTTAAAAATTTGACGTGTACGGCCCACATAATTTGACATAAACTTAACATTTTTTTTATTTTTATTTTTTAAATAGAAAAGAATTTTGTATAGATTGATGACATATAGATTTTTTTTCAAAATTCATTTCAATAAAAAAGTTATTAAATTAACAAAATTACTTAATATTTCAAGTTTCTGGACCTGATTTAGTATAAATAAATGAAAAATAGTTAAAATAATCAATATTTAAATAAATTTACATATTTAGAATCTAGAAAGTATAATCTGAAATGGGTTTTAATTTCGTATAAAAAATCTTTAATTATAGGCACGTAAACTATTTTAGAAGTTCATATTTGTGCTTTCATTCATGGAAATTTGAATTTGCAGGTCCATGTCTCAAGTGTGGCCATCCCAGGCCTATCCCGGGCCTAATCCCAAGCCAAGTTGTGGGTTGTGGAATCAACTTCCATAGAATAGGCCCCCATTTTCAAAACGGGGGCTCGTTCCTTTTTTTGACCATTGGATTTAGGAACGGGCCTCCGTTTTAGAAACGGGGGCCCGTTATTTAAATAGTGGGCCCCCGTTATTTAAATAATGGGCCCCAATTTTTAAAACGGGGTCCCATTCCTAAATAACCATTACTATAAAAAAAAAAGACAGATTGCATCAATTTACCACACTATCATTGAAATCTGTACTAACAAACATTTTTTACAACATTTGGCAGTACTTTTTAATATTTTTTACACAAATTTCTAAAGAACTCGGTAAAAAGATATTATTTTTTGAAGAGGATTTTGTAAAGATGGGTTCTAAGAAACGTCAAAAGAAACAAAGGAAGACAATGACAATGAACGAAATTCAAGCACAAAGAGAGAAGGAGGCAAAATGCCAAAGAGATCGAAGATCACAACAATGACAATTGAATAACACTTTTGAAGCATCTAGTTCAATGCCCTTTGTAGATGAGACCATTGAAGAGATCATGATGGATGCATGAAATGTAGAACCAAACATGGGTATGACTTTTGATGCGAATGTTCATGTGGATGCAAATCTTTGTATGTTTTTAAATCCCCAAGACTATGATGCCAATCAAATTGCTGATTTAAATGAAGCTGGATATAAATTTCATACACCAATACGAAAAGAAATAAAAATTGAAAATATTACACCACCCTCTCTGACAGAAAATGAATGTAATTTGTTTACTATTGATAGCAATGTGCTAGATAATCTTAATAGGTTAGTTTCTTGGAGACAAATCAGAACATATGTGAACAGATTATATAAACAATTTTTCTATAATAAAAAGTTAGGATTCCAATGGCAATTAATGCTACAATTAATAAAAATGTTAAAAATTTGTAAAGTCATGAAAAAAAAAGGTATTTATGCAAAACCAAAAAAAAAAGATGAATCATATAAGCAAGTTGTATCTACTGTTGTCAATGCCATCGATTCTATCGGAAAAATAAGTTGATCTAAAGATAAGAATGTGGCACATAGAGTTATAACAATTGCTATAGTTGACAAAACAATTGTTAGTAAAAGAATGTTAAGTGATATAAGTGGCTATTTAAACTTACATCATAGAACCTTGTCAAGAGCGGCCAAAAGAAGAGACACAATTGAAATTGATCCACTAAACCATTGTTGGAGTTTTAGTGGTAGACTTCAAAGGTCGAACATGAAATTAAATGATGAAACTAAACTATGAATTGCAAAATTTTGGCATGATAACACTAGAGTTTCATCAAATGCTAGAGATGTTTTAAAGTTAAGGGTGGGATCAGAAATTCGTGATCCTCATCCAAAACATCTTCTTGACATGACTCAAACTGAATTATTTAAAAAATTTAGTGATGAATCTATGTTAATGAATTTATGAATTAGTCAAAGATCATTTGAAAAATGCAAACCCTGGTATGTTAAAATCAATAAACAAAGAATATCTTGTTGTTGTAAAACTCATGTTCAGTTTCATTACTATTATGATGTTTTTTGATATATACATTGCATGTTGCATGGTAATGATCTTGTGCAGGATTGTGATGTTTATGTTCCACCTAAAATTATAAACGATTTTAGTGCAAGTTTATTTTGTAAACCACCTAATGAGCAATTATTTCTTTCCAATTCATGCATTTATGGCCTTTGCAATTTATGTGGGAACTATTCTTTCATAGGTAAATGTTTGCATGAACATGTTTCATCTGAGTTTAAACAAAAAATGGTTGATGTTAGGAGATTTAAAAATATAGAATACCCTCTAAAGGATGGAAAGATGGGGAAACATTTAAAATTGATTATAGAACAGAATAGTGTGAATGCATTTATCAGTGAGTTTAAAAGTCATATTTTTCCAAAATATGTGAAACATTCCCAACATGTCGGATGGCTTGATGGACAGTTTCGCATATGCAAGAACACATTTACTGCTGGAACAATAGTATCAATTGTGGATTTTACATAAAATTATACTCTAAAACCACAAGAGGAAACTCAATCACAATACTACAACTCAGTGCAAGTGGCCATATTTGTGCACATTATATATAGACATGACCATGATAGTATAGAAGATAACAATTTTTTTTTGAGGGAGTATCATTTCTATGTTAGCGATAATTGATTACACTCGTCAGAGTTTGTTAAGCATTGATTCGAGGTATTTCATGATAATCTTAAGGAAAGAGAAATTGACATGAAACAACATATGATATGGTCAGATAACTGCACTGGACAATTCAAAAATGCAAGAATTTTTTATTGGCTATGCAAAGTTCACAAGAAAACCAATGTCCAACATTTATGGAGTTTTTTTGAAGTGGGACATGGTAAGGGGGAACACGATGGAGTTGGTGTTTTTGTAAAAAGAGCTCTTTCTAGAGAACAATTGAAATTCAAGGATGTAGTGAAATTTAGAGATGCTTGTGTAGTTGTAGATTGGTGCAATTCAAAGTTGTCAAAAGGATCAATTGAGAACTCTGCAATTTGGCATTTCTTCTGGTTGGTAGAGGAAGATAGTATTCCTATTCGGCATGATTGTAATACCATCATTGGATCAGCTAAATGGAATTCATTTAAGAGTTCTAATTCAAACTCATGGACTATATTCACAAGGGAGCTTGCTTACTTTTGTCAATTTTGTGTTTCTGGAGATTGGGAAGTTTCTAAGAATAAAGAATGGGTTGAAGAATGGCAACAAAGATCAATGACATCCATAGATGCAAATGATCTGCATGAAAGAACTGATGAAGATATGGATTAGATGTTTGCATCAAATGACTATGATCGCATTTTAGATCTTATACAACAAGGTAAAATTGTTTCTGAATTTTTTTTTTATTTATTAAATAGTACATATATATGAAATCTTACAGTGTATATTTTTTTTTTATTTCTCATTAAATATTAAAATAAAATTATTTTGTGCATGTGACATGTCTATGTTGTTGTTGCACCAGAGGACAATGAAGAGGGGACAAAGTACTAGTTAGCTCGATGTGTAGAGTCAAAACATAAGCTAACCACTCCTCGAGTAGATGATGATGGTTTTGACTATCCAACAAGATTTGTGGTTGTTGTTGGCACTTCAATACACAAACATCTAACAAGAGAGAATGGATTACCCACATTTAAAGATTATGAATTAGAGAAGAAGATTATACATTACTCACATTTGGTAGTGGCAACTAATATAAAATTGGATAGATATCATGGAAGACCTGCTAATAAACAATTATGGACTCTCTCTATGGAAGGGCACGAGACAATTATACATGCTTTGCAAAAGAGAGAGGATGTAGATGGTATAATGGAATGAATATCAAGTAATTTATAATTTGAACCCTTAATCCACCTCCCTTTTAAAATTCGTGATGTATATTTTATATAGCATTTTAAATCGTGCATCATAATTATAAAATCTAATCTAGTAATTTTATTTCAGATCTACCACAAGTAGAAGGCATCAATGAAAACCAAGTTATTTGTGCATACTTTATGTTTCATTTTGAATAATTACAAGTAAGTTAAAGTTTTGTACCCTTAAGGAAAATCCCTTTGAAGAGTCGTCATGTATGCTTTATGTTGTATTTTAAATTCAATGCATCCTCATTATAAAACTAATCATATGTATTTTGTTTTTCCAGGTCTCTCAGAGTAGACTTGGCCTCAATGACTACTATTGTTTGTGCATACTTTATGTTGTATTTTGAGAGATATAAATCCTTATTATTAGAATTTAAATAGACTGTTATTTTTAATTTTAGATAGGTCTTCATGATTACACTTTGTGTAATATACATAAATGAGAGACTATTGGTCAAATTTATGAATGAGATAATTATGTTTTAATCAGGTTCTCTTCAATATATTTGTTTTGATACTTTTCTCTTGTCATTATTATTATTGTAATGGTAATTATATATTTGATTATATATTTTTCTTATCTATGATGATTAATAATTTTTAATTTAGAATATGTTATAATTATAAGATATGTTTTGATACTTTGGTCTTATCATCATAATAAGTAAACATGTTGAATTAGGACTTCAATGTTGGAGATGAATTAGATGATGAAGTTGGCAATTAGAGAAAATCATGTCATGATTTGGCTTAATAGGTCTTATTATGGACCTGTTATGCCATGATGGCATAATAGGACTTATTATGCCATCATGGCATAATAGGTCCTATTATGCAATGACATGATATAATAGGTCCTATTATGCCATGACATGGCATAATAGGTCCTATTATAGGTCCATAATTGGTCCTATCATACTAAGTAAACATGTCGAATTAGCACTTCAGTGTTGGAGATGAATTAGATGATGAAGTTGGTAATTCAAGAAAATCATGTCATGTCATGGCTTAATAGGTCCTATTATGGACTTGTTATGCCATGATGGCATAATAGGTGGACTATTATGCAATGTCATGGCATAATAGGACTTATTATGCCATCATGGCATAGTAGGTCCTATTATGCAATGACATGATATAATAGGTCCTATTATGCCATGACATGACATAATAGGTCTTATTATGCCATGACATGACTTAATAGGTCCATAATTGGTCCTATCATACTAAGTAAACATGTTGAATCAGCACTTCAGTGTTGGAGATGAATTAGATGATGAAGTTGGCAATTCGAGAAAATCATGTCATTTCGTGGCTTAATAGGTCCTATTATGGACCTGTTATGCCATGATGGCATAATAGGTGGACTATTATGCAATGTCATGGAATAATAGGACTTATTATATCGTCATGGCATAATAGGTCCTATTATGCCATGACATGGCATAATAGGTCCTGTTATGCCATGACATGGCATAATAGGTCTTGTTATGCCATGACATGACATAATAGGTCCTGTTATGCCATGACATGACATAATAGGTCCATAATTGGTCCTATCATACTAAGTAAACATGTTGAATTAGGACATCAGTGTTGGAGATGAATTGTTGGCAATTCAAAAAAATCATGTCATGTCATGGCTTAATAGGTCCTATTATGGACCTGTTATGCCATGATGGCATAATAGGTGGACTATTATGCAATGTCATGGCATAATAGGACTTATTATGTCGTCGTGGCATAATAGGTCCTATTATGCCATGACATGATATAATAGGACCAACTATGGACCTATTATGCAATGTCATGGCATCATAGGACTTATTATGCCATCATGGAATAATAGGTCCGATTATGCAATGACATGATATAATAGGTCCTATTATGCCATGACATGTCATAATAGGTCCATAATATCATACTAAGTATTTACATGTCGAATTAGTACTTCAATGTTGGAGATGAATTAGATGATGAAGTTGGCAATTTGAGAAAATCATGTCATGTCATGACTTAATATGTCCGATTATGGACCTATTATGCCATGGCATAATAGGTGGACTATTATGCAATGTCATGGCATAATAGGACCTATTATGCCATGATGGCATAATAGGTCCTATTATGCCATGACATGATATAATAGGACCAACTATCGACCTATTATGTAATGTCATGGCATAATAGGACATATTATGCCATCATGGCATACTGTATTCATAAATGGTCCTTTTATGCCATGGCATGGCATAATAGGACCATAATAGGACCTTTATACCATAACATGGCATAATCCTAAGCCTAAACTTTGATATCTAAAATTTGAAGAGTAATGTTAATTACTTTTAAGGTTATACTAATAGTCGTAACTTTTGTATTTCCTAATGAGGATTAAGAATAATTTTGGTACATATGTTCAATTTAAGGAATTGGAATGGTGGCTTGCTAGAAGTGGTTAAATTTTTTCATTTATTGGTTGAAAGGCCCAATACCTAAAAAAATAATTCCTAGAAACATTTAACGGTCCTATTGTGCCATTTCATGGAATAATATGTCCTATTATGCCATATCATGGTATGACATGACCAACTATGGACCTATTATGCAATGTCATGGCATAATCGGACATATTAAGCCATCATGACATAATGTGTCCTATTATGCCATGGCATAATAGGTCCATAGTTGGTTCTATCATACCATGACATGGCATAATAGGAACATAATTTTCCATCATGGCATAATGTTTCCTATTATGTCATGACATGGCATAATAGGACCTACTATATTCCTATTATACCATGACATGCCTTAATATTTGGTTTTGGTTTTGATACATCCATTTAGTTTCTATTTGGTTTGGTTTGGATTTGGTTTTGATTTCCATTTAGTTTCGGTTTTGTTTTGGTTTTTCGTTTTAATTTCCATTTAGTTTCAATTTTATTTTGATTTGGTTTTGGTTTTCATTTTGATTTCCATTTAGTTCTGGTTTTGTTTCGATTTGGTTTTTGTTTTGATGTTTTTGAGATATCTTGTATCTTGTAAATTTGATATTTTGTTTTGTTAACTATCTAGGTTTAGTTTTGATTTGTAAATTTGTTGATTAGGGTTTAGGGTTAACTGATGAAGAATATTTCAAATCAAAATTAAGAATTTACAAATGTAAAAACAAATTTATTTATAGGGTTCTTTAAAAAAAATCCTAAAATAATACCAAAAAAATCTAAATAATACTCAAAAAATAGGAAAAATATACAAGAAAATTACAAAATGTGAAAATAGATGATTGAATGTGTACCTAGGATAGTGGTGGAGGCTTGAAATGGAATCCATAGCACGAGGGCCTATTTTTGATCTCCTGTTCTCACTTCAGTTCCAGGGTGAAAATGAAAAAATTCACCTAAAAAAAAAGGGTAAAATACGATTTAGAAACAAACGCTCGTTTTTAAAAAATGGGCCCCCATTTTTAAAAAAAGTTGGGCCTCATTTTAGAACAAAACGGGGGCCCATTTATTTTCACTTTGGGCCCCCATTACCTTTTGGCTTGGGGGCCCAAAGCATAAACGGGCCCCCATTTTTTAGAGTGCATTTTCCAATGCACTGACTTCTACGAATTTGTGACTCATTACCTTGCACTTGCCCCAAACACTATTTGATCTTTATAAGTTCCTATTTGGAAATCCACCTTGCATTCTTCATCAACCTAAAGTTAATGGCCTTTTTGCAACCATGATACTTTATAGGGAGTAGGATGCATTACCTTTTTCAATCCTAATTTCTCTACCATCTCTATTGAAACAAGATTTTCTATGCTCCCGCTATCTATGATGACTTTACAATATTTTCCTCCACTCTTGTTATATGTTCTAAACAAATTCTTTCTTTGAGGTGGTTCTATTACCTCCTTGTTGGGTTTAAGTAACATTCTCTTCATCAAGAGTGATTCACCAATCTTAGGTGCATTTTTGTAACCGATAAGTTCCTCTGCAACTTCCTCGTCTTCACCATGAGAAATATGGGCACTTCTCTAACTGGTGGTAGGATTCTCTAGACACTCATAAGATCTATGCCCAAACTTATTGCATTTCAACCATTTACTAAAAAATCATATACCTCTACCTCTTGAATAATGCCTTCTTCCTCTGAAATAATCATTACCTTGAGAAGATTGCCCTCGGGGATATGAACTACTAGCCTTGTCTATTTGATTTTTCCACTAACCTCTACCACTTTTTGATCCTCTTCCTCTAAAGCTTTGACCTTTTCCTCTAGGGATTTGTGTTTGTTTCTTGGTAATTCCTCTTCTGCTTTGAGAGCATACTGGTATGCTTCTTCCGCTATTCTAGGGCACAATAGGTTAATTTCATCTTGGATATTGTATCTCAATCCATTGAGATATCTGGCCACTTTTTCAAGATCATCCTCGATGTGACCAGCTCTAATGGTCAACCTATAAAACTCTTTAGTATAATCTTTGAGTGATAATTCTTTCTATCTAAGATTTTACAATTTCTTGAAAAGATTAAGCTGGTAATCTTTAGGCAAGAATTTACCTTTTAGCTTGGTTATCGTTATGTCCTAGCTCGTGATCTTGGACTTGCCTTTCAGTCTCCTTCCATCTTGTGCTCCATCCCACCAAAGAGATGCAAGAACCTTCAATCGAGTTACTGCAAACTTTACTTTCTTGTCATCAACAACATTTTTGTACTCAAAGTATTTGTTCATTGCATTGATCCAATTGATCAACTTCTCTGCATCCAAGCTACCTTCATACATAAGTACCTATGTCTTTGGTTTGGAACCTTCTCCTAGAATCACTCTAACGATTATTGTTTCAAACCCTTCTTCCTCAACCTTTGTTGCTTCTCCTTGAGGTTCTTGCTCTCTATCATTGACATCTCCTATGACATTACTCTAGAGTGCCACTTGTCTATGATTCTAGTGCAATGTCGTAGTTGTGGTTGTACATATCATTATGGATCTACGTGCAGTTGTGGTTCAACCTGGAGTACATGTCCCTTTAGAGGTTATACTTGTACTTGTAGCTCCAGTTGTAGTGCATGCCGTTGCTAGTACTTGTCTTTGCTAGTACTTGTATATATCTGTTATGCCTTGGTTATAACTATAGAATATGTTGCTAGTACTTGTCTATTTTGTTATGTTGTTGGTTATAACTATAGACTCCGCCAAGAATGAATTTAATGATTTTTGGCGATACTTTTTTCCTGTCATCTGTTTTATGATGGTTGTAAAAAATCATGAAGAGAGTTTTACAAGTTGTATCATGACTAGCATCTTTATCAACTATTGGTATTTATTTATAAGACATGTTTAAGAAATATTGTCGCAACCACATGGAAAATGTTTAAGAAATATTGTCGCAACCACATGGAAATCTTGGGAGTTACACTTGATTTCCTTGGTGATATAGTTCAAATCATTAAATTAAGAGTTACATTCTATTTTGGGAGAAATTACTCTTAGAGAGGGGTGCAGGGGACTATATTTGTGTTGGAGAAAAGCTCCATTGCGGGAACCTATAACCTGCAATATAAGCTACACTAAGTAAACTTAACAATGTGATTAGATGTTAACTATACACTAGTTATGATATAACCTTATTCACACCAACAAAAACTACATTGGTCAAAAATAGTTTTTTTAGTTAGAATATTCATAGGGATATTCTCTATAATGGTGGTCAACAAAATAGCTAGTGTAGGCATATTTTGACTGCCAAAGCTTGTGCTAGGGTGACACCTTGATTGGGTTATAGAGGTTGCCACTCTAGTGGGCACACAACTATTGGTACCAATGGTTGGCTAGTAATGGTGGTGTCTAGTGAGCAGTGTTGTCACTAATATAGAAATGTGTGTGCGATAAAAAATAATAATAAAATCCTTACAATAAGGTAATCTATATAGTTTAGGAGGGAAAATAAATTGTCTTAGAAGCTCCTAACTCTATTTTCATTAATTTGACACTTGATTTTATGGTTTATAGACCTTTCAAGTGCATGGTTAGCACATGATTAGTACTAACCATATCCTTTAATATTAATCAAACATAAATAATTTAAAGAAATCTAAAATATGCATAGAAAAAATAAATATCCTTAAATGTAAAATAAATAAATAAACTTGTACTAATATAAATCAAATATGAAATTTCACAATGTAACAATTATTCTTAATCTTAATATAAATTATGCAATATTAAATATTGATAAAAATACTCATACCTAATACTTTTTTTTAAATCCAATCCATACTATAGACTCAAAAATTATGTACTCCACTTGCAAATTAAAAATTCACAAAAACTATTCAATGAACTTTATCCCCACATACAATAGGTTGGTATGTAATCATAAGAAGGATGATCATAGACGGCGATGATACGTCATCTAAATCGTTCCCTTGGAAATGTTTCTCGTGTGTCTGCAATTTTTTTTTATAATGACATTGATTATTGTAACATTTAGTCTCGCTCGATCACCTACAAATGATTCTCCTTGAACATTTCAAAACCTAATCTGACCAGGTCACTTCATTTTATCATACTAAAACAGCGTGTGCGGTCATCAACAACGTGGCCTGTGAGCCCACCAACCCCTCAAAACGCGCAGAGAAAGACGAGATTATCTATAAGTTTTGCATCACACATTATATGAGAAAACCTGCAAGAGAAGAAGGATTTTGAAAGACCATCCTTGTAAATAGCAAGGATGAATCATGGCATTGTGGGGTTACTTGTGTTAGCTACTTTCAGTGTTGTAAGCCATCATGGTTGTAATGGACAACATAGCACTCTTACTCCTCTTTTTCTTCCTCTTTCTCTTCCTCCTCCTCCTCCTTCTCAGCCCGCTGTTGTTGTACATTGTTGTAATCAACAATTTACACCGCCTCAACCTTTTGAACTACCGCCACCACCTCCTTTTGGACTACCACCACCACCACCACCACCTCCTTTTCGCCGCCGTCATCGGCACCGCTCTAAGTTGAGAAACATTGAAAGGAAATTTTCGAGCACTGTAAGGATTGTTGTGACGGTGACCACACCTATTGGTCTCATCGCCACCGTTGTCGTCGTTGAAAGGAGATTCAAAATCATTTCATCGCGCATCCGCAAAATTGATTCGGGCATCGGCAAAATTTCAACAGGTATCGACGGCATTTCAACAGACATCAGCGGCATTTCAGTGGGTAGCGGCAAAACTAATTCGGGCATCGGCAAGATTTCTACGAGCCTTGAGAAAATTTCTGAGCGCAACGTGTGTATTCCAGAGCCATGTCCTAGTTGTGGTGGGTATGGTACTTCATGTCGTTGTGGTTCTACCTGTGATATATGTCGTTGTGGTTCTACTTATTGTTCAAGCTCTACTCCATGTCGTTACGGCCAGCCTACTCCATACATTCATTAAGTAACATATTAAATGTAGAGAATGTCAGTCAATTTTCGATGTTTCAGACTTTTAAGTCTTGAAATCAAAGCTTAATCAATTTTCGATGTTTCAGACTTTTAAGTCTTGAAATCAAAGCTTAATCTATATGATTTAAGTCGTTTGTGTCGTTAATACTATCTGTATTTGTTATATGATGGTTATAACTATGGTACATGTGGTAACTTGTTATTGTCTACTTTGTACTGTCATGTCTCATGTCTTAGTTGGGGTTCTACCTACTGCACAATCGCTAGTCCATGTTGTTGTCTACCTTTCTAGTGCTACATAGTGGTCATATACACCTTGATGCTTCTTCAGAGTTAAACCTGCATGTAACTGTAGTGTTATGTCTTAGTTATGGTTCTACTTATTGCACAATCTCTTGTCCTTGTTGTTGCTAGTACTAGTCTATTGGTGTTATGAGTAGTCATAATTGCAGTACATGTAACTGTTTTTAATTGTTTACCTTTGTAGTATCATGTAGTGGCTATATATTTCGGAAATGGCAATCTAGTCTTTAGGATGCACCAATGTATAAAATACCATCATACACCATCATTTATGCATTGGTGCATTCTAAGGACTAGATAGCCACTCCCATATATTTCTATGTGCCATTTGTTTTGAGTGCAAAGTGTTTGAAATTGTAATGTTATGTTGTAGTTGTGGTTCTACCTATGATTGTGATTTTAACTATGTTGTGGTTCTACTTATGATAAATGTCAATGCGGTTCTATCAATTGTACAAGTTTTAGTCCATATCATTGCTAGTATTTGTACATAACATATCTGTTATGTAGTGGTTATAGTTATAGTATATATACATTTTACTTTAATTAGCTATCTTTATGATGGAATGCAGTGGTTATCCTTTAGTTTACAAAATTGTTAGCATTTGTTTATTTTCTACAGTCATGTAAAGGTTATTCCTAAAGTTTATACAGTGTAGTGCTTATCCTTTAATTCATGGAGTTGTTAGCATTTGTTTATTTTCAACATAATGGTTATTCCTAAAGTCTATACAAAGAACTTGTTTTTGAAATATTGTAAAAATATTTTTTTCTACTAATATAATATGTTTAATCTTGTGAAGTTGTATAGCAAAAGGAATTGGATAGTTATTGATCATAAAGTGATTTTTTAGTTGAATACTTTTATAGATTGGTTATTTTCCATTGTAAATGATAATTATAACACTTATTAAATTATAGTTTATTAGTTAAGGAGAAAGCATTTATTGATTAATTCCGTAGTATTATAAAAGAAAACTATACCATAAAAAAATCCTAGAATTTTGTGAATACTATGAAACATAGTTTTAGAATATATATTGTTCTCAAGTGCATTCCATCAATTTATTGTTAGTGATTTCATAGTTGAAATTGTAAATGAAGTAGAAGTTAGATATTACTAGATGTTATTAGTAGCATTCTATTATAGTAATTTTGTATTAGTAATTATAGGAAAATTCAATTATTTCTAGTCATTTTGTTGAAAATAATGGATAATTATGATATATTTTATTTAAAATCATAAAATTATTTATTTCATTTCTTAATGAATGTAATTGTGTTTTTTCTATATAATGTTTATGGGTTTCATGTGTTCAAGTATTGATCCCTCTTGACCAACATTTGATTTTTTTATTTACATGTGGACTATTTATTTACAATGTATAGTATAAATATGTAACAAGACTAAATAATATAAGCACAAATGCTATAACAATAATTGGACCACATAAAACTACTCGTCTTCATGAGTGGAAATTTTTTTAATGGTGATGATGATTAATTTTAACATTTAATCTTGGTGGATTCTCCCAGTAATGATGTTAGTTATTTCTAAATTTATTCTGATTGGGTCACTTCAATTTAATCGTACTAAAATAGGGTGTGAGCTTAGCAAGGATGTATCCTGTTTGCTCAACAACCCCTCAAACCATGCAGAGAAAGATGATATTATCTATAAGTTTTGTATCACACATTATATGAGAAAACCTACAAAAGCAAAAGAATTTTGAAAGGCCCTCTTTATAAATTTTAAGGATGAATCATGTCATTGTGTCATGTACTGGTCATATATGTCTCAATGTATTTCTCTAGAATACAACCTCTCTACAACAATAGTGTCATGTCTTAGTTGTGGTTCTAACCATTGTTGTGGTTCTACCTATTGTACAATTTCTAGTTCATGTTATTGCTAGTACTTGCTCATAGTTATTAATGGTTATAACTAATGTACATATAGTTGTATATATTGTGGTTCCACCTATTGTTCTAACTCTCTAAGGTTCAAATCATCAAACAGACATATTAAGCCATAATGAGTTCTTAAACCAAATTCATATTAATAAAATTCAGACAACCATTGTTCAATTTAAATAAGATATTTAATCTTCAATCAAAATGTCATTGACATACTGGTTCAAACCAACCTCTACAGTTTCATATTTTTCAAACCCAGATGCATACTACGGATCACGGAAATATAAATATAAAAGAGAATCTAACGAAGATAATCATTTCCAAAAGCACATCGTTTAAATTCAAATACCCAACGATAAATATTTCACTTACTTCTCAATTACTCAAATGATATGTTCTGGAATAATATTTAACATCATCAATTAGTAATTACTTCGTATTTCAATGATTTTCCAATAACCTAATATTCTATTTTGTTTTTAAACAATACTACCTCAATTAGCCAACTTCCCTAATCAGCTAGAAGGTAAGATCTAAATTTATTAATCCAAGATCAATCAGAATATAATCAATGATATTCAGTTGCGAAATTAATAGCTTTAGAACTTAATCAGAAAGAGAACATAAGTCATGAAATGAGATTGAATAATGATTAACCTATAAACTCCATTATAAAATTAATCAATATCAAATCAACGTTTATCATGCTTATGCCACCTTAATCATAATTAAGCAACTAATTAAAGCTTAACATTAAAATAACTTACATTAAAATAATATTAAATATTGTATGCATTTTTTTTTTATACTAAAAAAAATACATAAAAAAAACACATCTTAAAAACTAATTTAAAAAAAAACATTTTTAAAAAGGGGCGAGGGCGGGGCCCACCTCCCAACTAGGATGGCTGGGCGCCCAAACCCTAGCCGAGGGAAATTCCCGTGCGGCGGCGCCACTGCGGTGCCCGCAGGCTCCGTGCCGCCCTGCAGCCACCGCGGCCCCTGCGGTCACCGCAGTGTGCCGCAGCCACAAGCGGTATGCGACCAAGAAGCAAGGGAACGGGGGAGGAGTAAGGGGAACGTGCGGGGGAGGGGAGGAGGAGCGGGTGGAGCTCCGCTCCCTGCCCTCCAAACCCCAACCAACAGTTAAAACAACAGACGCACAATCCGTTTTCAATAAACACAAAACGCCCACCACAAATATTTATAATAAAATTTTGATTTACTATAAATTCGATTTAAACGAACTGAGTTTGGTGTCATATTTTTGATGATATACATTCTTCCCAAATACAAAAGGGTTTCAAACACCCAAACAGCTGTGAGGAATAACACACCTCCATTAAATCTATTGATTTTTATTAACAAAACCAGGCATGGCAAAAATAATCATATTAACACAATGATACAACCATGAATTTCTTGAAGGACACAAGCTAAAAGCATGGATTTAAACCCACAAATCCAAATTTAGAACTGATAACAATATTTAAAAGATTGGATTTTGCCAACAATCAATTTCACCCAACAGACCATTTCAAAACAACAAGGAAGAACAGCTAAGGTAAATCCTACCTCCATACGCATTCCTGGAATAGCTAAAGGAGAGCCCAATCCTGCCAGATCCAGAAGAACTATCTTCCTCCCCAAAACCGCCAATTTTATCCAAAATTACTTTCCAACCAAAAAATTCTCCCCAAAATGTCCATCCTCCAATTTTCCCCAAAAATAAGGTTATATGGAAGAGTTGACCAAAATTCCATTTTTGGAATTAAAATTTTTATTTAAAAATAATTCTCCAAATTAATTCTTTTCTAACTATAGCAACAAATTAACTTGCTTTTCAATTCAAAATCGATTTTCTCAATTAATACAATTTAACCTTTCTAATTTCAAAAGCCAATAGAGTACTATTAAACCTATTGCAATAAAATACAAAACTTTCTTTTCAACAACATATACAAAATGCATTTAATATTCAAAATCAGTCATTTAATCGAACTTACTCCCAATTTAAAACGAGCAATCCAATAACAACGAAAATCACATAACGAAATTCTGATTACTTCAGTCCATTAATCTCTAATGCACAAATACATATTTAATCAAGACAATTACTAAGGACTAATTAATCAATTATCCAAACACACCAGGCACGCAAACCGAGAAGGACAACCAAACAGACGACTCGCAAACCCAAACAAAAAGGGGTTATCGACGATGACTGATGATGCTCACTTGAGCACGACTAAGGCCGACTAGGTTCTTACGACCACCTAATCCAACTCTAAGGATTAAAGAGGTACACTCAAACCTGCACATCCAGGTGAAGACGAACCTCGCACTCATGCGGCGTTGTACCTGAAATTTCCTGCAACCAATAGTCATACATACATACATAAATAAAATTTAATGAAAGCATTAGTCCGATACTAATATCACGAAATAGGAACACTGAATAACTTGCATACAACTAGTGTGAGAACCACATCAATAGCTATGCGTTAAATCAAACATCTGACTATAAAATTAAATTACGATAAACTAACCAAGATTAAACCAAGATTAGAGATTGATTAGGGTAGGGGTACTACAGATTGCTTCTGCACTTTCTATTTGTTGTTTCTTGTATGTGGGGTAACGTTTTGGGGCATTTGTGGGTGTTCCTTGCTAGCAACCTATGTATGTCGTGGGGGGTTGTTCTAGAGTGGCCGTGTGGGGTTTGGCCTTTTCTTTTCGGGGTTTATATGTGTGTTTTTTTTGTTGTTTGGGTTCTTTGCCCTCATATTGGTGGAGCCATTGGGTAATTGTTCTATATGAGGTGGTCTTGCATGACTACTTAAAGAGGCTTTGATGGTGGTTCAAACATTCTTTTTCAAGATACTTTGTTATGGAATTATTCCCTTTCACGCATGTGAGAGAATCTTATATTTGGTTTCATGGGTTCTAATCTAGGAGAGACTTTTGTGGTTCTCCTTGGACTTATGGAGAGAAGACAACTTCAATTAATTGCATCACAACTTGGTAAACCAGTAGTTCCTTCACGACAAATGATGGAGAAAAAGGTAATCCCTTAAATTCCTGCACTTGTGTTGAAATAAATTTGAATAAGCCTTTACCACACTCCATTGAGATTCAATTGGGTCCAAACTATTGAATACAACAACTTGATTATGAGACCTTGTCATTCTCTTGTTGAACTTGTCATGAGTATGGACACTTGCAATGGATGTGCCCAAAATCTAAACCTACAAGGAATTTGTGCATAATAGGTCTACCTAATAATTTTTCCTTTGCCTTACAAAATGTCCTACAATGACTTCTTATATATATATAACTTATTTTATAATGATATCAAGTTGGCTTACAAAACTTTTACAATAATAGCAAAATACAATATATCAAAAATCCTATCGGCCTCTGTGCTGGTATTCTTCCTTTCTCTGTGCCGGTGCTCGAGGTCTGAGTGCCGGTGCTAGAGGTCTTAGTGCCAGTGTAGAGTGTGATCTATTGATGCTGGTGTAATGCCTTGTTGGTGCCATAGGATTGTAAGGTTACCATCAATGACAAAACCTTCAATCACCTTCAATGTCTCATTGGAGTGTCCATATGCCAACAATCAAAAACCATTGTGTGATGCATAGTAATCTGAAGTTCTTCCATTCTATGCCAAAAATTATCCCTAAGAGTTGTGTCAAAATCCTTTTTGATATCAACAAAGAAACAAAATCCTTCTTCCTTTCTCTCCCAAAACTTTTCAATGATGTGCCCCAAAGTAATACTATGATCAACAATTGAATTCTTACGCCTAAAACCAACTTACCCTTTAGTATGTTTATGTTTGTATTCTATCTAATTTCTAATTTCATTTTTCCATCATATTGCCATATAATTTTTCAAACAAAGGATATATCATTATCCTATAATTGTTGGGATTATTGACTTCTTCACTCTTGAAAAGAGGTGCTACTAGGATAGCTTTTTAATCTTTAAGAAACCTCTATTAAATGACATTGAATATTTTTATAATGTGTGATGCAAGAGTTTTCATACCCCACTTTAGATACTTTTCTTGAAGCTCAACTAAGAATTTTTCTTTTCCAATGCCCAATTTATTAATACCCATCTCAATCTCTACCATAATGAAAGAATCTCAATCTCTATCATAATGAAAGAATTTGTATGAGTGTTGACCAAGGGTGGGGTGTCTACCTCAAAATCCTACTCAAAATGTTGTTTTCAATAATCAAACCATTGACTAGTTGTAATATTATTTTCAATTTGAGTCCTTCTTAGTTGAATTTTCTTTCAAAATAAATTGGATTTGATTTTACCAAGGACTTGATTAGCCTTTCCTATCTTATGATCATAAAATCATCTTTTTCCTTTATTAAAATCTAATTTTAATTTACTATAATATTTAATTTTTTCTTATTTGGCTTTCTTAAAGTACTCGCAATTTTGCATTCCTCATAAAACCAACCATTTACTAGAAAACAATTTGTTTTAGATTTGTTTTATTTTTTTCTCTTTTGCACTCTGCAAAAGATGCATGAAATTAAATTCATTAACTCATGACTATGGAGTCCATGTAATGATCTTGTCTCTTCTTCAAAATGCCTCTCTAGCATTACCTTGTAAGTATCAAATTTTTTTGAGTTAGAAGAATTTTACCCCCTAGAAGATGATTGTTTAATAAACTAAGTTTTCATCCTATGTTGCTTCTTTTTTGGCCAATGGAAATATAAGTAAATTAGTCTACAGTATGATTTTAGATCTTCAAGTTCTTCACCAATCAAAACTTCCTCCATATTCTTACACAAGATATGCGAACAAATTGTACAAACCACAACCCATGTTTCATTGTAGGTATTGCAACTGTAGTTACCAAAATTTGCCCATCTAACCAAACAATTGAAAATGATTAAATCAAAATCATTGCATATGGTAAGCAATTCCTCTCCAATTTTTTTTGCAACTTTTGCTATCTTTTGAAACTCTTTTCCACAAATTCTTTCTCTCTTCTATGAGCCAAATAGGATTGCAATCTTCCTTACAAAAAAATATGCTAGTTTGTTCACTTGTAGTTGTAGCATTGAAATATCCCACTAGGACTTCACCTTGCAAGGAATGTGTTGTAATATCTTCTTTTAAAGCCTTAGAGGGGCCCTTGTAGTCTAGCTCACTATTTTTATAATTTTTAGAAACTTGCAAAGAAAAATAGCATGTTGCAAGTCTAATAAGACTACAATTTCCTTCTATTTTGAATCATATAAACTATTTATTTGATTCTTCTCTTTCAAGCTAAATGAAAAATGACGTTCTTTTCCTCTAAGTAGAACTATTATACCCTCATGTCCTTTTCCATTCCACAATTCCTTGTTCCACATTAGAAAATTCAAATTCCCTTCAAACAAAAGAGTATTGAACCCTTCATGTTCATATGTCTCCAAGTAGCACCTAAGGAGTTAGAACCCTTAGTACCAGGTAGCATGAATGGAAGACAAGATTGCACAATGTGAAACATTGCAGAGCAAGAATAGTTAAAAAATATTTATTTATAACTTGAGTTAATGAAATATTAATCTTTACATTATAAGCTTAAAAAATCATATATCGAATTTAGTTATTATTTAGATGATCTTATCTACACTATGAAAGATTAAACTTTATTTGTATATTTTTTAGAAGCTATTATATTTAATTTGAAATCACAAATTTGGAATATAAAAATTATTTTCTTGGTATAGAAGTATCAAAAAATAGAGATTCGATATTCATGTTTCGAATATAAATTTTTACATTAAGAGTTACAAATACATCAACATCTATTTAAATTGGAATTAAGTTGTCCATCTTAGATGTGTCAAATCTAGTGGATGCAGTTTATATAGACAATTAATTGGTATTTTGATATACTTAATTACTATTTGAATAGATATCACACATGTAGTGAGCTTGGTGCATAGACATGTGTTAGAACATAAGAAAACACATTGGACTATAGCTAGGAAGGTACTCAAATACAAAAAAGGAATATTTAGTTATAGTAGATCATATTTTAACATTCAAATGATAAATATTAATTAGATATATAACTTAAGAGTGGGTAGGTTATGTACATATGATTAAAATTTTACTTTTTGTTATAGTTTATGTCTTGATTCTATAGTATTTTCTTAAAAGTTAAGAAAAAAGTTGAATGTATATCTTCTTGTAATAGATAAAGGGTAGAAAACTTTGCAACAAAAGTAACTTAATTAACAATGTAGTTTATATGATTATTGGAGGACTCACACTAGATAGAAATGAATTTATCATGTTGTAGTGTGACAATGGCATTGTTATACAAATTGCAAAGGATCCAATGTTTCATAGTAGGACAAAAACTATTGAAATTTTGCATTGTTAGGTCAAATTTCGTACAACTAGGATTAATTGAGACAATGCACTATAGTATAGAGGATCAAATAGAAAATGTTTTTACAAAGCCTCTAGTTTATGAATGTCCCAAAATACTTAGGCATCTACTTCATGTTCTTTCTAATGATGATTATGGGGGCAAATTATACCAATAATGTCCATTGATCTTCTTGATTTATTCATTTTTCAAATGATTAAAGAATTGTTGTTTAATTCATTATGTTTAATTAATGAGGATGATGATATCATCCTTAATAATACCATCTAAAAAATATTATGTTTAAGATTATTTTGTTAATATGCTTTACAATTTCTTATATTCATTTGAAATAGTATATTAATGTTCTTTAGTAAAGATTGAAAATAATATCTGTCACTAGTGATTGAAGTATATTTAATGGATGATAGTGAGCATTTTTTCCTCTAGTTTAATAGAGATTTATATTTTTATAAGGTGAAAATGAAATGCTATCACATGGTAGTTGAAATGTTGCTTTCAATACAACTTTTTATCATGTGACTACCAGATTCTTTTGTCTTTAGTCTTAACATGGATATCATTAAATCAAGTGTAACTTGCCAAACAATAATAATGTCCTTGAGTGGCATGAATGTTTTATCATGCTCGCTCAAACAAACAAAATGCAAATGAGTGATTTAGACGTTTCAGTACAGCTATGTGACAAACTTGACTACCTAAACAACACTTAAAAATGGAAGTGCAAATGAAATGCATGTGTAAGGAGTAAACTGTGTCAGTACTCTCAAACTTCATTGGTACGATAACACTTAAAAATGCCCTTAAATAAACTAGAATGATTAAGAGTAGAATATTTTAATTTACTATTTAAGTATCAATATATACTTGAACAACTCCTGTCGGCACTGTTTTATACAAAATTACTCCCAAACTTTATTGATACCGTAACACTTCAATTTCTATTTGTATAGACTAGGGTAATATTTAATTAAAGAATGATTAAAAGGTGGAATGTTTTGGTTTGTAGGATAAGAAAACAATAATCTTAGGGAATTTTTGATAGGTTATAATTAGTTTATATATTTAATTTTATAATATATATATAAAATATATCGAGAGATATTTTTTTTGAAGCGTTTATAAAATTTAAGGTGAAAATATTAAAAATTGGTGCCTCGAGAATGATATATTATAACTTTAAATATATAAGCTAGTAGTGGCGCAACATAGAAGACATTAAAGATGCCAATATGTATTTATTAGTATTGTATTTTTAAATATAATTATAATAATATATAGTAATATTATTATATTATATATTATTATTATGTTAAGTTGCAATACTCTTTCAATTTATGGTGAAGACGACCATGAAAAACAACAAATTTAAGATTGTGAGGGTCTTAATGAAATTGCCTAAACGATAGGAAAAGTTAAAAAAGGGATCGTTACTTTTCCAAAAGAAAAATCAAGCATGTTGTTAAGACATGCAAGATGATAGTATTTAATGAATTTGAATTAAAAAAACTCTCAACCTCCATTAAAGAATTTTTTATTTTTTTTAAATATTAGAGAAGGGAAAAATATTGATTAACTCTTACATTAAAATCAAACTTTAATAAAATTACATTTTCATATAAGCAATAGTGAGATAGGAAATTTAGACATGATTAAAATATAGGATTTGATTTAGTTAGCTTTGTATGATAGAGTTGTTAGTATAATTTATGTGTACGAAACTAATATGTTGAAAACATTTCTAATAATGTGACTAGATTGGTAACAAATGGTACAATGAATAGAAAGGTATTGATTACTTTGAATCATTTATATCTATTAGCAATTGCACGAGGAGGAGGTGCAATGTTTATGCCAATAGTAAAATTTGAAGGTAATTCTAATAAAATTAATAAAGAACCCCAAAACTTAGAGTGTAATATAATTAAGAAAATAAAATGTTAAAAGTGAGGATGTCAAATGAAAGAATAGAATGCAATGTACAATGATCCCAACACAAAAAATAAAGTTATAAGATATGTAGTATAATTTTCTATATTTTAAGAATGTGACATAGAATTTAGAAAGGGTGTGTAGAATCTAAATGAAGACTATTCGTTTCAAAAAATATTTTCAAATTTGCTATCATTATTTTTTTGTTTGTGGAGGCAATTAAAAAAATAAAAATGAATGATCCATAGATTAATAGACTACATTGCTCATAAATAAAAAATTTGAAAAAATAATATGCACTAAAATTATTCAAGATGCTTCCACAATACCAAATACATCTTTACAAATATAATATGACCCAATATACAGTAAAAATTAAAAACTAAAATATAAAAATCATATTAAAAAAAGACAAATAAAAAAAGCACATTGAGGATGGGAGTTCCTAGAAAGTTGGAGGAGGCGAGAGATGGTGATGGTAGATGTCTATGTCTGCATGGATTAGGGGAAACCCTAGCTATGTGATTGCTTCTGCACTTTCTATTTGTTGTTTCTTGTATGTGGGGTATTTTTTGGGGGCATTTGTGGGTGTTCCTTGCTAGCAACCTATGTATGTCGTGGGGGGTTGTTCTAGAGCGGCCGTGTGGGGTTTGGCCTTTTCTTCTCAGGGTTTATATGTGTGTTTTTTTTGTTGTTTGGGTTCTTTGCCCTCATATTGGTGGAGCCATTGGGTAATTGTTCTATATGAGGTGGTCTTGCATGACTACTTAAAGAGGCTTTGATGGTGGTTCAAACATTCTTTTTCAAGATACTTTGTTCTGGAATTATTCCCTTTCACACATGCGAGAGAATCTTATATTTGGTTTCATGGGTTCTAATCTGGGAGAGACTTTTGTGGTTCTCCTTGGACTTATGGAGAGAAGACAACTTCAATTAATTGCATCACAACTTGGTAAACCAGTAGTTCCTTCACGACAAATGATGGAGAAAAAGGTAATCCCTTAAATTCCTGCACTTGTGTTGAAATAAATTTGAATAAGCCTTTACCAGACTCCATTGAGATTCAGTTGGGTCCAAACTATTGAATACAACAACTTGATTATGAGACTTTGTCATTCTCTTGTTGAACTTGTCATGAGTATGGACACTTGAAATGGATGTGCCCAAAATCTAAACCTACAAGGAATTCTAGAGGGGGATTTTTTGGTTCCCCTTCTAAGAAAGATAAAGGGAAGGATCCTATGGTGGAAGACAAGGAAGGTTTTATTTCAGTTAAGTCTTGTAATAGAGGAAGAGGATAAAAAAGGACCCTTCATGACAAACAAACTAATGAGGTATTTAACAAGTTTGAGGCTCTAGATTCAACCTTTATCAATTTGATGGGGTTTTTGCTAACATTCCAAGTGGGCAAGAACTCTTGGTTTTAGTGGTTCTTGATAAAGATCATGGCATGGATAATCAGGTTGGCTCCCAAGAGGATGGTTTAGGGGTGCAAATGGACATGGATACACCTATCAGGGCTTCAAAAGAGTTGGGATCTAGTGGAGGTATTTCATTATAGGAGAGGCTAGGTTTGACTTGCTTTGGGTTGCCTTTGGAGAAAGATTTACAAGGGAGTAGTAAAAGAAAGGGTACTTCATCTGTGTTAAGTATTCATCAAAAGACTTTCAAAAAAGGAGCCTCTAATAAGATATTTAAGGTGGGTAGGAAGAAGGATTGAGAGAAAGTTAAGTTGGCTAGAGAGACGTTGGTGGAATCTAGTTTTGTAAAGACCATTGATTTTCACTTTCTCTCCTCTTAAAAATGATTTTCCTCTCTTGGAATATAATGGGTTTGAATAGCAACCCGAGACAAAAATCTATTCAAGAATTGGTTGGTTCTTGCTCTCCTGATGCGGTCTTCATTTAGGAAACCAAGTTATCCATTGATGCCATGCTTAATAAAGCTTCTATAATTTGGCCTAGGTGTACTTGTCAGTGCATTGGGGCTCAAGGTAACTTTGGATGTTTGGCTATTATGTGGGATCCACGTAGATTGGTCCCACTATGGTGGATTTCCAATAGGTCCTCTATCTCTTTGGTAGCCACATATTGTGTGACAAGGGAGAATCTCCTTTTCAGTAATATATATGCCCCTACTAATTTAATGGGTAAATCCTTCCTTTGGTATAATATTAGGTTTGTTCATTATCTTGGCCCTTTATTCCCTTGGATTTCAATAGGCAATTTCAATTTTATCCTCAATTTGGAAGAGAAAAGAGGCGGTATCACTAGATTGGAACGTTTTGTGGAGATTCTAAGGAATAATATTAAATTTTTGAAGGTAGAAGATGTCAAACCTACTAATGGAATGTTTACTTGGAATAATAGAAGATGGGGAGTAGAGGCTATAGCTGAGAGGCTAGATAGATTTCTGGCCTCTTTCTTCTGGTTGGAACATAGCTGGATTACTAGATCAAAAATTTAGACTGGAAGGGCTCTGATCATTGACCGATCAAGTTATCAATTGTTAGGTTTCATGTAGTTGAGAAACCCTCTTTTAAGTTTTAATTGATGTGGCTTCAATAACCTTTACTTCATGATCTTATTCTTTATTTGTGGAATGAGGGAAGACCTGGTTATGGTACTACTATGTATTTATCTGTCAAGCAATTTCTATTCATAAAGTATAAGTTAAAAAGGTGGAACAAGGTGCATTTTGGTAATATATTTTTGGCTAAAAGAAGTGCTTAGGTGTAGGTTGATTCTATTACCTATCAAATTAAGGATCATGTATTATATGTTGCCTTCTTAAGAGAGGAAGTTGTTGTAATAAAGAAATTAGAGAAATGAGAGCTTAAAGAAGAAATTTATCAGAAACAAAAGGCTTGGATTGACTGGCTACAAGAAAGGGATTGAAATACAATATTTTTTTGCAATATAGTAAAGGCCAAAGACAAGTTATATTAATTCTTTCATTTCCTCAGATGGAGCTTTTCTTTCCTCTCAGAGGGAGATTACTCAAGAAGCCACTACATTTTTTGAGAACTTGTTTGGTGCTTGATTTTATTCCTTCCATAGTTACTACTAAAATGAGTGAAGATCTTCATAATCCTATATTAATCGCAGAGGTTGAAGTAGTGGTGTTTAGAATGAAGAAGGATAAAGCTCCAAGGCTAGATGGATTCCCTATTGAGTTCTATCGAGAGTTATGGGAAATAGTTAAGATGGATCTTTTAGAAGTCATGCACAAATCCTTTAGGAATAAATAGATACTCAAGGCTATGAATGTTACATTTATTTCTCCCATCCCCAAAAAGGAGGGAACCAATTTTTTAGATTATTTTAGACCCATAGCATTATGTAATTTGTGCTCTATAAAATAATCACAAAGCTAATTGTAGAATGGCTTAAATCGTGGATAAAAAGATTAATCTTTACTAAGCAAGGTGGTTTTGTTGCTGGAAGGAAAATCCTAGATGGGATCATTTTTGTATCAGAGGTCACGCATTTTATGGCATCCTTTAAGGAGAAGGCTATATTCATAAAGTTGGATATGGCCAAAGAATATGATAGGGTCAAATGGAGTTTCTTGCATAAAGTTATTATTTCTGTTGGGTTTAGTATTGAGTGGATCAGTTGGGTTTTGAGTTGTATTACCTCATCCTCATTTGCATTTCTTATTAATGGTGAGCCCACTAAACTTTTTGGTGCTTCAAGAGGCCTTTGACAAGGGGAGCCTCTCTCCACTTGTTTATTTTAATTGCTAAAGGATTAGGAAGATTTATCAAGTCTAGAGTTAGTCGTGGTTTGATTTAGGGTTGGAACTGGGGTCATGGACTTCCTCCCTATCATCTTCAATTTGTTGATGTCATTTTCCTTATGGGTGTTGCCAAAATTAATGATGTGGAAAACTTTAGAATAACTCTTGATATTTATATGACAGCCTCAAGGAAGATAATCAATGAAAGGAAATCTTTTATTTTCTTTTTTAATAGCCCTTCTCTCATACAAACCAGGATTGCTGATATTTTGGGAGAGGGACAAGTATTATTCATCAATGCTTCATCCTTAAAAGGAAGAACTTTGAGAAAGGTTCTAGTGTCATCATAATCTTGCCCAAAAATGTCCTTATTTATGGAATCTATTGAAACCTTTAAGTACCTCTAAGTGTTTAGCATTGTGTCTATTCATTTCTAGGTTTTGTTTTGTATTTTTTGGGTTTCATTCTGCATTTTTTTTTCTATGATATTGTTGGTAATTTTATATTGTCAATTTTAATGCGCAAGGCTTTAGGGTGCCCTTCAAATCCTTATTTCCCTCATTAAAAGTATAGCCACAAAATTATTCTGTAATGACTATGGTAAAGAAATGATATATTAGACACCCAAGCATCCCCTTTGAAATCATAAGTTTTAAAAGACACATTGTCAAAGAATAGGGAGAATGTATTAAGGATAATAACTATTTGTTTAAAGAGGACACCAAAATGTTAGAACAACCATTAGTAATGAAATAAATTTTTGAATGATTTACAGCTAGGTTTAAATAAAAAACAAAAACTTCATTACATGGTAGATTGTTTGGCACATATTAAACATGGAGATGAAAAAAGAAGAACATTTGGGATAAAGATATAAAGAAGTTAAAACTAGAATTTTAATAATAGAAATAAAGGAAGTGATCCTAGTCGAAAAGAAAACCAATAAAAAACCATCATAAAATAAAATAGCATGCATATGACCTACATATTATTACAAAAAATGACATATTTTAAATTAATACTTAGTTGTAAAAGGAACGATTGATCATGGCACATAAAAATCAATATGAATTATATAAAGAATGAAATATGAACGTAAGAAAAATGATTACTATTTTTAACTATTCCAAGACTAAGAAGAATAAGTTTATAAAACATGAGATTAATGAATCCATCAATCATGAATGCATATGCTAAAGGATTGATAGTATGACCTTTAACACCTAAGACCATGTTTATAAAAGAAGAAAAAAAGTAGAATAAAGAAATATTAATACAATGTAAAATGCATGATAGTGTTGTATAAAATAGTCCATTCCCACTTTGCTACCTATGAAATATAGAAGTCATTACAATAGCTATCAAGGTGGAAAAAGTAGAGGAAAAGGTAGGAATTAAAGGTATGAGATGAAACCAAGTGATATAAATATGGAGAGATATGACATTATGGTAATGAATAAAAAGATGATAATAACAAAACCAATGAATTTTTCAATGACATAAGCTATTACTAATTTATATATGAAAGAGCACAAAAGAAGTTTAAAAATACACTTTGAAAATTAAATGTAATGAGTTATCTAGACAAATGTAACAAGAGGGTCAAAAATCATGTTAAATATTCTAAAAACCCACTAGAAGGGATAAAAAGAAGCCATAAAATAGCCTAAAGAACCTAAAAACTTCATAACCCTAATAGGATAATTCTAAGAAAAGCAATACCCATAGAAGAAAGATAAATAAAGAGAAAAATAATTATTTGAATATAGGAAAAGTAATATTCTCATTGTTTCCAAAGGAGGAAAAGACATTCAAAAAGGAAAATAGGTGAAAGTAGAGTCAAATGACGAATAAATAGATGTTTGGTAGCTTACAAAGAATAAACCTTTTTATTAATTAAAAAGAAGCATCAACATTAAAAGAGAGGTAATTTTATAGAGCAATAATTTTATTATGAAATCTTAAAGAGTTTTTAAAATATTTGAAAAAATACACAACACCAAAGTTGAGTGAGAAATAACAAAAGCAAACTTAATAATGTGTAAAAGAAGAAAATCTCATAATTGAGAAAAATAAAAAATCTACATTAATAAAATCAACTATTACATTTGATAAGAAAAAAATACTCATTACATAATTTATAAAATATATTAATTTAAAACTTATATTAAAAAAAAAAACTATACAAATACTATGCAATTGAGTGACAACTAAAAGTATCGTTAAAAATCCGAGTGAACTTTACCCCTCAATTCTCTAGGTTGGTATGAAATCATACAATAATATAAAGAATGATCATATATTCATAGGAAACCATGCTCCTTTATGAGTTTGAATAGTTTGCTTATAATTTACCCTAAGAATTATTATAGATGGCATAGACACACCAGGTGGCGTATTTGAGAAGATGAGAAAATGCCAAATTCTAGTAAACTATTTGCAGAAGTGAGAGATTTGTGGGCTTTCACCAAACATCACAAAGTGGAGCGGAAATAAAATGTTAGTCATCGGTAAGCCCGTCGATAAGCCTGTTTGTGGCTATTAGTCTTAAAGTGTTAGTCTAGAAAATGTTAGTCAATTCTGAGTGTTTAACATTTTTAAGTCTAGAAGTGTATTCTTAATGTGACAACATGCATTAAGAAACACATTAAGCCTAGAAAATGTCAATCAAATCTAAGCATTTAACACTTTTAAATATAAAAATATAAGCTTTAATGTGTGTGATTTAAGTTGTTCCATTTGTCACAACCCTACATATTCTTCAACAACCCATATCTAAAGATGTAGTGCTATATAAGAATCATATTTATAGTCCATGAAGTTGCTAGTAGTTTTTGTATTTGTAGTACCATACTAGTGGTTATATCTATAGTCCATGTAGTTGCACCATCAACAACAATGTGAATGCTACAACAGGTGTGCATCCTATTTCTAAATTTTTCAAAAGAGAGAGAGAATTTACTCCTTTGAATGACTCTTTGCATAGCATCATGTCGCAATTGTTACAAAGAAATGTTATCAAACTTCCTCCAATAAAACTAGTTGACCCCTCTAAGGCAACTTCACCTCACTTTGATAATAATTATTTTTGTCAATTAAATCGTCAACCTGGTCATGATACTAAAAAATGTTTTGCATTAAAAAGTAAGATTGAAGACTTGATTGATAATAGTACTATCTATGTGGGAGGTGTGAATGATAAGGGAAACAAATCAGTAGCTCCTCCTAATCAAAATCTTAATATTTTCATTGATCCTTTACCCTCTCATACCTCTAACGTGATTGAGACTGAACATACTTATTTCTCTCCTTCAGATTTCACTTTCACAGCTCCACATGTGGTTAATATGGTAGAGAAACAAGAAACACCTAAGGGTCCATGTATCACATTTGACCCTAGTGAGACCATTAGAGCACCTGATGGGCCTTTATACATACTTGTGAAGATCCAAGGCAAACCTTGTCGTCATGTGCTTATTGATCCCTATTGCATGGTTAATGTCATCACTGAAGAATATCTTTATACTTTACATTTGCATCAACTAGTCTATGATGATACTAATGTGGTCGTTAAGTTATTTGATG
Source organism: Cryptomeria japonica (assembly GCF_030272615.1). Taxonomy (NCBI): domain Eukaryota; kingdom Viridiplantae; phylum Streptophyta; class Pinopsida; order Cupressales; family Cupressaceae; genus Cryptomeria; species Cryptomeria japonica. Next base: position 127,830,769 of record NC_081407.1, on the reverse strand, counting down.
GATTTTACTGTCCTACTATTGGTTCTATCACACTTCCTATTGAGGTTCATACTAAATCTATAGATATTAACTTTGTTTTTCATTCCTTCATCTGAACAATTCTATGTGAAGTTAGGCTAACCTTGGCTATCTTCCATGAAGGATATTTCTTCTCCAATCCATAAGTGTTTGAAATTTCCACACAATGGATAAATCATAATTGCTAACCATAGTCTATTTCGACCAACCGAAAGAATCCTAGCTATTCCTATTGATTATTTTTGGCCTCAACAATTTTGATCTCTTCCACCAAGAAGTGATGCTCTCTTTCAATCATATCAAAATGGAAGAAATATATGATCTTATCCTTAAGACAACCTAGGACTCAAAAACTTGATATTCCTATCATTCTTTAAGATGAAGTTATTCTCCTAATGGATAGAACTAATCTTCCTCCTAAGGAAGATGTCCAACCTATTCCTATGGATGAGACTATGCCTTCTCCTAAGAAAAATAATAATATTCCTCCTAATATTAGACCTATACCTCCTCCTTATGATGGACTTGGTCTCCTTCCTACACAAAACATTCCTCCTTTCTATGGCATAGTTCAACCTCCTTCCTCTTATAGAGAGAAGAGACTTTTCCAACCTAAAAGACCTCCACCTAACCATGCAATTATGAAAGATGAGAATCTTTCTCCTTCAACAAATATTCCTCAGTCTTCTCAGCCTTCCGCTAAGACTCGACGAAATCGTTGTTGAGAGAAAGCTGACAAAAATATCATGCTAGAGCTCGTGAAGTTGTTTCTCAAACTATTCAGTCTCCCAAAACACCAACAGTTGACATGATTCCATTTTCTCCTCAGCAAGATATTGAACCTAAATCTCCAAACAATAAGTTGCAAATAACATGTGATGGTTTTACTTCTATTCATGTTAGAGCTCCTCTTTTTATAAATCTTGGTGAAGAAATGGGTGAAAATGTTATTCATGATGGAAATACAACTCCTAATTCTTTTGATAGTGAATATGAAAATTTTGATGTTGACAAAAATTTATCTGCAAAATTTTCAAAAGCCTTAATCCTAGCTCCTCAAAACAAAAAAAAGTGACTTAGCACATGAGCATAGTCCTTGTTTGGATCTTGAGATAGCTCTATTTTTTGTGCTTGATGTCTCTCCTCTGGCATGTTTCCCACCTTTCTGAAATAATGATCAGCAAGATTGGGAGGTGGATGTCATGCTAGACTAGCTACATTAGCACCGTGAATCCTCTACCTCTCTCCTTTCTTGTTCTTTTGTGACCATTCTTCTATGTGTATCCCTGTTCTTCTATTTCTTTTCCCTAGTGATGTCTACTTGAGGATGATGCAAAGCATTGAGATCTCTTTCAGTATCTTTCATGTTGACTCAAAAGACACATGTGTTCCCTTTCTTCCAAGATGGTTTCCTTTCTTTGGGGAATGAGGACTATTCTATGCATATATATACATGATATACTTGAGTTATCATACAAAATACTAACCCCAAGGAAAGTGAAGCCACTTCATGTTTTGTATTTTTTGTTCATTATCCTTGGGTTTATTCCTCGCTTGGGGGCTCAATCCTTTCCATAACGTGCTCCCTCTATTTCTATCTCTTAGGTGTATCCTACCTTAAAGCATTCGCTCTCGATAAGGTGTGCGCGATTGCTTTAACATGGGGGCATACACTCTACTCATAGTTTCCTTTTGATATTTAAAGTTACTTGGCGAACCTTGGCTTTGCTTTGTAATTTTTGGTATCCTTTCTTGTCATGACTCATAGTGAGGGGAACTTCACTACTTGCAGTCATGGTTCTCCCTCTTGATCTTCCCTTTTACTTTGTCAATCAAAGTTGTAAGATCCTTATTCCACTGGGGGCTTGATGTATCTTTCATCCTTGACATGGTGAAAGTCATTCAATCTTGTCTCCTTGTAATTTACCGGTAGTATTGGCATACGCTTATACTCCCACTAAAGTGGGGGCTAAATGTAGTGTCATAAATTTGTGACCCTTGCAATCTTCGATCGTATTTGTGTCTTTACATTAGTGAACAAATCCCTAAGCCTAATCAAACACCCGAGACATGCTCAAAACATTAAAAAATTGCATCTTCCACCATTCTACACTGCTTATTGTCACTACCTATCCTAAATTAGGACTGAACAGGGGCATGGCACCCCTGTCCCCCCTAGGCCCCTATCCTCCTAGGACAGGGACATGGTGCCCTTTTCCTAGCCCTATTTTGGGCCCCCTTTGATCCTATCTTGCATTGAGCTTGTCAATAGTTGAGTGGGAAAAGTTTTCTTATGTCGCCCTAACATGAAAAATTATCTAAACACCCCTAATTGGCAAGTATATAAGGAGCACTTCCCCTACTATTTTTATAAGTTCAATAAATGATATTATGTTTATAAGTGAAGCCACAATAAGTGAAAAGCAAGTTTATTATCAAGTGAAAGAATTCAAAAATCCAAGCATTCACTCAAGCATTCAGCATTTCAAGTCCTCTTTCAAGGATAGGTGTTGCATTCAAGTCAAGGATTCAACCATTGAAGAGGATATTCCTATCAACACTCCAAACATCCTATTTCACATATCCTTTCAAGATAAATTCGTCAACATTTCATTAACATCCCCTTCTTGAGGTGGATTTTACTTCAGACATTTCGTTTCATTTACTAGAAGCATTTTTCAATCAATTGGTTAATTCCAAAATAGGGTTTGACCTGAAGGAAAATCCCCAATCCCAACAACATTTTCCTTTCTTTTCTATGTGTAGGTTGCAGGTGCACTGTTGTAGTTGCAGGTTTAGGTTTCATTTTCAGAGATAGAAAAACCCTTTTTGGTGTGTGGATTTTTTGGAGGACCGAGTGCAACTTCAACCTGGTCCCTACAACTTTTTCTCAAATTTGCATGGAAGCTTTGTCTTGACATTTCACTACTAGTTCCAAGTGCACAACTTCATCCTGCATCTCTAACTCAAGATATAATTGCTTCTTTGTGATTCCTACACTTAGTCTCAATTTTCTTGATTCAACTAGTCTATTATAAAAGAGGGTAAATTTACTTTCCTAATACATTCTAAATTCCCTAAAATTCACTTAGTATTCAACCCCTTTCCATTGGGATTGGATCTAGTGAATTCAACCCCTCTTTTAAATGTAATGTGTGTGAAAAGTTGAAGGGAATATTTTGTGAAACTTTCATCCCTCGTTTGAGGGGAGTAAACCTTTCCACTTGATCTCCCCTCATCACTTTTCACCATATATATGTGTGTGTGTGTGTGTGTGTGTGTGTGTACACATACACACACACACACACACACACATCTGTGTGTGTGTGTGTGTGTGTCTATATATATATGTATGTATATATCTATATGTGTGTGTGTGTATATATATATATATATACATATGTATATGTATATATAGATATATATATATATGTATATGTATATGTATATGTATATATAGATATATATGTACATATATATACATATGCATATACATATATATATATATATACATATATGTGTATGTATATATGTATATATAGATATATATATGTATATGCATATGTATATATATGTACATATATATCTATATATACATATACATATACATATACATATATATATATCTATATATATACATATATATGTCTGTGTATCTATATATATTTGTATGTATATATCTATATGTGTGTGTGTACATATATATACATATATGTATATGTATATACATATACATATATACATATATGTATATACACCTATGTATATATATGTGTGTGTATGTATACATATATACATATATATATATACACATATATACACACATATATATGTTGGAATCCAAGAACACTGAGAGGGGCAGGTGAATCTGTGTTCTACCGGTAATGTTAGTTTTGAACTCATTGCTTATTAACCGGTTGACAGTAAATAAAATTAAGTAAATACACCAAATAACACATAAAGAGGCAATATCATAACACCAATATTTATACATGAAAAACCCTACAAAGGGAAAAACCACGGCGGGACTGATACCCACAATATCTATATACTTGATCAAGGTATACAAATATTACATGAATAGGATTGCACGTGCAATCAGGCCAAGCACCTAGAGCTCATTCCTCAACACAAAATGAGAAGCCTCACTGACTTACAAAGCATTACAAGAAGTATGAACTGATGAGATGCATCTGACCATGCTAGATAAGTTCCGATTCATGCTCTCATAACCTTCACTATGTACCAGTTTGTTGATGCTCTGTTCTCCTATGTTCTGCTACCGGTTAGGCAGTGCATGTGCAACTACACACAAAATCTTGTAATCACTGACCAAAATGCATATCGATAAACCCTCAATAATTCACAACCAAAATTTGCATTACAAAACTGATTTAATCCATCACTGAAAGTATCTCCTTAAATATTCTCCTATCTTCCACCATGTCAGCTTCAATGAAAAGTATAAACCTGTCAGCTACCGGATCATACTTAATTTAGAACATAATCCCAATGATCATGTCGGCCTTAACACATTACCATAAATTCCATGAAATAAATAATCAGGGCCATAAGATTACCTAGTCGGGTCCTATCCATTACCCGGTTCCAAATACACATTACTGAGATCAGTCATCTAGATTAGGTCTTAGTCGGTTGTGAAGCAAAGTGAATGTCGATTAAGTGTAATGAATGTCGGTTAACCCAAACAAAACAAAGTAATGAATCTTGATAGAATATTTACACCTAAAGATGATTTGCCATCAATCACAACCCAAAAGCCATTAACTCTTACTGAATCAGTGTCAATTGCCAACAATCTCTACCTTTGGCATTTATGGAAACACTCATGTGAAAAATGGTGTTGTCACTGAATCTGCCTCTGAATCTGCATGACCTCCTGACCTATACATGAATTTTCTATATACATCTGATGCTCCCCTTGAGTAATATATACATTTTTCACTTTATTCCTCCCCCTTTGACATCAATGACAAAGTGGGTGCCCACAAAGAATTCTGTACAATTATAAAAATAAGTGGATTCTATACAAATTTCAAAATGTCTGCATGCATATTCTTCAAAAATGAAAAATAGGTATCCCAACCTTGCTTCAGTGGGTCAAGAATGGAGATGAATCCATTCAAGAGACTAGCATAATATTCAATTTCTTTTGATGTACTAGGATCTTCCTTTTGCATGTTAGAAATACACTCAGTCTTATGAAACAATAAATTATCTAACCAGGGACCAATAAGATTCTGGAGCTCATTTGCTCTCTTTATTATGATGTCCCTATCCTTCTCCATTTTCAAATTTTGATCCATAACTGCTAAAATTGGACCATCCTAAGAAATTGTAAGATTCACTGTTGGGTTGTAAGAGTTAGAAATCTGAATTAAATTGTTCTTGGGTGAACCCACAATAGTGGATTGCACTTTTTTACCAACTTTGACACTTCAATTTTCATTTTCAGAAAAAACCTCACATTCAGACACTTATTACTACTAAACCATAAGGAATTTGTAGATGATGTGAACTAGTGATTTGTGACATTTTGTCTGTAGATTCTAAATATATTTAAAAAAAAAAATTTAATCAATTTATTTTTCATTTTTTTATCTCCCTCGAAAACTAGTTTTTTACAAAAAACAACACTTTTTAAGAGTGATACTCATTTGGTACGGCATAACTTTTTTCTAAAATAGATATGAATGTGATTCTTTTGAATTTAGTTTTGTGACATCCATATCTAATGTTTCCAATTGGTTTCATAACATTATCTTCAATATTTGATATTTTATTAAGTTTTTAAGTCGAGTTAACTGTAGTTTTGACATATGTTCATTTGGTTGATCATAACTTGTTGTGTATGTATCGAAAAAAAAAATTTTTTGGTTCAAAAGAGGACTTCAATACCTAGTACATATATATTTTTCAGAATTTTTTTTCACTTGTTTACTATTTTTCCATAACCATTGAACTTAGAAGTTGATGTTTGGTATGAAACCTATGTTTAGTTAATCTAAAAAAAAATCATAATAAACTCTTTATATGGGTTAGTGCAGGATCAAGGGGGGCCAAAAAGTGGCGATGTGAAAAAAATAGCCTTCTTCACTCGCCTAAAAATGCGAAAATCCATGTCGACTTTTTGCTTGGCCTGGATGTGAGTACACCTTGGCCTAGTAATTACCTATGCAAATTGGATATCGGATAAAATCGGATATCCGATTTTTATTTGTAATTTTAATTTAAAAAATATATTATATGTTATGTATTATATAATACGTTATATATAATACAATATTATATTATATATAATATAATATAATATTATATTATATTATATATTATATAATATTATATTATATTACATATTATAATATAATATAATATATTATATTATATTATATTATATTATATATAATATAATATAATACAGATTATATAATATTATATTATATATTATAATATATAATATAATACAATACGTATTATATAATATAATAATATATTATATAATATATATATATATATATATATATATATATATTTTTGATTGGTAATTGGCCGAAGCCTGAATAGCTTTTGACTGGAGCTATGAACTAGTGTGGACATAGTAGGGGTCCCCATCCCCATTACATATCTTTGAATTATTATTATTATTATCCTTGATTAGATTGACCTCAAGACCTTCCCATCCTATGGAAGGCCAAGAGTCACAGCTTAGAGTTCCATTAGATTGACCCCAAGACCTTTCCCATCTTATGGAAGGCCAAGAGTCACAACTTAGATTTCCACTTCAGATGTCCCTTGTAATGCCCCGTCAGGAACCCTAAAGGAAAACATCATAATCTATGCAACTAAGGGGAAAATAATTTTTTTTTTAAAAGTGCATGAATTAAACCTTAGTACATCTAATAACATAGCGGAAGCTTAACACCTGAATTTCCTAAGGGTTACCAACGAATATTACTTCGTAAATTAAATATTTAAGATAAAATTTCTGCAATGAAAGAATCTAAATTTCTTCAAGAAATCATATATTATATACATCAGAAATCAGTAATGGAAGTAGCATATATTACAATATTTCTTTGCTTTCAATATTCAAAAAAATACATGTTTTCAAAAAGAAATTACATCATGAGCTAAAACGATACAAAATGAAAGTTACATATAGTTTCTTTTCAAAACCTCTAGTATTTAACTGAAAGATGGATAGGAAGAAGAGTCGGTACATGAATCACGATCCAAGATCATCAGTGAAGTCCATCCTCGCCCGAAGATACGTACCAGAACATCCGATGGGAAGTGACACTACCGCCCGACCATGTGATTCCGAAAAGGAACCACCCCACCGTGCTGGAGATAGTAGATAACCCTCAAGCAAGCAAAATGAAACAAGGACAAAAGGACTACAAGACTCAACTTACATTCATGTGACCCAACTCACAGAATACTAGTGACTCTAAGGAGAAAGTGTCATCGTATGTCTTACGGTGGACATCATGGTACAGCCTCCATAGGTCCCGGCCCCCATCCTGGGTTATCCTGGTGACCTCTCCCGAACCTCCGATTCCAACTAAGACTCATGCGGACCTTACCAATCATCTCATGAAGACAAGGTGGTAAGTTTGCCATTCCAGGCCTTCTCGCTACATTATGAGCCCTATACTAGCACTCACCTATGTGCGAGGCCCATTATTTCATTTAACTTTTATTCTACCCTTCCCTAGTCATTTATTAGGTTTTCACTTTCTTAACCAACTTCCAACGGGTTATCCTGTCACCTCTTCGGCACGGTTCCCGTTCAAAAGACACTTTCTCTCTTAGGACACTATGGGTTAGTTCTATCTACAGAACTCTATGGTGACACAGACAACCATTTCCAAACTTGACCTACCTCAAATGAAAGATACAAAATTACTAACCTAAGGTTTGGTCATCACGAACAACTCTTAGTGGCTCTCTCCCTTAAGGTTATACATCTAAATATACTGGCCAAGTCACAACACAAGACAAATTGACAACATGACATAATGTACTTAGTTGCGACCACCATATAAAACAAGATAATCCTATGTACCAATACCTATCACAAAATTAACTTGCAAAACGTAAACATGATTGTCAAGACACAGAGAACAATATGGTCAGTAAAACACATAATTTTACACTTAATGACAAGTTTAAGAGTTCTATTATTCTTGTTAACAACTATAGGTATGTTACCTTAATAAATTCCATTTTTACAAATAAACGAAGATTAAAATAGAAATATTCATTTCATCAGGAAAATCTTACAATAAAATGTAATACATTTCTTCATAGAAGAATGCCTTTATTTTTATTTATTTATCTTTTTAACACAAGAGTGTTACATCATTCTTCCGGAAAATACGGAGAAGTACACTCGTCAGACTCAACATGATCTAAAGGAGTATATCCTTCAGATTTGCTTTCACTTTGGGGAAAGTACCCCATAGACTCATTATCACTCAAGGGAGTATACCCCTCCGACGAGTCAGAACTTATAACTATTGGCTTTTCAGGCGAGCACTCTGACTTGGGTTCTTTTCCTTTTTCAGTGGTAGCTTCTTTGGTTGGGCTCTGAATAGGACTTTTTTCTATTTCTTTGCTCCCTTCTAGAGCTGGGTTCTCTTCAGCAGGGTTGTCATCCACAATGGGCTTGACAGGAGTCAAAGAATCTTTCTTGACTTTTAGGTAGTGAGCATAACCCGCTACTGATTTACGAGCTGTCTATTTGGCTCGTACCATCTCTGTAACATATCAATAGTAAACTATTACTTCCCAGAACTCTCCTAGAGCTATGTCAAATAAATCTTAATATCTAGGTGTTGAATGTAATCATGCCTTTCTTCCATTAAGAAATTTGAACTTAAAACTATTCCACTTCTTTAGTCCTAATGTAATCACAACTTCTACTATACGATTTTATTTAACAAACCCTAACGAATAACCATAACTATTTCATAAGCATGATATATAATTGAGATTGTAAATAATAATGATTATAAATTAAGAAATTCCTGACCTACTTGAAGCGATGATCAATTTGCAAGTCCTTGATGCCCGCTTGCTAATAAATATACCTTGCTTGCAATCCTTTTCACCAATGTTTCCAGCTCTATCAAAGAAACAGGAAAACAACTCCCTCTTGATTCTATCAACCACTATCCTTTCTAAAACATCTCTCACTTGATACTAAGAAAACATACACGATCCTCACCAACTCTACTCTCCTCTCTACGATCCTTCGTCCTTCCTTGGATGTCACCAAAAGCCTTCCTCTTCCTCTCTACCCACACCCCTTTTTATACTAAAAGAAAACATCCATTGCTCCCCTAAATCTGGCTTAGTGATAGCTATCAACTGAGACTCTTTTTCTACTAACTCTTCTACTTCCTCCACGTAGGGAGTCCATCTCTAGTTAGCTTCCGTTTTTAGCGCTCCTTGATAACGATTATGACAACTATCGGCTGGGTGGAGAGGTTAATTCATTACTTCATTCACTGATGCGTTTGCAAACAGTGACTTGAGCATTCAATCTGCCAGGTCTAGAGTCCATTAAGGATTATGACTTAGTCTCCACCTTGCGTGCCAGTTCATTCTCCTTTCAAACCGGTCACCTTGCATGCCAGTTCATTCTCCTTTCAAACCGGTCAATCAGCTATTAGTTGCCAACGAACATGAGCTCATGGAGAAACTGGACGTGGAGAGGTGATAGTTTATCATTTTAGACTGCGAGAGGTGTCCTCCATTACTTGGTGACTGAAGTATACACGCAGGAACCCTGACCTCGCATGCTGTCTACTGAGTTATGGCGGAAGAGGAGACATGGTGTGCGAAGGAGGAGGGTAGTCGGTGGTAATACCAACCCCTCCCTATATTAAGGGGGGTGGTCGATATTACCATTGACCATCATAGACCAAACAACAAAACTTTACCTCCGCCACCTTTATAAGGTCGAAACTAATTTTTATTTGTTTTCTTTAATATACTTTTGTTATTACGTTTTAATATCATTCCTTTGTTATATTTTAATAATTAATTAATGACTTTTGTTAATATAATTATTTAAATATTCATCCTTCCTTAGAAATCATATTTGTAAATGTGTATTTTGGTTTTCTAATATTTATAACAAGTGGCATTTTCTTGTATATATATATATTCAAATAATTGAATTATGTATATATTACATGTTCGAAAAGTCTATAAAACATGATATATTTATAATTCTAATTATATACACGCATAATCCAAAATCACAGTAAACCGATGGCGATATAAACTACTGATAATACGATCACCTTATCTCAACTCAAATAACTACTTATCAGTGACTATTGCCTTCCGAGTATATTATGTCCTTATATTTATTCAAATGATCGAATTGCAACTATCGAGCTAACAAGTTGATAAAATTCATATCGACTCATACTAAGATATTAACTCATCCTTTATAAACAATATTAAGTCACTAGATCACTTGATTCTTTTTCCTCCAATTACCAAAACTACTCTTATAGGCGTAATAAACATAACATTTACCAATGACATCCAAAAATTGGAACACTGGATACGCAGATTGAGCAAGCATCAAGCGACTTTTATAAAGATCAAACAATAAAATATGAAGACCAAACCAATTGACAGAATGACTAACTGAAGGCACTCACCCGAGTGTTACTGACTAAAAATAGGGTCAACTACTATCTCCTTCACTTCCATCGAAAAATATAAGGCACGCTCAGACCTGTGTAGCGAGGTGGAGACGATACCCCGTACCTACCAGGTACTTGTACCTGCAACATCCTACATCACCGACCACACATGCATATATACATATATAGAAATTTCAACATACACACCGATGAAGGAGAATCACGACGTTCCCTGTCTCACTAAGATGAGTGAAGGAAAATCGTCCCCATGCATCCCATACACTCGCAGATACACAACACACAGTGCATAGATGAAGTAAAGCGTCAGTACATAGCAATGAACCATATAATGCCTTAAAACATAAATACATAAATACTGCAAATAAAACATATGTCTCGTAATCAGATAAAACATGAAACAATGTTATACAATTCTAAATAACCCATGATAATGTATCCACTGAGAATAATAAGAACAAAGTATCAGTTCAAACGAGTAAGGGTACTACATTCTCCCCCCCAAGACTAGGCTTACTCCTGGAAGCCTAAAACAAATATGAATATAACTCTCTCATCTTCACTGCATCTTCCCAAGTTGCCAAGGTCTCATCATTTGGGTCCTATAGGACCCTTACCTGGTTGATGGTGCGACCCCTGAGGATCAAATCCTGATGCTGAAGAATGCGCACGGGTTCCATGGAAAGCTGCCCGTCCTCGACCTGCAAAGAGTTCCAATCAAGAACATGTGTCACATCAGGGTGATAAGGTCGAAGAACTGAAACATGAAAGACATCGTGGATGCGGGATAGACTCGATGGCAAGGCAAGGCGGTAAGCAACAGGACCTATCCTCTCAAGAATCTCGAAAGGGCCTACAAACCGAGGCGCCAACTTAGAACCCTTCCCATAACGGATCAGACTCTTTCGTGGGCGTACTCTCAGAAACACATGGTCGCCAATAGAAAATTGACGATCTATCCTATGAGCATCTGCATACTTCTTCTGCCTATCCTGTGCAGCTACCAAATGCTCTCGAATTCGCCCCACTTGTTGCTCCATATCTCGAAGAATATCTAGACCTAAAAGCACCCTATTCTCTAACCGATCCCAACTCAAAGGAGTACGGCAAGGATGACCATATAATGCCTGAAAGGGGGACATACCTATGGAGCTATGATATCCATTGTTATATGCAAACTCTACAAGGTAGATATAATCCTCCCAACATGACTACTGGTCCATAACATACATGTGAAGCATGTCCTCCAAAACCTGATTCACTCTCTCTATCTGACCATTCGTCTCTGGGTGATAGGCTGAACTAAAGTTCAATTGAGTTCCCAAAGCATGCTGAAGTGAGGTCCACAAAGCTGAGGTAAAGACAGGATCTCTATCATAGATGATCCGCCTCGGAACCCCATGCAATCTCACTACTTCTTCCAAGAAGACTCGTGCCACCACTGCTGCTGTATAGGAAGCTCGAATAGGAACAAAATGAGCAACCTTAGTCAACCTATCAATGATGGGCCTCAGTCATGATCAAGACGCGAAGACCCTCTAAAGAAGGTACATAGATCTACCCATGGTGACAAAGAAGTCCATCTGCCTCAAGATTATATCCAGAATATCTTCCCTCTAAAGACCTTCCAGACTGTATCATGGTTCTAACATCTTGATACCAAGTATCCTGAGGGAGAACTCTGAGAATCCTCTCTCTCAAGTCAACTCCAAGGGACAATACCAAAACTTCATGCCGCCTACGACTCAAAGCATCTGCCACCACGTTCTCTTTTCCCTGAATGTATCGAACATCAAAATCATATTCGTAGAGAAATTCCATCCATCTCCGTTGTCGAGCATTCAAATTTGGTTGTGTAAAAATATACTGTAGACTACGGTGATCACTATGTAGTTCAAAATGACACCCTAACAGAAAATGTCGCCATCTAACCAAGGGATGAACTACAACTGCCAACTCCAAATCGTGAACCGGGTAGTTCAACTCATGGTTCTTGAGTTTGCGAGACTCATAAGCAACCACTCATCCATCTTGCATAAGCACTGCACCTATACCTTCCAAAGAGGCATCTGTGCATACTACAAAATCTCTAGATGGATCTGGAACTGCCAAAATCGGAGCACTGACAAGGAGTTCCTTCAAGGTACAAAATGCTGACTCACATTGTTCTGACCAAACAAACTTCTTCCCTTTTCACTGTAGAGAAGTGATCAAGTGACCTATCCAGGAAAAGCCTTGAACAAATCGTCGGTAGTATCCAGCCAAACCCATAAAACTTCGAACTTCAGAAATGTTGGTTGGCACTGGCCAATCAACAATGGCTTGTATTTTTGAAGGATCCACGGATACACTTTCCCCTGAAACTATATGACCAAGATAGTTTACCTCTGATTGAAAAAAATCACACTTTGCCAAATTAGCATAAAGTTGGTTTTCCCTCAAGCACTGCATTACCTGTCGTAAGTGACCTTCATGTTCTTCCATAGTTCTAGAATAAATTAATATGTCATCTAAGAACACAAGGACAAAATGATCAAGGTAGGTGCGAAAAACCCCATTCATGAGGCTCATGAAAACTGAAGGCGCATTCATCAACCCAAATGGTACTACTATGAACTCATAGTGACCATAATGAGTGCGAAACGCTATCTTATGAATATCTGCATCCTGGATACGCAACTGGTGATATCCAGATTTCAGGTCAATCTTAGAGAATATCTTGGCTCCCTTTACTTGATCAAAAATATCATCAATACGAGGCAAAGGATATCGATTCCGGATGGTTACCTTGTTTAGCTGTCGGTAATCAATGCATAACCGAAGAGAACCATCCTTTTTCTTAACAAAGATAACAGGTGCACCCCAAGGAGAAACACTAGGATGAATAAATCCCTTGGCTAACAACTCTTCTAGTTGTAACTTCAATTCACTTAACTCTTGAGTGGTCATCCGATATGGAGCTCTTGAAATAGGTTCTGCACCAGGAACCAAATCAATGCGAAAATCTATGTCTCTCTTTGGAGGCATACCAGGAATATCTAATGGAAATACATCAGCATACTCTTGAAGAATAGGGTGACTATCAAGAGCGATTTCTCGACTCTTTAACTCATCCATGTCCTCAAGAGTAACTACAAAAAGTTGACACCCTCTACGCATGCACTGCTTAAGTTGCATAGCAGAGATCATACGTAAGGATATTGGTCTCTGAAATCCAACAATTTTCACTTCCTTCCCAAGGTCATCTAAACACTCCACTGTCTTCTTGCGACAATCTACGTGAGCATTATGAGAAGATAGCCAATCCATTCCCAACACAACTCCATAAGAACCCAAAGGAATGACTCGAAGGTCAACTGAAGTAACTATGGTTCCTAAATTCAACTCACAACGGGGGATAAAGGCATCTACAGAAACACGGACACCTGTTGCCAACTCTACTTGCCACCTATTCATCTCTTTAGCAGACGTGAGTCCACACCGCTCCACAATAGACGAAGAAATGAAAGAATCTGAAGCTCCGGAATCAAAAAGTACAGAGATAGGGATTCCACGCAACATACCTGCTTCTTCTATAACTATACCTTGATGATCAGCTTGGTGGTTATCCACCGTTGCGAACACTCTGTGAGATCTGCCCGCATCTCCCATTGTAGGCTCTGACGCTGCCGGCCGTTGACTACTTGTGTTGTGGAAACGCTGAGGACACTGCGCAGCTCTGTGACCATACTGCCCACAAGAGAAGCAAGCTCCTCTATTACTTGTCGGACCATTGGATTGCTGATAATTTCCCTGGCTAGGAGCATGAGATGCACTTTGCGAGGATTCCCCTGTAGGGCCCTGTCTGCCCCTCTGCCAATTTCTGTTTTTCCTAAATTGAGCATTGCCACCTTTCTAGCTTTGGAACTGTTTCGATTTTGATGGTTGCTGCTGCTGTGGTCCACCCTTAGCAGGTGCCTGCGGAGCCTTAAATGGTGCAGCTGACTGAAACTGATTGCCACGAGCTCTATTCCCACTGGAAGGAGCACTACCTATCTGCACACCTATTTGCCCACCAAGAGAACGGCTAAGGTTTAGCTCTACCAATCGGGCCTTTGCCACAGCTGTCTCTACTGAGGTTGGCTCGAACACCCTAACACCTCCACTAATGCGATCATTCAAGCCCCTCAAGAAATGTTGTATGAGCATAGCCTCATTATTACCAATTCCAGCATACTGCTTGAGCTCATAGAATCTATGCTCATACTGGTCTACCGTCATACCATACTGTCGCAGTGCATGGAACTCATCTGCCCGAGTCTTTTTCCACTGGGGCGAGAGAAACCGTGCCTTGAATCTTTCTAGAAACAGCTCCCATGTCATAGTGTTAATGCACACACCGATCATTTCCTCCTCCAGTCTCCACCAGATTGATGCAAAGTTTTCGAGACGCATAATAGCACATCTTGCCTTGGTGTTGCTACTATATGGAAACATAGAAAAACACCTATCCCGACCGATAAGCCAAGTCTCCGCCTCTAGACCAGTGCCCATACCATTAAAGAAAGGAGGATTGGACCTCATCAAGTCCTTTATGTGACCCAAAGAAACTGGATCTTCATTGTTTGCAATCCCTATCCTTCTGGGTGATCTTTCCCTCTCTCTCTCTTCTGGCATTGGCTGAACAACCTCAGGCCTAGGGCCTAACCTAGCAAGAACCTCCTGAAACATTTGTCTTAGCTCTTCCCTTTCGGGAACCTGCTCTTCTGCATGAGGCAAGTCCTGATGAACAGACTGTTTTGGCTCAGCACTAACATGAGTAGGTGGTGGTGAAGGACTATGATGATCAGAATCACGGCCTCGTCCTCCACCTCTTCCTCTACCTCTGCCTCCATTGTGACCACCCATACGGCCACCTCCCCTAGCTCTCCTAGCCATGACCGAGTACTACAAAAGAGAAAAGATGTAGATTTATAACAAGGATAAACAAGGAAAAACACAAATGTTAGGACCTAAATAAAAAAATCAAGTTGAATAGGCACACTACAAACCCAGAGTACCCAATGTTGAAACTTAAGCTCTGATACCAAATGTAATGCCCCGTCAGGAACCCTAAAGGAAAACATCATAATCTATGCAACTAAGGGGAAAATAAATTTTTTTTTAAAAGTGCATGAATTAAACCTTAGTACATCTAATAACATAGCGAAAGTTTAACACCTGAATTTCCTAAGGGTTACCAACGAATATTACTTCGTAAATTAAATATTTAAGATAAAATTTCCGCAATGAAAGAATCTAAATTTCTTCAAGCAATCATATATTATATACATCAGAAATCAGTAATGGAAGTAGCATATATTACAATATTTCTTTGCTTTCAATATTCAAAAAAATACATGTTTTCAAAAAGAAATTACATCATGAGCTAAAATGATACAAAATGAAAGTTACATATAGTTTCTTTTCAAAACCTCTAGTATTTAACTGAAAGATGGATAGGAAGAAGAGTCGGTACATGAATCACGATCCAAGCTCATCAGCGAAGTCCATCCTCGCCCGAAGATATGTACTAGAACATCCGATGGGAAGTGACACTACCGCCCGACCATGTGATTCCGAAAAGGAACCACCCCATCGTGCTGGAGATAGTAGATAACCCTCAAGCAAGCAAAATGAAACAAGGACGAAAGGACTACAAGACTCCACTTACATTCATGTGACCCAACTCATAGAATACTAGTGACTCTAAGGAGAAAGTGTCATCGCATGTCTTATGGTGGACACCATGGTACAGCCTCCATAGGTCCCAGCCCCCATCCTGCGTTATCCTGGTGACCTCTCCCGAACCTCCGATTCCAATTAAGACTCATGCAGACCTTACCAATCCTCTCATGAAGACAAGGTGGTAAGTTTGCCATTCCAGGCCTTCTCGCTACATTATGAGCCCTATACTAGCACTCACCTATGTGCGAGGCACATTATTTCATTTAACTTTTATTGTACCCTTCCCTAGTCATTTATTAGGTTTTCACTTTCTTAACCAACTTCCAACGGGTTATCCTGTCACCTCTTCGGCACGGTTCCCGCTCGAAAGCCACTCTCTCTCTTAGGACACTATGGGTTAGTTCTATCTACAGAACTCTATGGTGACAGAGACAGCCATTTCCAAACTTGGCCTACCTCAAATGAAAGATACAAAATTACTAACCTAAGTTTTGGTCATCATGAACAACTCTTAGTGGCTCTCTCCCTTAAGGTTATACATCTAAATATACTGGCCAAGTCACAACACAAGACAAATTGACAACATGACATAATGTACTTAGTTACAACCACCATATAAAACAAGATAATCCTATGTACCAATACCTATCACAAAATTAACTTGCAAAATGTAAACATGATTGTCAAGACACAGAGAACAATATGGTCAGTAAAACACATAATTTTACACTTAATGACAAGTTTAAGAGTTCTATTATTCTTGTTAACAACTATAGGTATGTTACCTTAATAAATTCTATTTTTACAAATCAACAAAGATTAAAATAGAAATATTCATTTCATCAGGAAAATCTTACAATAAAACGTAATACATTTCTTCATAGAAAAATGCCTTTATTTTTATTTATTTATCTTTTTAACACAAGAGTGTTACATCATTCTTCCGAAAAATATGGAGAAGTACACTCGTCAGACTCAACATCATCTAAAGGAGTATATCCTTCAAATTTGCTTTCACTTCGGGGAAAGTACCCCACAGACTCATTATCACTCAAGGGGGTATACCCCTCCGACGAGTTAGAACTTATAACTATTGGCTTTTCAGGCGAGCACTCTGACTTGGGTTCTTTTCCTTTTTCAGTGGTAGCTTCTTTGGTTGGGCTCTGAATAGGACTTTTTTCTATTTCTTTGCTCCCTTCTGGAGCTGGGTTCTCTTCAGCAGGGTTGTCATCCACAACGGGCTTGACAGGAGTCAAAGAATCTTTCTTGACTTTTAGGTAGTGAGCATAACCCGCTACTGATTTGCGAGCTGTCTGTTTGGCTCGTACCATCTCTGTAACATATCAATAGTAAACTATTACTTCCCAGAACTCTCCTAGAGCTATGTCAAATAAATCTTAATGTCTAGGTGTTGAACGTAATCATACCTTTCTTCCATTAAGAAATTTGAACTTAAAACTATTCCACTTCTTTAGTCCTAATGTAATCACAACTTCTACTATACGATTTTATTTAACAAACCCTAACGAATAACCATAACTATTTCATAAGCATGATATATAACTGAGATTGTAAATAATAATGATTATAAACTAAGAAATTCCTGACCTACTTGAAGCGATGATCAATTTGCAAGTCCTTGACGCCCGCTTGCTGATAAATATACCTTGCTTGCAATCCTTTTCACCAATGTTTCCAGCTCTATCAAAGAAACAAGCAAACAACTCTCTCTTGATTCTATCAACCACTATCCTTTCTAAAACATCTCTCACTTGATACTAAAAAAACATACACTATCCTCACTAACTCTACTCTCCTCTCTACGATCCTTCATCCTTCCTTGGATGTCACTAAAAGCCTTCCACCTCCTCTCTACCCACACCCCTTTTTATACTGAAAGAAAACATCCATCGCTCCCCTAAATCTGGCTTAGTGATAGCTATCAACTGAGACTCTTTTTCTACTAACTCTTCTAGTTCCTCCACATAGGGAGTCCATCTCTAGTTAGCTTCAGTTTTTAGCGCTCCTTGATAACGATTACGACAACTATCGGCTAGGTGGAGAGGTTAATTCATTACTTCATTCACTGATGCATTTGCAAACAGCGACTTGAGCATTCAATCTGCCAGGTCTAGAGTCCATTAAGGATTATGACTTAGTCTCCACCTTGCGTGCCAGTTCATTCTCCTTTCAAACCGGTCAATCAGCTGTTAGTTGCCAACGAACTGGAGCTCGTGGAGAAACTGGACGTGGAGAGGTGATAGTTTATCGTTTTAGACTGCGAGAGGTGTCCTCCATTACTTGGTGACTGAAGTATACACGCAGGAACCCTCACCTCGCATGCTGTCTGCTGAGTTATGGCGGAAGAGGAGACGTGGTGTGCGAAGGAGGAGGGTAGTCGGTGGTAATACCGACCCCTCCCTACATTAAGGGGGGTGGTCGATATTACCATCGACCACCATAGACAAAACAACAAAACTTTACCTCCGCCACATTTATAAGGTCGAAACTAATTTTTATTTGTTTTATTTAATATACTTTTGTTATTACGTTTTAATATCATTCCTTTGTTATATTTTAATAATTGATTAATGACTTTTGTTAATATAATTATTTAAATATTAATCCTTCCTTAGAAATCATATTTGTAAATGTGTATTTTGGTTTTCTAATATTTATAACGAGTGGCGTTTTCTTATATATATATTCAAATAATTGAATTATTTATATATTACATGTTCGAAAAGTCTATAAAACATGATATATTTATAATTCTAATTATATACACGCATAATCCAAAATCATAGTAAACCGATGGCGATATAAACTACTGATAATACGATCACCTTATCTCAACTCAAATAACTACTTATCAGTGACTATTGCCTTCCGAGTATATTATGTCCTTATATTTATTCAAATGATCGAATTGCAACTATCGAGCTAACAAGTTGATAAAATTCATATCGACTCATACTAAGATATTAACTCGTCCTTTATAAACAATATTAAGTCACTAGATCACTTGATTCTTTTTCCTCCAATTACCAAAACTACTCTTATGGACGTAATAAACGTAACATTTACCAATGACATACAAAAATTGGAACACTGGATATGCAAATTGAGCAAGCATCAAGCAACTTTTATAAAGATCAAACAATAAAATATGAAGACCAAACCAATTGACAGAATGACTAACTGAAGGCACTCACCCGAGTGTTACTGACTAAAAATAGGGTCAACTACTATCTCCTTCACTTCCATCAGAAAATATAAGGCACGCTCAGACCTGTGTAGCCAGGTGGAGACGATACCCCGTACCTACCCGGTACTTGTACCTGCAACATCCTGCATCACCGACCACACATGCATATATACATATATAGAAATTTCAACATACACACTGATGAAGGAGAATCGCGACGTTCCCTGTCTCACCGAGATGAGTGAAGGAAAATCGTCCCCATGCATCCCATACACTCGCAGATACACAACACACAGTGCATAGATGAAGTAAAGCGTCAATACATAGCAATGAACCATATAATGCCTTAAAACATAAATACATAAATACTGCAAATAAAACATATGTCTCATAATCAGATAAAACATGAAACAATGTTATACAATTCTAAATAACCCATGATAATGTATCCAGTGAGAATAATAAGAACAAAGTATCGGTTCAAACAAGTAAGGGTACTACATCCCTATTGGGAGTTGAACTTGTGTCTCCACAGTGAGAACCCAGTGTTTTAGCCACTTAAGCTCAACCCCTTGGACTATTATATAATATAGTATTATATTATATATGTTATTTAAAAATAATTTAAGTGTTGAAATCAGATATCCGATTTTCTGAGACTTTTATATTTCGACAGTGACAGTCCCATGAGTCATTTTTAACTCACAGGTCACGCGAATTCATCAAAATTCGATATCCACTCCATCCGATATCTGGTTTTTTGACAAAAAATTGCTAAAAAATAGATTTAGAGGTAAGAATTTTGTCATTTTGAATCATTTTCATTCATTTTTTTATTTTTTTGTGAATGTTTATTTGATTTTCCATTGAAAATATGGTTTTTTTTCATGAAAACTATGTTTTTTTAAAATCAAATACCTGATTGTTTAAATTTGTTAACTAAATTTAATTGTTTACATTCAATTAGGTTAAAAATAGGGGATGACAATGAAATCACTGACCAACCACAACTTTAACAACCAAACCCTCATTTGCCAAACCCCCCCTCAATTCAAGATTTGATTGCACAAAATTTGAATGAATTGAAGGGGATTGCAGAAGTATATCATAGGATCCCTCATCTAAACCCATTGTTTGATCCTCTCACATCGATCGTAAAAAGTATGGAAACCATGACTGAGGAGCACGATGCTCCCCTTTTGTGGCGAGATTCTATGAAGGAAAAATATGCAGATGGCTTGTCATATAAGGATATAAAGGATCTTGAGATATCCAAAGCCCAAATCGCCTCATTGTTTGTCAATCCCCGTATTGGTTAGCCCGTAGATCCCAAAAAAACAAAACTTTCTATCAAATGGTGCACAAATGATGGGATTGTGAAAAACTTTTGGGATCATTGGTGGATGGTTTTCGACAAACCACCCAACAACAATCTTGATATCACCTTCTATTTCATAAAAAAATTGTATGCTAAGTTTGTTTTACACAAACATGTGAACTACTTTGACATCCAACCTTTCCAGGGTGTAGGTTTAGGTATGCCCCAAAATAGACCTGGGGCAATCAGAGTAGTCTAGGGCCCATATGTCCCCCCTCCTCCTGTTGATCCCCCACCTATAGTTCAGCATCCTGATATCATTTGTGAGGCAGCTTCACGGACCATATTGGCTATTCACTCTTTGAGTAGCCTTTTGGTTTCTCAGGTTGTGTCAGTAGCTCAGCCTACTCTTGATGGTAGCGGTGCATCCGGTGCCGGTGACACGTCATCCTTGCCTCCACACATATGCATGCCCCATAGTTGTGTCATGTGTGGGCACGTATGCTTGGGTCTAGTTGGATAGACCATTGATCCTCTAGTGGACAGTGCAGATTATGAGGTGCATGATGCACCAGATGTTATTACACAGACTGGAGGATACCCTGGGGAGTCCTCACATGCTAGAGGCAAGGAGGCACCGTCATCACACATTGATGATGTAGTGGTAAGATTTGTATTTTCACAATTCATGTTATATTTTAATTAAATATTTATAAATTAGATAATATTAAGTACTAATTTTTATTTACATGGTCTATTTAACAGTTGATGACCGAGGATGAGTTGAGACAAATTCAGGAGGGCACCTTGTCGGCCATTTCATTTGGCCTAGATAGCTTGATGGTACATATATTATTGCACCTAGTTGTTTGTATTTTATTGTACAAACATGCTGATCATTTATATTTGTATTAATTAGATTATGTAGTAACTTGCATGTATATCTTATTTTACTCTTGTAGGGTACAAGCAGTACGAGTGCGGTGTAGTGTGATATAAGATCTGGTAGTGCAATTGGAGACAAGGGAAAGGTAATTGAATACAAATATGATTGAATGAATAGTTTAAATAACTTATAGTGATTATACATGTCTAGACATAGATTGATAGTTTCATATACTTGTTGTGTATATATATAGAGAACTCTTGGCTTCACATCCTTGATGATTACACCCAGTATACCTGAAGAAGAAGAAGAGATGCCTCGAGTAGATGTGTGTTTATTTTATTATTTGATTAGTAGATATAATTTGTTATTATCAGTGACAATTATATGCTAACTTGTATCAATGTCATGTTTCTGAACATATGTAGGTTGTGTATCAAAATATTCAAAACATACCTCCTCTACCCAAGACATACATCAAGAGTCCTACAAAGCTGAAGAGAAAATGTGGAGATGAGGTAAACATGAATAGTTCAATTAAATAGTTCATTTTTATGTTAACTTTTTGAATGTGGATTATATAATACAACTAATATTAATCATGGTTTTTTTTTCTTGTACAGGATCCTTCAGAGTCGAGCAGTGTGGTGAAAGGATCGATTTTGATGATCCATCAGCAGCGTAGGATGTTATAGATAGTTTTGGGATGCTTGCATGTCTAGTTGGCATGTATATTTTGTATATGGACATACATTCACGTATTTAGACATACATTTTGTTTCAGTTGGCGTTTATGCCATATTTGTGTATGGACATACATTTGTAATCATTTGACATTTTTATATATACAGAAGTTGATATTCGATCATATAAATTGTTGCTCATCTGTGCGTGGTGTTATCATGAAAATCTTTAATCTTCATTCCAATAATTAACAATGGTTAATAATGGCTATTTAATGAACAATACAATTAATTTCATTTCATCATAAGTGTTGTTTTTATAATGAACAATATAATTAATTTAATGAACAATACAATACAATTTATTTAATGAACAATACAATTCATTTAATCAACAATACAATACAATTCATTCAATGAACAATACAATTCATTTAATGAACAATACCCTACGCATGCTCCTATTTTGCCCCCCACTCAATTGAACGCTCAGGGTCATACCCTATCGACGTTGTCCCTTGAGCGTCCTAAGTGCTCAAAATTGTCAAACACGTATGGGCCCTAACTCGAAATTCGTGGCACCTACGAATGATCTGTTTGAACCTACGGGGCCACGAGAGGGGTCCCTAAAAAAGCCTATCTTGATATTTCAAGTTGCCCTATGGTTTTATTAGGGCAGCAATTTTTCAGTTGGCAAAAAAATCATCAGTCTCACTCAATGGAATGTTATCACATGGTCGATTTCTCATTTTACTCATCGTGATGATGAACCATCAGCTCCGACATGTCCAGTTAGGCATTATTACCCTACGCATGCTCCTATTCCCCCCCCTCCCCCACTCGATCGAACACTCGGGGTCATACCCTACCGGCGTCGTCCCTTGAGTGCCCTAAGTGCTCAAAATTGTCAAACTTTGATGGGCCCTAACTCAGAATCCATGGCACCTATGAATGATCTGTTTGAACCTACGGGGCCACAAGAGAGGTCCCTACAAAACCCTATCTTGGTTTTTCAAGTTGCCCTATGATTTTATTAGGGCATAAATTTTTTGGTTGGCAAAAAAATCGTCAGTCTCACTCAATGGAATGTTGTCGTGTGGTCGATTTCTTGTTCCTGCTCGTCGCGATGATGAACCGTCAGCTTTGACATGTCCAGTTAGGCATTATTACCCTACGCATGCTCCTGTTTTACCCCCCCACTCGATCGAACGCTCGAGGTCATACCCTACCGACGTCGTCCCTTAAGCACCCTAAGTGCTAAAAATTGTCAAACTTTGATGGGCCCTAACTCAGAATCCGTGGCACCTGCAAATGATCCGTTTGAACCTATGGGGCCATGAGAGAGGTCCCTACAAAAGCCTATCTCGGTATTTCAAGTTTCCCTATGGTTTTATTAGGGCAGCAATTTTTCAGTTGGCGAAAAAATCTTCAGTCTCACTCAATGGAATGTTGTCGCATGGTCGATTTCTCATTCTGCGTGTCAGGATGAGGAACCGTCGGCTTTGACATGTCTAGTTAGGTATTATTACCCTATGCATGCTCTTGTTTTGCCTCCCCACTTGATCGAACACTCAGGGTTATACCCTACCGACGTCGTCCCTTGAGCGCCCTAAGTGCTCAAAATTGTCAAACTTTGACGGGCCCTAACTTGAAATTTGTGGCACCTGCAAACAATCCGTTTGAACCTATAGGGCCACAAGAAAGGTCCCTACAAAAGCCTATCTCAATTTTTCAGATTGCCCTACAGTTTTATTAGGGCAGCAATTTTTTGGTTGGTGAAAAAACCATCAGTCTCACTCAATGGAATGTTGTCGCATGGTCGATTTCTCGTTCTACTCATCGCGATGATGAACCATCAGCTTTGACATGTCTAGTTAGGCATTATTACCCTACGCATGCTCCTATTTTCCCCCCCACTCGATCAAACACTCGGGGTCATACCCTACTGGTGTCGTCCATTGAGCATCCTAAGTGCTCAAAATTGTCAAACTTTGATGGGCCCTAACTCGAAATCCATGGCACTTGCAAATAATCCATTTGAACCTACGGGGCCATGAGAGAGGTCCCTAGAAAAGCCTATCTCGGTATTTCAAGTTTGCCTACGATTTTATTAGGGCAGCAATTTTTTGGTTGGCGAAAAAATTGTTAGTCTCACTCAATGGAATGTTGTCGCGTGACATCCTTGAAGGGATATGAAGGGATATTTTGTAAAAAATCAGACCCCTTAAGACACCAAATCATGTCGTTAGGGGTCATATTGTGTCTTACGGGGTCCTAGGACACAATATGACCCCTAACGACATCATTTGGTGTCGTTAGGGATCATATGGTGTCCATAGGGGTCATATGGTGTCTTGGGACACCATAGGACCCCTTAAGAGACAATATGACCCCTTAGGACACAATATGACCCAAAGCAACCTAATATGGTGTCACTAGGGGTCATTTGGTGTCCTAAGAGGTCATAAGGGTTCATGGGACACCATATGACCCCTATGGACACCATATGACCCCTAACAACACCATCGTACCCCTAACGACACCATCGGACCCCTTAAGACACCAAATCATGTCATTAGGGGTCATATTGTGTCCTACAACCTCGTAAGACACAATATGACCCCTAACGACATGATTTGGTGTCTTAAGGGGTCCTATGGTGTCATATGGTGTCCCATGAACCCTTATGACCTCTTAGGACACCATATGACCCCTAACGACACCATAGGACCCATTAAGACACCAAATCATGTCGTTAAGGGTCATATTGTGTCTTACGGGGTCGTAGGACACAATATGACCCCTAATGACATGATTTGGTGTCTTAGGGGTCTGATTGTGTCATTAGGGGTCATATGGTGTCCACAAGGGTCATATGGTGTCCCATGAACCCTTATGACCTCTTAGGACACCATATGACCCCTAATGACACCATATTGGGTCGCTTTGGGTCATATTGTGTCCTAAGGGGTCATATTGTGTCTTAAGGGGTCCTATGGTGTTGTTAGGGGTCATATGGTGTCACTTTAAGACACCAAATCATGTCGTTAGGGGTCATATTTACCCCATAGGACCCATTAAGATACAATATGACCCCTTAGGACACAACAATATGGTGTCATTAGGGGTCATATGGTGTCCTAAGAGGTCATAAGGGTTCATGGGACACCATATGACCCCTATGGACACCATAGGACCCCTTAAGACACCAAATCATGTCGTTAGGTGTCATATTGTGTCCTACGACTTCATAGGACACCATAGGAGTTCATGGGACACAATATGACACCATAGGACCCCTTAAGACACCAAATCATGTCGTTAGGGGTCATATTGTGTCCTACGACCCCGTAGGACACCATAGGAGTTCATGGGACACCATATGACACCATAGGACCCCTTAAGACACCAAATCATGTCGTTAGGGGTCGTAGGACACAATATGACCCCTAACAACACACTTTGGTGTCTTAAGGGGTCTTATGGTGTCACAAGACACCATATGACCCCTAATGACAGCAACCGGCCCCTTAAGACACCAAATCATAACATTAGGGGTCATATTGTGTCTTACAGGGTCGTAGGACACAATATGACCCCTAATGACATGATTTGGTGTCTTAAGGGGTCCGATGGTGTCGTTAGGGGTCATATGTTGTCCATAGGGGTCATATGGTGTCCCGTGAACCCTTATGACCTCTTAGGATACCATATGACCCCTAATGACACCATATTGGGTCACTTTGGGTCATATTGTGTCCTAAGGGGTCCTATGGTCTCTCTCTCTCTCTCCCTCTCCTTCCTTCTCTCTCTCCCTCCCTCTCTCTCTCTCTCCCTCTCCTTCTCTCTCTCTCCCTCTCCTCTCTCTCTCTCTCCCTCTCCTTCCTTCTCTCTCTCTCTCCCTCTCTCCCTGTCCTCCTCCTCCTCCTCTCTCTCTCTCTCTCTCTCTCTCTCTCTCCCTCTCCCTCCCTCTCCTCCTCTCTCTCTCTCTCCCTCTCCTCCTCTCTCCCTCTCCTCCTCTCTCTCTCTCTCTCCCTCTCCTTCTCTCTCTCCCTCTCCTTCTCTCCCTCCCTCCCTCTCCTCCTCTCTCTCCCTCTCTCTCCCTCTCTCTCTCTCTCTCTCTCTCTCTCTCTCTCTCTCTCTCTCTCTCTCTCTCTCTCTTTTTGTCCCTGTCTCCCTCTCCTTCTCTCTCTCTCTAAAATATGACCAATAAAATCCGATTTAATAGGATATCAGATTTCTGCCATGTGGCAATTTACTTCATAAATAGTGGCAAAGGGAAATTCTTTGGGGACCGCAAATTTTTGTACTCAAATTTTCAAATTTCAAATTTCGGCTCAGGAATGCTTTGGTATTAGGCTTGGAAGTGACAAGCCTGGAAAGTCAACTGAAAAAACGTGTTTTTCAATATTCCTTAATTTTCCAGACTTTACGCTAGTGGCTGACAATTTTTTTTGTAGCCAAAATTGATAAAACGAAAAGGGTTTTTTAAGGACGTTCTCAGCTTTCCAACAATATAAGGCTTGTCTTATTTTGACTTTAGTAAATAATTATTATTTATTTTCTAATTGAATCCTGACAATAGTGCTGATTGATATACTCATTGAAAAACACTCATAACTTTCAAACGGTACAACATTTTTTGAAACCAAAACATGCATCACATCCTATGCTTCATCTACTATAGGGAAAAATGAAAAAAATAAAAAAAATTCATAAGGTTTTGACCAAGTTAAGGTGGTCAGACATAGGAGTTTCTGAATTTTTGAAAATCTATAGTTAAAAAATCATAAATAATTATTCAATTCATAAAAATTTTAAAAAAAATATGTGTCACATCCGGACATGAGTCTAATACTTATATTATAAATATTATAAAAAAATATTAAGATTTGATTATGATTAGGGTGGTCAGACATACGTCTACTTATTTTTTTCCTGAAATTTTAGTACCACTGCATTGAAATTTGAAATTTTCATCAAATAGGATTTTTTTTTCCAAAAAACAACTAGTAGCTTAGAAGCTACATTCAATTTTCTATATATTCTCTTCTTACATATTTTAAAAATAATGTTCACAACTTATTCAAATTTTCATGTCAAGTTGCATAACTCTGATTTTTCTGAAATTTCATTGCCACTTAAGGGCCTATTTTGGCACACCATGATCCTACACATACCCATATATTAAAATAATAGTCCTTAGAAAGCTTGCTTCGAGTACTACTATCATGTATTTGGGTTTGTCAAAATTCATCCGTTTGAGCCCCCAATTTGAGCTCCGAAGGACAAAAATCTGTATAAACCATGAGAGGCTTGGGGGGAGTCCAAAACCAAGCAGGTTCGATAGAACATATATTCTATCAAAGGGGGTTCAATCAAACCCCCTAGGGTTCAATCGAACCCTCTAATGAAAATTTTGCATTTTATGCTTTTTGGGGTTCGATCAAAAGTGGGTTTCAATCGAAAGTGTTTTTTACATTCGATCAAAAGGGGGTTTCGATAGAACGTGGCTAAAATCGAGTTTTGGACAAAAGAGTCAATTTTTTTTGTCTAAAAAAGTGTAACCCATTATTGTGGGTTCACCCTCCTACAATATAATAGTTGCTTGTCTATGGATGTTGTGAGCTTATCAAAATCTAGACAAGTCTTATATACACTACCTCCCTCTGCCAATGCTACATTAATGGATTGCAAGCAAGTTTGGAGTTTACCCTTGTCAAACTCAATCATCTACAAAAATGTTTGCTTCTGGGCCTCAACAAATTTGTCTCTGGCCTCTGTTAATAAAATTTTTAGTAGAGAATCATAGTGCTGGGGAATAAAATTAATAATTTCTTCCAGTTTACCAGATGAGCTTGCACTCTCTTGTTCTTGGAATTCGGGTACCAACCAGTTCAAAACTTCAAAACTATGTTCAATTAATTTCATATCTTTTGATTCTTCCTCAGCCAACTCCTGGGTTGCATGTTCTTGAAATGCTGTTGCCACCAAAATTTTCTCAGCCAGTGACATCTTATGACAAGGTTTGTCAAAACTAATAGAAAATTGTGACAAGTTCCCTTTGGCTATAGTTGAAGTGTTAATTGCCAAGCCGAAAGAGAGATTTGTCACGATTTCCTTACCCTTGTCTACCGAAGAGATAACCTTAGAATCTTTTAAATCTTTTGCACTGGTGGCTTCACCATTTGGTGCCCTATCCAGATCCTATACATCCTCTGCACCCTTATTACCTATATCCTTATCTACACTAGCCTCTGTGTCCTCTACATTTTGTACATTATCTATTGTTAAATCCTCTATTGCAAAATTTGACTCACTAATCAGTATAGTGGTAGTCGGTGGAGTGCTAGCCAAATGCTCAGTATTTACACTTGGTTGGTCTATCAGTTGCCGAGCTTTTGGCAACTGAATATTCAAAGACTGTACAAAATCGGGACTCAGTTCATTACCCAAACTCAAAAGAATCCTTACCCAAATATCTACAATTTCCTTTCAAATCTCCTGAAACCTTTCCAACATTAGGTTGTTTATTCTATGCTTAGGATTGAATTCAGATGAGCTGGCTTTATTTATTAGATCTGTCATCTCTAGAGGGGTTATTGTGGGATAGAGATTAATGAATTTTGTCTCTTTTATTTGTTTGTCTAGAGTCTGAGCATTTAATTTTTAGGCCTCTAACTTATCATACAACTCTTTAGGCAAAATTTTCTGAAGTTCAATTAATGCCCTACTAAAAGAATCAAGATATAAAAGAATTGCTTCCTCAATTTGCTTTTTGTCCTTCTCCTCAAATCCATGAAAAAATAAAGAAATGTTATCTAAGTTCCCATCATTAATAATTTGATCAATTAGATCCTGAGCATCCAGTTTCTTCTTATTGGTCCTCCTCTTGGCTTCGGATTTGAGTTGCTCATCTGACTTGGGTTTTCACTTATGTACAATTGTTATTTTGGGCTTCCGGTGAGTCTCCTTAATAGGTTATTTATTTTTCTCCTCCTACTTCTCCCTCACTACTCCTTTCTTCTTTGGAATTTCCTTAATACCCTCATACGATTTTGTTTCCTCAGAAGAAATAGTCATGTATTGCTGGGTAGCCTTCTGCTTTTTCTTTGTAGGATAAACCGATTTAGGACAAGCAGGCTCAGTGAATGATGCTTCTGATTTCTTAGAAGTCTCTGTTTGTATCGGGACCACATTGGGAATGGCTTGAGCTACCTTTCAGGATTCCCTTTCCTCTTTCCTCTTCTACATCATTTCTTCTTTCCTTCAGGCTTCAATAATTTTAACTTTTTGTTCAACTTCTGCCCTATCATGTCCTTCACCTATAAGAGATTTTGTTGGAACCTTAGTCATTTTATTCCTTATTGTCGGTGCAACCTGCTCTTGGTGAGCCTTAAGCCCTTTTTCTTGGGCTGTGCGAAATTTTTCTTCTTTTTCAACTACTAGTTCCTATAGTAAGTGTTGTGCATAGGCATCCATTGTGGCCTCATCCACCTCATAGCCCATAGGAATGATCCATATAATTATGGGTTGTATGGCTTCCATCATGCACTCATCTTTATTAACCATAAAATATATAGTTTCCTTATACTTTTCTACTATTGATATAGGAATCCTAGTTTTCATTTCTTCTTGGAAAGTCTTGAAAAATGCCCATAAGTTAGCCTTGCTTAGCTTGTCCCCTTACCTATCCAAAATTTGACCTATCTGAGAGGCTAGCGGGTGGTCAAAATCCCATTGAATCTTTCCAAAACTGGGAATAGTGCCCAAAGAGTAAAATACTAGACAGATAACAAAAGAGCCACACCGAAAAGTATTCTTCTTATCTTGCTTGATTTTCTAGAGGTTTGTCATTAGTTCTTTCAACATTAAACTGCAAATATCATAGTGTGCATCCTCCTTAACCATTTGATGAGCAACCAAAATATTATTATTAGAGACAGAGTTCAATCGGTTACACTGGTAGACCTTACAACTGATAATCATCGCAGAAAACTTGACATCAATATCTCTCACATCATCAACCCTCATAGATCGTCCATCAAAAATGGCACTGGTGAGTTTGTTCAATTCGACATTACATAGCTTGCAACTAGGGCTGGGCACACCTCCAACCTTATGTAAATAGGTGACATTCTTAATTACTTCTTCTGTAATTTTGTACGACTAGTCTAACCAGATAATCTCTCTGTGAATGTGGCTCAAAATGTATTGCACCCATTCTACCTCATCAAAAGTGGGAAAATCCATGAACTGAGTGAAACCCTTCCTTTGCAAGTGAGAAAATTCTAGTTTCACCTGGTTGTCAGTGATTAGGTTTTCTATGAAAACACAGGACAACTCATATCCTCTGAGCTCCTCAATATTGCCATGATGGTATGCCCTAATATCTTCTGTGTGAAGAATACCATGAAAAATGCTTGAAAATGCTCCCAAAGGTTCATCCAAAAGTGACTTGAAAGGATGCTTCTTGAAAACAAGATGGGGGCAATTCTTGATTTCCACCACCAAAGAAGTGTCGATGTTGGATGCTGGATAAGTGCTGATAACCAAATACTAAAACTAGGGTTTCTGCAAACGAAAATACCTCAAGACACTGTCGGGAGATGAAATTGCTTTTGAAAGAAAGTGCTTGCACAAATCACCTTGGACTATGAATCGCTCTGTAGATCACTCGTCTGAATGCTCGATCGCTATGTAAAGAAAGTAACTTTACTTTATCCTTTAATCATCGTTAACCCTAATTTTTCACTATCATAAATGCTATCGGGATGCATTACCGGGTCGCATAGTCTGCAAGTAGATTCTGATAAACAACTCAAATTTCCTAAGTTCCCATCCACAATCAGAATTCTCTGACTACAGATCCAATCTGGGGCATTTGCATGATCTTTAAAGATTTTCCTACCCCTGAGGCAGAGTGCCTTAGTTACCGGTTGTGTCTGCTATCGATGTAGGACCTGATGACTCTACCAGGTGATCAACTTGTGGTGTATCCAATCTTCTTACCCATCTTTTTTCTTGTTGTTTTCTAATGTCTTCCACTTTTTCCTTTCCCTTCTCCTATGTATTTCCATTTGTTTCTGATGGATTCTTACTTCTACAATATTTAGCAATATGTCCAACTTTGTTGTATGCATAACATACAATATTGTTCTTTTGAATTTCTTAGTTAAACCCTTGATTTCCTTTAGATCTGCATTGGTTAGCCATATGTCCAAATTTGCTACATGCATGACATCTTAAATTTCCAAGACCGGTGAATGATGTATTGTCCTAATTATTCCTATTTTTGCATTGACTAGCCATATGAACATATTTATTGCAAACAAAGCATGTACCATTGAATTTGTGAGCATTAGGTTGTCTTACCATTGATTTATGGTTCTGGTTGTTGGTATAATTATTCTTTTGTCTAGGTGATTGATCTTGTAGTGCAGTACCAGAGCTTTCTCCTTCTTCATAACCAAGACCTCTCTTGTCATTAGCATCTCTTTGATTCTTCAGTAGTTCATCAAGTATAGAAGAGCTATCCTTGAACTTGTCCTTGTACTCATTTTCAATAACCAATTCATCTCTCATGATTATAATCTATCTCTCAAGTTCATGTTCATTGTTCGGGGATAGGGTCAACTCAAGTTTTAGCATGTAATTCTCATGTGTCATTCTATTGCATTCATTAGATCTATCCTTCAATGCTTGAGCTAGGTTTTCTTTATTTTTCTTTCTATCCTCAATTTCCTTGCACATCCCCATGGTTGAGGCTTGCATTTCATTCTTCAAGATAGTGTTCTCCTGAGTGAGTTTTTGACATTGATCCTTCATAGCATCTTCCTCATCACTGTTCTAATTTTACAATTGATCACAGAGTTTCTTTCTCTTAGCCTTAACAATGAAAAGATTTCCTTGCAATGAAATGATGTGTTCTCTGGCTTGCTTTAGTTCATTTTTTAGTTTATTGTTCTCCATCTACTCATTATCAAGATCCTCAAGAGAAAGTTGAACTTGTTGTTGTAGACCTGTTTCCATTGATTCCAAATTCTAGATCTTACTCAAGTGGTTAAACTTCTTCTGAGGAACCAAGCTCTGATACCAATTGTTGGAATCCAAGAACATTGAGAGGCGGGGGGTAAATTAGTTTTCTACTGGTAATGTTAGTTTTGAACTTATTGCTTATTAACCGGTTGACAATAAATAAAATTAAAGTGCATACAACAAATAACACATAAAGAGGCAACACCATAACACCAATACTTACACATGGAAAAACTTGCAAAGGGAAAAACCACAGTGGGGTTGATACCCACAATATTTATATTCTTGATCAATCTATACAAATATTACATAAAGGGGATCGCATATGCAATCAGGCCAACCGCCTAGAGCTCACTGCTCAACACAAAATGAGAAATCTCAATGACTTACAAAGCATTAGAAAGTAATTACAAGAAGTATGAACTTATGAGATGCATCTGACCATGCTAGATAAGTTCTGGTTCATGCTCTGATAACCTTCAATGTGTATCGATTTGTTGATTCTTTGTTTGGCTCTGTTATGCTATCGGTTAGGCTGTGCACGTGAAACTGCACACAAGAGCTTCTAATCGCTAACCAAAATGCATATCGATAATCCCTAAATAATTCACAACCAAAATTCGTATTACAAAACTTACTTAATCAATCACTGAAAGGATCTCCTTAAATATCCTCCTATCTTCCACCATGTTGGCTTCAATGAAAAGTATAAACCCATCAGCTATTGGATCATAATAAATTTCAAACATAATCCCAATGATCATGTCGGCCTTCACATGTTACCATAAATTCCATGAAAGAAATAATCGGGGCCATAAGATCACCTAGTTGGGTCCTATCCATTACCAGGTTCCAAATACACATTACCCAGATCAGTTACCGAGATCAAGACTTAGCCGATTGTGAAGCAAAGTGAATGTCGGTGAAGTGTAATTAATGTTGGTTAACCCAAACAAAACAAAGTAATGAATTTGGATAGAATATTTACATGTGAAGATGAGTTGCCATCAATGACAATCCACAATGCCATTAACTCTTACCGAATGAGTGTCAATTGCCAACAATATACACACATATATACACATATATACACACGGACATATGTGTGTGTGTATATATGTACACGCAAATACACATGTATGTATGTATGTGTGTATGTATGTATGTATGTATATACACTTGTGTGTGTATATATGCATATATACATGTGTGTATATATATATCTATATATATGTGTGTATATATGCATATATGTGTGTGTAAAATAGTGATCAACAAAATAGCTATTGTAGGCACACATTTTGACTGCCAAATCTTGTGCTAAGATGACACCCCAATTAGGTTACAAAGGTTGCCACTCTAGTGGGCACACAATTATTGGTACAAATAATAAGGTAGTAATGGTAGCGTCTAGTGAGTAGTGTTGTCACTACTATACAAACAATATCATAGAATATGGAAGTTAGACAAAGATAATAAAGAAGGTCAACAAAGAAATATATGCTCTCCTTTACACATCAATTTATCCAAAAAAATTCTTAGAGTAGTAGTCCATAACAACGAAAGCATATTAATTGTGGGAGAAATAGTATCATTATATAATATTCAAGGAAGAGTAATTCAAATGATCCAATTGTCTGACTTTGACCCACAACTTCTTACTAAAACAAGTATGGTAATTATATACCATTATTTACCATGCCAATGGATTGTATGAATGAATGGTGGCCAAAATAATTAATATTTTCATTTTAAATATTTAGCAATGCAATTTCTTTTACTTGCAATTTTTTGTAAATCTCATATTTTCAAATATACTAAACTTTCTACATGTTCATTCTTATATTAGCAAAAATTTGATCCGTATGAATACTGTTAAAATTGTAAAATGATTATTATTGAACAAATGTTAACCTTCTCAAATGTTATATAATACATTCAATTTATTATATTTTATTTAATACAATGTATTCTATTTCATTATTACTTCAATTTCATTACCATTTAACATTAAAATTAACTTAATATATCGTAACAAAATATTGAAGATATATAGACTTTACATTCTTACCAATTTGAAGTATCAACTCATAAATTATAATAATGTAAATGATTATTAAAATTCATATTGAAAATATATTTCACTTAATAAATATTGAACATATTAATTAGAATAAAACATATAGTTCAGATATATATTTTGTCATAACAAAATATATTCATCTTTAAATATCTGTTAATTAATCATATGATTTATTAAAAATTGTTTAATATCAAACCAATAAAAATAAAAAATTAAATAACCTATCAAAAAAAAACATTAATAAATTAATATATAAAAAATGTATCTAAATTAAACGTATAATTTATAACTTACATATACATACATATTCATCTTATTAAAACTCTTTTTCGTAGCCATCTCTCATTCCTACTAGCATATATATCTTATATAATCTATATGAAGTACGCCGAGATATATCCTTCTCGAGGTGTCTATTATTTTTTATCACTTTTATATGCTAAAGTTAGATAGACACCTCGAGAATGATATATCTCAACTTGCTTTATATAGATTATATAAGATATATATGCTAGTTGTATATTGGTTGTAAACAAATAGAAGGGTTGATGATATGAGATTTCCACAATCCATAGAATTCATCTGTGAGCAAACTTCTGGAATTGATTGTGTGCGAGTTTTTGAATCAACGTTTCAGATCACACTTTGTGATCCATCATCGAGATGAAAGAGGGCACTAGAAGCAAAAGATTGAGTGTATGCAAACTAGGAGGAGACACCAAAAGAAGAGGGAGATGAGAGAGAAAAAACCAACAGTAAAAGAGACCAACTAAAAAATGAGAGGTCATGGGAAAATAGAGGAAGTAAGATAGTGTGTGATCGATAGAAGATATAGGAGATAAATGAGCAAAGATAAGAGAATGAAGTAGGAATATAATGAGAGACTTTAGTAGACCTATGAGAATTATGTGAAGATCATTCTATGGACAATAATATGTTGTTAAACTAATGTTTGTACATCAAAAAATATTATGATAAATATATGATGTGTTGTGCTATAAGATATGGTACTATCTAATGGATGCATGATTCAAGCACAAGTTAATTTTATTAATTTATATTCAGATACATAGATCTATAACTCACCACCATAGTTATATTCCTCCCCTTAGGTTCCTTTACACTAGGGTATAAACTACAATTTTGAGTAGCATACACCTAGATAATTTTGTTTGCATTGAATTGATGGTAATGATAATGATAAATACATAAGAAATTTAACTTCAAGAATATTTAAATTAAAAATAAAAATATTAAAGATGAATCCAAAAGAAGTTTGCCAAAAATAATTTTAAACAATGAAGCTCTAACCCTATAAGGATAAATATAACTCTACAAATAACAAACAAAGAGGGACATGTTCCTCACAAGATATAAAGATTATAAAACATTACATAATACAATTATGAAAACCCATTATTATAAAGAGAGAAAAAATCCAATTCTAATATGTGAGGAGAAAAATCTGAGTTAACTAAAAGATGCAAACAATCACAGATTAAACTAACCTTGAGTGAGTAATGAGTGAAGGGAATAACAACAAACTTCAAATATGTCTATGAAATTAAATCCAAGAGACAAAGAGGATTATCTCTCAAATCAATGATGGAATAGAGATGTCAAAAATATGTAGAATCAATTTGTCATGATATAAAATCTGATGTCTTTAATGAAATCATCATCGACTCTACACTGATCCAAAAAGTTATGATTGAAACTAAAGTGGCTCATGTTCAACCTTAAGTGATGCAAATCAACCTTGAATACATGAACCTTTTGAAGAATCAATTAAAAAAGTGTCTTGATAATAAGGTGAATGTCTAGAAATAGGTGTAATTAATAAAATGTGTTGAAATAAATGCTATGAGAATAAATGTAGATGGACTAAAATAAATTAATGAATCAAAATTAACAGAAGAGTAAGTCACCAAAGTGCAATTGAAAGTGAAACGCTGCCAAACTGAAATTGAAATGCTACCAAACTCCAATTGAAACATGTCTGTTGGCTGTCACCCAAGCAAGATAATATATTCAACATTTTATTCCCTTCATACATTTGATTAAACCTCGTACACAGTTTTCTTGCAACTGCGTCTTGAAGTTGGTCGAACGTCTAGTTTTTTATTTTCTTACACTGGATCTCAATTTGTTTAATGAAACGGAATCAATTAGTGTTTTTTTTCCTTAATCTATCCTCCGATCTAATTTCACAACTTACAACTGCGTCTGGAAGTTGGTGAAACGTCTAGTTGGATCTCAATTTGTTTAATGAAACGGAATCAATTAGTGTTTTTTTCAGTTTTAAAGACAATATAAGTAGGGCAGAGGTCAATATTCGGGCTTACCATTCTGGTTGGTATAGTACTTTGGTTACAAGATTTAGTCATATAATTATTTGGATGGTTTAATATACATACATTAAGTACATCATATCTATATCATCTATATTTGTCTTATGATGAAAATAAAAGGCCAGTACAATAAATGTTTTCTATTTTAACAACAATTTTAAAAGGTTGTCAAAATGCTTTATGGTAATTTAATATTTAAGATAAGAGCTGTTAACAAATTAAAACAAATTAAAAGTCTTACAAAATGTCATGCAACTGTTATATGGTCTCAAAGCTATCTCGCTTCGCTATTAACCTCTCTCCCTTATTATACTTGCAATTCAACACCTTGTGATTGCATTCTTTTACATAGAAATAGTTGAATTTCAAAGGCAAATTTTGTTTAACTATAACACTAAATTCTAATTTTAGGACTAGAAATAAAAAGCATAATATGATGTCTAAATTTAATTAGTATATCTTCTACATCTCTATACTCATTCTATAATTGGTGTGTCATGCCAGCATCGTCGGTCATGTTAAAAAGTTTACCAGACATTATTTAAAAAAATAAAAATAAAAAATCATTCTATAATTAAATAATTCTTTTATAAATTAATAGTTTTGAAAAAGTTGTGTAGTGTGTGAATATATAGAAGAAGCATTCTTTACTCAATGATGAATTTGGTGTTTATACATTTTTCTAAGTTATTTATTCAGTTTGTGTAACCTAGTAACACTAGTAATGCCTAGTATGTTTTTGGAGAAATCCCTATAACATTGAATTTATTTTAGTAATTACCTATGCAAGAATAATAAATTATATGGGGAAAATATTTTTAAAATATTGGAACACCTACTTTCTGTACCAAATAATGGCAATAATCAAACATGGACATGTGCCATGTGTACACATTTCTTATATATCAGCTGATATGCCCTTCATCTAAAAATTTCCATTGGAATACATGTATTCAACTTGTGGTTATCATTACTCTTAATTAAATTATTTTATTATTAATATAGTCTCATAGAGACACTCAAAAGATGTATGAATATAGGTTATAAAGGAAAAAGATTAAGATTGCATGAATAGGGTTCTCTCAATCCAATCACCATCAAAGCCAATTATTATAGAGTGGTGTAGGATATATGCCTTTAGAGGAAGAATCTTAATATACAATTGGCACCTCTAATATTAAAGAAAGAGCCTTTCTCATTGTTAAAAGTGTCTCAACTAGTCCTCCATTTATCCATCAAGACTTCATTTCTTGTTACCAAAAATATTTTATGTCATTGGACATGTTTAAAAATGATGAAAATATAAATAAATTCATGAAAACCTATGAAGATTTTAAAATTAGTGGGCATAAAATTTTTTTAACATAGAATAGGATATAATAGCTTACATCAAGGAAGAAGCCAAGTTATTTAATTCAAAGAATTATAAAGTTATAAAAAATATTTAAAAAAAAAATCAAATCTCCTAGTGGATAACTCCTTAGGTGATATTGGATAGAAAAGAAAATGAAAAGGAATCAAAATGTGTGAATTGAAATTGAAAATCTAGAATTATAATGAACTCAAAAACATAAATTGAAATCAAATTAAGTCACAATCTAACAACCTTCCTTTCAACAACATAACACTTTGATTCCCTTTATAGTAGAATTCAACAGAGTTGATTTCAATTAATGTTTAAATATATCGAAATGATGAAGGAATGATCCCATTTATAGACTTTTCATAGAAAAATCTACTAAAAGATGAGGATAACAATTAATCTACTTGAGTTAATTGAAGAGGTTTTATACTCAAATTGGCTATACAATAAAAAATTATCATTCTGAATCAATTTAAGAATAAAATTAAATTTTATAATTTGATGATTGAATAAATGTGAAGAACAACTTTCCATTCAAAGATAGAATTAACTAGTGGATGAAGAAGAAAATCCCAAATGATAATTAAGTTAATTTAGGAGTGAATATAGAGATTCTAAAATGAGATGGAGCTAGTTGATCATTAAAGAAGTAGTTGATCATTAAAGAAGAAGTTCAGTCAAGACATAAAAATGGATAATTTGACCTCATTTAATTAAATTATAAAATATTTAATTAAATAGATAATTGAAAAATAGAAATTATTAATTAATAAATCATAAGTATGATGATTAATGTGATTATTAATGATATGATGATAAGAAGGGTTTGATGACCAAGATGAATAATTTTAGTGTCTATAGATACTATAAGCTATGAGACTAGAATGAATGCATGTATGTGTCCAAGTTAATTTAATTATGTTATATTGATCTATACTAATCCTAGGTAGTTTAATCATCCTCTTAGGTCCTTTTACCCCAAACTATAAGCTACAAACTTGAATAGAATACACCTAGATATTTCATTTGCACTCTCTCTTCCACTAATAGAAATGATGTTGATAAATGTGTAGATGTGTTAGATGGTACTAAATTGACTTCAATATTTTTTAAGCAAAAATAAGCCACTAAAGGTGAACCAAATGGAATTTTTATTGTTGGAAAAAATAAGTTCGAACCTAAAAAGGAAATATATATCTCTACAAAGAACCAATGAAGAGTAAAATTTCCCAAGCAAAATATGAAAATTATAAAGCATTACATAATACACATTGAAAGCCCATTATTGTAAAGAGATATTACCATAAATACAAATAATAGAGGGTCTATAAATGTCAAATTTATGGGTATGTGCAGTATCATGGTGGGCCAAACATGCCCTTAAGTGGCAATGAAAATCAAAAAAACAGAGTTAGGCAACTTGACATAAAAATTTGAATAAGTTACAAACATTGTTTTAAAAATATGTAACAATAAAATCTATGGAAATTTGAATTTAGTTTCTAAGATACTAATTGTTTTCTTAAAAAAAAGCTATTTTATGAAAATCTGAAATTTCAATATAGTAGTACTAAAATTTCAGGAAAATGATAAGAAGCAGGCATCTATTTGACCAGCCTAACCACAATCAAATCATAATATTTTTTATAATATTTTAGATACAAGTAGAAGACTCATGTTTGGATGAGACACATTTTTTATTTTTTTTTAAATTAATAATTAATTATGACTTTTTTACTACAACTTTTAAAAATATAAAAACTCGTATGTCTAACCACCATAACTTGGCCAAAACTTTATGAAATTCATTTTTTCCTTTTTAATCCTATAGTATATAAAGCATAGAATGTGACACATGTTTTAAATTCAAAAAATATGATACCATTGGAAAGTTATAGATATTTTTCAATCAACCTATAAATTAAGACTTTAGTCAGAATATCACCACTATTTGGCCCCTCATGATCTTGCACATGTCCCTACCTAAAATGTGAATGAAAAGAATTGCATAAAATTTATATCTAGGCTTATCAAAAAGATGCAAATAATCAAGCTCAAATTAACCTTGATTGTGTTATAAGTTGCGAATGATGATAACTTAAAAATGTGTTTATGAAATTAAATGCAACAGATAGAGAGAATTAATTCTCAAATCAACAATGGAATATAGATGTTGAGAATGTGTAGAATCAATTCATCACAATATAAAATTGATGTCTTTAATGAGGTCATCATCTTTGACTATATACAAGTCCAAAATATTATGGTTGAATCTTAGGTGGTTCATGTTCAAGCCTAGGTGACACAAATTGACCCTATAATGCACAAATCTTTTTTGGAGAATCAATTAAAAATGTGTCTTGATAATATGGTGAATGCATAGAAATAGACATACATAAAGATAAGGTTGAATTAAATGTATAAAAATAGGTGTTTGTGTGAGTATAAATGTAGATGGATAGGAATTAAGAAATGAATCAAGTTTTATGCAAGAATATACTACTTATCAATATACAATGGTATTGAATTATTTCATAAAAATAAAGCAAAAACCAAATGTAAATTTACATGAGTATCTAAATTTCACTATTACAATACTAAAAATAATTATTATTAG
Source organism: Cryptomeria japonica (assembly GCF_030272615.1). Classification (NCBI taxonomy): domain Eukaryota; kingdom Viridiplantae; phylum Streptophyta; class Pinopsida; order Cupressales; family Cupressaceae; genus Cryptomeria; species Cryptomeria japonica. Next base: position 127,789,789 of record NC_081407.1, on the reverse strand, counting down.
TTTAAATAAAAATTTATTATATATCAATATTAAAGATAACAATTTAATCATCAAGATATAAATAATTGAACATTGAATATGATACCACATTACAGATAATAGATCGGTCAAAATCTGACAATTAACTCTTATTGTCAAAGAAAATTCCATGAAAAATTTCCACTCAACTTTGTCACACAAATCATCCTTTCCTTTATGTTTTCTTCTAGTTTTCTTACAATCTAGTCTTTAATTTGAATTGTTAAATAAAATTAAGTGTAACATGAAAAAATTATAGTCCTACAGAGAATGAGAAGTTGAATAGCCAAGTTCATGAGTTGTTGATGAAATAATTGATCAGAGAGAGCTTGAGTCCATGTGTGTTATATGTAGTATCTGGTACCAAAGAAAGATGGAGAGTGGAGAACAAGTACAAACTTTAAAGCCATAAAAAAATATTACAAACAAGTAAAAATTTCTCTTGTTGAGGATTGATGACATTATGGACAGCTTGAGTGGAGCTGAGTACTTTACGAAGATTGACCTAAAGAGTAGATATCATCATATTTGAATCAGAGATGGAGATGAATAGAAGACATCCTTCAAAACCAATGAGGCACTATATGAGTGGTTAGTCATGTCATTTGGGCTAACCAATCAACCAAGAACATTCATATGGCTCATGAACGAGGTATTAAAAAATTTATAGCTAAATTTGTTATTTTTTATTTGGATGACATTATGATTATTAGTAAATTTTTGGAAGAGCATTTGATGCATATTCATATATTTTTGAATAAATTGGAGGAGAAGTTATTTATTAATCTGGATAAATACAATTTTGTAAAAGAGAGTATACTTTGGATTTGTTGTCATAACTAATGGTCTTAAAATGGACCCAAAGAAAGTATTTAATGCTATCATTGAGTGGCTTACACTAAGGAGTGTTACGAAGGTAAGATCATTTCATGGTCATGCAATTTTTAATAGAATGTTTATTAAGAGTTTAAGTAGTATTTTTGAACCCATAATAGAGGCAATGAGAGGGGATAAAAAATAGTTCAAATGGACTATAGGAGCAACTAAGAGTTTTGATTTGTTGAAGAAGAAAGTCGCAGACCAACCTATTTTGGTGCTTCCATATTTCAATCAGGTATTCCAAGTAGATATTAATGCTAGTGGCAATGCCATATGAGCGTTTTGGGCTAGGAAGGTAATCCCATTGCTTATTTTAATGAGAATTGGAATGATGTTAAAGGAAATATTATGTCTATGGTTAGGATTTTTATGTTTTCAAGAAATGGAGGTAATATTTTTTCTAAAAGAATATTTTATATATTGATCATCATGCCTTGCAATAGATCTTAATAGTCAAGAAAATTTAAAGTAGAGGCACTTAAGATGGGTTGAGTTTTTGTATAGTGACACTTTCATTTTGAAGCACAGGAGTGGAAGATCGAACTGATTTGCAAATTCCTTAAATAGATATTAAAAGAAAATTACAAAGATGAAGATAGAGGTTGTTGGGTTTAATGAACTCAAGAGTTTGTAACCTAAAGATATAGATTTTGGAGAGGTTTGGAGGGATTTCTTGGAACCTATTACTTTGGACATTACAATATGGTTGGATTTCATAATCTAATTTGGGATGTTGTTTAGAGGAAGCATGTTGTGCATTTCTAGGAGTTCTATCAGAAAGAACCTGATCAAAGAGAAGCATAGTGGAGGATTGGTTGGACATTTTGGTTGAGATAATACCATTGCACTTGTTAGTGTCAACTATTACTATTTACAGTTACAATAAGATCATGTGAATAAGTTTTTGCAATTTTGTAGAGTATGTCAAATGGCCAAGGGAACAAGTCCAGACATAGGCCTATATCAGACATTACTTGTACTAGAGAGGCCATGGGAAGATATTATTATGGACTATATTTTGAGTTTACCAAGAACACAAAGAGGAAATGATTCAATATTTGAGGTGGTAGATATATTCTTAAATATGAAATATTTCATTCCCAATAAGAAAACTAATGTTGTTGTACATATTACAAAGTTTTTTTAGAGAAATGGTGAGACTAAATGGTCTACCAAATAGTATAGTTTATGATCAAGATACCAAATGTGTGGGGTATTTCTATAAAACATTGTAGAACAAGTTGAAGACTAATTTGAAATTTTTTTCTACACACAATCCACAAATTTATGGGTAGACAAAGGTGGTACATAGGAGTTTGGGTAGCTTGCTAAGGTTCTTAGTGGGAGATAAGCCAAAGGCATGGGATTTGATTTTACCATAGGTAGAGCTCACATACATTAACTTTATCAATAGGAGTACTGGTAAATCCCCATTCTAGATTGTATATGAGAGTAGTCCAAAAAAAAAATCGAGGTTAAGAAATATTGACAAAGAAGAATAGAGTGGTGTCGAGTGTGAATATTTAGTAGAGCACATAAAGAGTTTGCATGAAGATGTAAGAAATCACATCAATAAAATAAATTATCAATACACAACTAAGGCAGATAAGAAACAAAGATCTAAGGAGTTATAGATTAGATATGAAGTCATGATTCACCTAAGGAAAGAGAGGTTCCCAATGAGGAAATATAAAAAAAATAAAAAAAATTGGACCATGCAAGATCCTGGAAAAGAATAATTCAAGAAATGATTATGAGGTAGATTTTTCAAGTGGATTAAATATCTCTCTTATGTTCAACACTATTGAGTTAACAAAATCCCATGAAGGAGACATGGAGGATGGACCAATAAAAGAACAATGGAACATTCTAACACCTACTTTAGAGAATCAGGAGATAAATGACATCTTGCATATTCATGTGGACCAAAGTACAAGAAATACACACTATAAAGAATACTTAATTGAGTGGAAATGAAGGCTTGTTGAAGATTTGATGCGACTATCTAAAGAAAAGGTTGACCATCTTGGTTTTCCTTAGAACACCTAAGATGTGACAAGGTCACTTCTCAAATCACCCTAGATGTCTAATTTAGGAGCATCCAAGGTATAAGAGCAATCTTATGTCACAAAAAAATATTGTCTTTCTTGCAATAAGGGCTAAAATGGTAGAGTTGCTATTTTTACTATGTTGGCATTTATGCACGTATCAAACTAAAAAATTACCCTAAGGAGTGAAACTAAAATTTGAACTCAACGGTGAAAGAATCATTAGGATATCTTCTGGTGTGTTTGAGAGATATTGAAAGTTTTTTTATAGTAAATTTTTACAATGCAATTTTAAATTCAAATTCAAGCCCTTAGGAACCTCATACAAGTTTTAAAGTTGGGAAAATTCAACATTGTATATCTATTCACGAGATTTTCAATGATATATAATGATTTAAAGTCCAATAGTTGGATTGAGTTGTGGCTCTTGGAAGTTGTGCTTAAAAAATTCAAATTTTCAATTTCCAATAAAATATCTTCTTGAGCAAAAAAATGGATCATTCGACTTATGGTGTCCAAAATGGTAGTTACACTTTTTAGAAAATTCTAAGGTAGTTATACTTTCTAGGATAAAGAAGTATATTGGACCTCAAAGAGGACAATTTAGTAGTGTAAATTGTGGCTTCAGCTTTCAAATTTTTCTCAAGATAGAATTAGATATTTTTGTTATAGGAAAGCCCATGTGGCTCTAGCCTGTAATTTTTTAATATAGTAATTCATTTTCATGAAAGTCATAGAAATTGGTTATTTTCCCACTTGCTTTTGTTTTTTTCATCTCTATTGTTGGTTTGTATATGTGCATTGGGTGGAGTAGCCCTTCATCAGTGGTCAACAAAATAGCTATTGTAGGCGCACCTCTTGACTATCAAAATCAATCCTAGGATGACACCTTAATTGGGTAATTGAGGTTGTCACTCTAGAAGACACAACTATTGGTATTATTAGTAGGCTAGTAGTAGTCTTCCCAAGTGATTAATATTCTCACTACTTATAGAAATGTGGGCACTACCAAAAAAATTAAAAAATCCTTACAATTTGATAATTCATATAGTCTAGGAGGGAATTGTTTTGCTCTTAGAAGCTACTAACTCTAATTTCATTAAAATGACACTTGATTTTATGGTTTATGGACCTTTCAAGTACATAGTTTGAACCATGTACTAATCATGTCCATTCATATTAACCACACCTAAATAACCTAGAAAAAACTAATAATATGTGTCCTTAATGTAAAAAGAAAATTAAAAAAACCTACATTAATAAAAACAAATATTAAATTTGAAAATGAAAATTTTTTCTTGATCTTAATATAAATTACAAAATATAATCTAAAATATTTAAAAAAAAATACTCATACCTAATATTATTTTTTCTAAATCCAACTAAATCCAATCAATATCATAAACTATACAAATATTATGTATGCCACTTGCAAATAAAAATTTCACAAAAACTATTCAAAAAAATTTATCCCCACATACTCAGGTTAGTATGTAATCATAAGGAGGATGATCATAGATGATGATTATCCCTTATGTTTTTTATAGTTTGCTTACAATTTCCCCTGAGAGTCATCATAAACAACATAGAAAGCACCGAAGGCATATTTGCAAAGATATTGTGCTCAAAATTTAAATGGTTATATTTGACTGCGTTGAAAAACAATTCATCTAAATCCTTCACTTGGAAATGTTTCTAATCCATTTGGAATTTTTCTGATAATGAAATTGATTATTGTATCATTTAGTCTCGCTCGATCACCTACAAATGATTCTCCCAATAATGGTTTTGAACATTTCAAAACCTAATCTGACTGTTTTAATCATACTAAAATAGTTTGAGCTCATCAAGAACGTGGCTTGTGAGCCCACCAATTCCTCAAACCGTGCAGAGAAAGATGAGATTATCTATATGTTATGCATCACACATTATATGAGCAAACCTGCAAAAGCAAAAGAATTTAGAAAGACCTTCTTTATAATTAGTAAGGATGAATCATGGCATTGTGTTGTTACTGGTGTTAGCCACTTTGAGTGTTGCAGACCATCATGGTTGTAATGGACAATAGAGCACTCCTACTCCTCTTTCTCTTCCCCTTCCTCTTCCTCCTTGTTGAGAAACATGTGTCTCAACCTTGCAATCTTTTTCTGGAAAATTCCAGAATTTGTTTGAGGTGGTTTTCCACATGTTTATGCATTGGAAAATGGTTGGTGAGTTGTTAAAAATGAGTCTTGTCCATAGTAGAATATAGGTGGGCCATTTTTAGAGCCTTAATGACTCATTTTGTGACTTTTAAGAGGGTCTAAGCTAGGGGACAAAATTATGGACGGGAATACTATTTTAACCTGGTTGTTTTTCCATTTTGGAAATGTAAATGTCAAAAATGGGCACCATGTGGCATGGTGGTTAAGCCCATGGTTTTGTAAAACCACAAGTGGTTTCCAGGTTGTAAAATCACTATAAAAGGAGGGCTTGGGGAGGAGTTTGATAATTGAGGTTTTTGCAAGACTGGATGCTAGAAGGAGTCTCTCTGAGTTCGAGTTGTGATGATGCGCTCCTGTAAGAACTTGCATTGCAAGTGTATTGTAATCAGCTTGATTTGATAATACATTGTGCGAGTTTTGGAGGGTGGGGTTTTTCTCCCAAAAGGGTTTCCCCATGGTAATCACTATGTTATGTGTTCATTGCTATTTTGTTTATGCTTTATTGTGCATTTCTTGATATCTTAGTAATATTTAAGTTGAAAGTTGCATAACCGTCCTCTGAAGATTAGCATAGGAAGCGTTTTCGCACACCTTTGCTTCCTTACACTCCTCCTCCTTCTTAGCCCGCTATTGTTGTAAATTGTTGTAATGAACAATTTACACCTCCTCAGCCTTTTGCACTACCACCACCACCTCCTCCTTTTCTCTATGCTTCTGATCCATAAAATTACTATTACTCTAAGGATGACTCTAAGTCTGGAATCAATATTATGATGATTGTTGTGGTGGCGGCCATAGCTATTGTTCTTCTCACTGCCATTGTTCTCATTGAAAGGAAATTCAGGACCATTGCATCGGGCCTCAAGCTCCTTTACACAACGCTCGGGAGCATTGTTAAGAGCCTCGGCGGCATTTCAACAGGGATTGGCGGCATTTCAAAGGGCATGGATGACATTAATTCGAGCATCGGTAAAATTTCTGCCAGCCTTGACAAAATTTCTAAGCGCCTCGATGACATTGATTCGGAGATCAAAATGTTTATAATTTTAGTGCAATGTCGTAGTTGTGGTTGTACCTATCGTTATGGATCTATATGTAGTTGTGGTTCAACTTGGAGTACCTGTCCCTGTAGTGGTTCTACTTGTAGTTGTGGTTCTAGCTATAGTACATGTCGTTGCTAGTACTTGTCTGTATCTGTTATAGCTATAGTTTATAGTTGCTTGTAATTGCGTATCTTTTTAGTGCTATGGAGTGGTTATGTTTATAATTTATGTAGGGATGAGGGATCAATGATTCGATCAACATTTATTTACAATATACAGTATAATTATGTTGCAAGACTGGATATTATAAGCACAAATAGGTATACAACAATTGGAGTCTCTATAACTACTAGACTCCCTCCCCTAATTGTTGGCATTTCTCTATTTTGTAGTTTCTTTGAAACATTGTAAGAATAAAATTTGTTTTTGATAGTATATGGTTTACATTATGAACCTCTATGATAATAAGAATTAGGTAGTTATTGATTATCATATGATCTTTTAGTTGAAAAGTTTTATAGATTGATTATTTGCTATTGCAAATGAGAACTAAAATAATTATTGAATAATTTCTTACTTATAACCAAGTGGTTTCTTAGGAGAGAGCATTTATGGATTGGTTATTTACTATTATAAATGAGAATTGTAATACATTCAAAAAAATTCTTGGAAATTTGTCAACTTATTGCTAATGATTTGATGGATGAAATTGTATTTAAAGTAGAAATTAGAGTTTACTAAATTGTTAAATAGCACTATATTATAGTAATTGTGTACCATTAATTGTAGATAATTTGAATTATTTCTCTATCACCCTTAGTTGTTGGCATTTCTCTATCATGTTGATAGTTCATATAATTTCTAATATTTGCTTTTGAAATATTGTAAAAATAAAATTTGTTTTTAATAAAATATGTTTTTTATGCTGTGAAGTTCTATAATAAAGAGATTTGGATAGTTATTGATCATAAAATTATTTTTTCGTTGAATAGTTTTATAGATTGATTATTTTCTTTGTAAATGAAAATTCTAATAATGATTAGGTTATTTCTTACTAGTTGCCAAGTGGTTTCTTAGGAGAGAGTGTTTATGGATTGGCTATTTACTATTTTAAATGAGAAGTGTAATGAATTCAAAAATTTCTTGGAAATTTGTGAACTTTATGCAACATATTTTTGAATTTGATGTGTGCTCGAGTGCATTGTACCTACTAATTGCTACCGATTTTATAGATGAAATTTTATTTTAGTAGAAGTTAGAATTTACTAGATTGTATAGTAGCACTATATTATACTAATTGTGTACCATTAATTATAGACAATTTTAAATATTCCTAATCATTTTGTATAAAAACCATGAAGAAAAATTAGCAATAGCACATTATTATGGCAAATGTCAGTGTCAAATACTATAATTGATACTATGTAGATCATGGAAAAAAAATTTCTATGCCTAGGCTCTTGAAAAGTTTTTGTGATCAAATTAAATTTAAAAGAGCATCATCTAAATATTTGCAAAGGAGAGAAATTTATTTTTGAATTGTGGATTGATTCATATGTTTTACTGTCTTCATATTGATTGGTGAATTTTAATAAATGTTTGAGGAAATATAATCAGCAACAAATTCATCTACCATTAAATAAATGAAGGTAGGATAGAGGGCCATGTTACTCCTACAGATTATATGCCTTTAGGAATGGGAAAATATGAAATCAAACAAGAATGGATTTTTGGGAGGGATTTAGATCTTTGTATCAATTATATACAAACTCTAAATTTATCTCATCAAGCTTCATCATAAAACATGAAATAACTTTAATGATCTTGAATGAAACAAAGAAAGCATGAAAGCACAATGAGTTAGAAAAAAAAATATGTCCTATACACATGATATATTCACTAATCAATATAACAATTTATTTTTATATTTTATGACTTCCTTTATACATAATTTATTGTAATTGTGTATCTTTCTAGTGGTATGGAGCGGTTATGTTTATAATTTATGTAGGGGTGAGGGATCAACAATCATGTGGGCTAATTTCGTTAACATGTGATTGTTACATGTGGACTATTTATTTCCAATATAATGTATAAATATGTAGCAAGAATGGATATTATAAGCACAAGTAGGTGTACAATAATTGAACCTCGTATAACTACTCGACCCCCTCCCTTAGTTGTTTGCATTTCTCTATTTTTCTTTATCTTTGAAATGATGTAAGAATAAAATTTGTTTTTAATAGAATATGGTTTACATTATGAACCTCTATGATAATAAGAAATGGGTAGTTATTGATTATAATGTGATCTTTTACTTGAAAACTTTTATAGATTGATTTTTTGCTATTGTAAATGAGAATTAAAATAATTATTAAATAATTTCTTACTTGTGATTAAGTGGTTTCTTAGGAGAGAGCATTTATGTCCATTGTTTATTTACTATCATAAATGAGAACTATAATACATTCAAAAAAATACTTGGAAATTTGTGGTGTGCTCGAGTGCATTGTATCTACTTATTGCTAGTGATTTGATAGATAAAATTGTATTTAAAGTAGAAGTTAGAGTCTACTAAAGTGTTAAATAGCACTGTATTATAGTAATTATGTACCATTAGTTGTAGACAATTTGAATTATTCCTAATCGTTTTATATAAAAATCATGAAGCGAGGTTAGTAATAGTATACTATTACACATAAATGTATAATCGATTTCTCACCATCATCCTCCATCTCACCTTTGACCAAATCCTCCATTTATTGCTCACCTCCACCTTACCATTGACCAAATCTTCCATTTATTGCTCACACATGTGTGAAATCTTCCTAGCCACCCTACACTTTCCCTTTCTACCCACATGCCAACCTCATTGATTTCCCCTCTCTTACCATTTCCATTTCTATTTTACTTATCAAAATAATGTTCTTTCCAATGTTTTCTCACATATTTGTGAGCACACTTGGCCCTCTTCCCTATTTGACATATCATTTCCCTAACCCTCTATTTTGTGACACTTGTCACAAGGCTGAGCCTTCATTTCCTCTTGTGGTCTTAACCCTCCATCTCAACCATCTATTTTGGCTATCAAAATTTATAAATTGGAGCTTCCTCTTTCAATTATCATTCATCTATTTTATGCTAACTTATGTTGTTTAATTATTATCCAAATATATATTACATGCCATTATTATGATGCACTTGAGAGAAGTCTACATCCAGAAAAGTGAGCAAATAAGAAGACCACACCAAGTGGAGAAAGTTACCTCCACTTCAAGCTCAATATAAGGGATTGAGGTAGTAAAGGTATAGTATTGTGTTCTATTCATATTGTTGTTCAATAACATCTCAATACAATACATCAACATCCATAGGATAGACAAGTATGAAAGTTGTTGGCAATTTGGAGGAGTTAATTATGTGTTGCATTGATGTTTAGTCATTGATGTCAACACTAGCTATTTTGGTTGTTTACTGATATCCTTTTGGTCCCGGTAGGTTGATTGGTTTCTGGTTAGTAAGATCATGATGATCCGACATACTCTAGTATGTTTTGGCTTATGGAATTGGCTTAGATATTCTATTCATGCTATTCAAATTCATGTTTAGTCAGTTGGTTTTGATTTGGTGATCAGATGCTATCTTATATGCCAATAAGCTCGGTTTGTTGATCCAGTGAGGGTTTCACTGGCAAAGCTTTGTTGAAGATCTTTTGATACTATGCATAAGTGGTGTTGGTGCGGCTTCTAGTAGAGATTTAGGATGTTGATGGTGATCATTTTTGAGACTTGGCTAATTGGGATCATTGCTTTAGCATGTGTGGACCTAAATTGGGTCTGGTTCTATCTAGGTTTTGGATCGGCTTAATGTAATGTGTTGTTTGGTCTTCTCGATGTGTTTTCAGGATGTCTTATCGGTTGTATGATATTTTTTTGGTTTCAAGACGACATTTTTTATAATTATGTAATTGGTTTATTGTCTAGTGGCCCACCTTATTGTTTATGGTCGAGGGTTTGTATATATATGATGTAAGATCTCATTGTAGATCATGTAAGGGATATGGTATGCAAGCAAATAATGTAATAATCATTCATGCAGAGGATTTGATCAATCATAGGTGATTGAATTGGGTTTATTTAAGAGGTCTAAGTCATCCGGTATTGAGCTTAACCAGAATTGTATTTAGACATAGCAGATGCCATTATTGTAGTTCATTCTTCCTTCCGGATTGTATTCTGGATTTTTATGTAGTCAGTGAGACTCCTTTTGTAATGAGAAATGTGCTCTAGGCTCTTGGCCTTCCTACAAGTGTAGGCCCCTCAATTTGTAATCACATACTTACTATAGAAGTATTATCTAACTGTGGGTAGGCTTCCCACCATGGTTTTTCCCTTTATCGGGTTTTCTATTTACAAATCTTGGTGTCATGTGGATGATATATATTCTATAATTGTTTCTTGTGCTTAATTGTTATATCTTCTATTTCGGTAATTGGTTTATGTATTCTGGTATTGATCTGATGTGTTTTGGTATTAAAGTTTTAATTGCTTAAGGTTTCGATAATCTGGTGACAACTAATTCACCCCCCCCCCTCTTAGTTGTCTTCTAGTTATTTGAATTGTCTAACAATTGGTATCAGAGCTTTGGTCCTCTCTGCAGAAGCTTAACCGCTTGAGGAAGATCCTATTACATCTAACAGTTAAAGTTCATCTAGTTCATCTGCAGTTGTCTTTCGGAGAGAAATTCCTAGGCTTGATGGAACAAATTACAGAGTATGGAAGATTCGGATGGAGACTCATCTAAGATGTCTTGGTAAGGAAATTTGGGAGATCACTAAGAATGGGGTTACTCCTTTTAATTTGACATCTGGTAATCCTCCTCCGATAAACTTGGATAAGGAACTTGAGAATTATTGTAGGGCTAGAGAAGCCCTCTTGTGCACACTTTCTGATTAGTAAATAATGGGATTGACTGACAAATCATCAGAAAAAGCTATATGGGACAAGTTGGAGACTCTAAATGAAGGTGACCCTACTATTAAGATTGCAAAAATTGATGGTTACCGAGTGAGATATAAAATTTGAAGATGGGAGAAGATGAAAGGATTACTACATTTATGGACAGGATAAATGAAATTGTCATGGGAATTCAATGTTGTGGTGGATCTCTGAGTGAAGATGAAATAGTTTCTAAACTTCTGAGAGCTTTACCACCGGCTTATAAGATGAAGGCTACTGAAATTAATGAGTTGAGAATAATGGCTCATACTTTTGTTAATAGCACTAATACATTTGGCCTAAAATTCTGATGAAGGTTTCCGTCAGAGAAGGCATATTGTGACCAAATTTGATTTTTTTTGAAAAAATGCCCACATACTTCAAAATTTCAATGATAATTCAACATTTGGTTTTGACAAAGAAGGAATTGGCAATGAAATTTGTGTTTTTTTGAAAAAGTGCCCATGTTTGTTGAAATTCCGATGACCACGGGCATTACTTAAAAAAAAAAAAAAAGACCAAGTCATTTGATAAACATTAATCCTGCCTCTTCATCTTGTCAACCTCTACCATATTCACAAAAAAATTGGCCATTACAAGGAGGGAAACAGTTCTGGATTGCGGTGCCGCCAAGATCAAGTTGAAGAAAAAAGGTAGGGTAATCAACCAATTCATTCACAAGATGTTTTCTTGAAGAAAAAATCGTTATGTTTGTGACAATGTGTCAAATTTGCTTTATGTATTGATGGAATTGTTTGAATTTTACATAGGAGGTTGCATTTGTGTTGGTTGATGATCAAGTTTTATCTTTATTATAATGAATTTTCCTGCTCATAATTTTTTTTTCCCTAGCTCATATTCATTGTCTGGTAGAAAAAGAGATAAATAAGATTGATTTGGATGGTTGATCAAATGAAATGATCAATTATCCTCTTTAAAGGCATAACCTATTAGGGAAGACCCTAATTAAGGAGAGGGATGACCTAAACATGCGTGATCAAATAGGGAAGAACCACAAATTGTGCCACTCTTGTATCCTACATCTATTGGAAGTGGCCTGAACGTAGGCTCTAGTTATGGAGCTTAGCTTGGGTATGGATGCTGGTATATATGGCCGTGATAGAAACTCCCTATTGTAGGACCATCAGACCACTATGTAGTGATCAAGTGCCACTTTTTGTCAGTGTTTAGTATACTGTGATAGGAAGGTGGTATAAAATGGAAGCTGAGAGGTATAAGGTTATGAGGTGTGGGTCAGGAAAAGATAGGGAGATAAGTGATGAAGGATGTAATGGTGAAAGAGTAAGTTAGGATATGTTAGGGGTTTGGAAGGTAGGAAAGTGAATGGGGAGAGATAAAAGGATGTGAAGGATGGAATGGGGTTAGGTAGGTGAAGTAAAAGTAAATGAGTATGAGGTTAAGGTTTAGGATAGGATGTAGGAAAGTGAAGGAGTTTAAGAGAGGGGATATGAAAGGTAGATGGAAGGTAATAATGATATGAATTGAGGTAAAGGTTATGAGGTGTGGGTTAGAAAATAGGTTGTAGGAAATGGAAGGAAGGGTCATCCATGTCGTAGTGCTTCAAGAGGAGCACATTCACATGAGGGACAATAAGAGTCATTTCATGCCATAGTGTACCTCCTTAAACCTTCCACCAACACCAAACTCAATACCAAACTCTTTCCCAATCTCGCTAATGGACTAAATCAACTCATGGGTAAGTCCAAGAAGTTGTGTCCACTTTTTGGCCAAAAAGTGGAAGTTTTTTCCCTTTTTTTTCGATTTCATCTTGGTTGACCTAAATATTTGAGGCACTTAAAGAATGAATCTTGAAAAAATTTAGTAATAGAAAATGTAGGGCTCGAAGTCTACTTTCCAAATATGTAATTTATTTTAATTCCCAGATCTTAAAAATGAAGTTTGAGTAGGCATTACTTAAACCTATAGTTTAAAAGTCACTTTTTAGGACCATACCATGCCCGTGTATGACAAGCATAATTTGACCTAAATAAAAAAAAAATTTATAAATCCTTTTGGGAAAAGATCTATAACTCAGTCACCTTTGATGAGAATATTTTTTTGTAATTTTTTTCTGCATATTTTTTTTTTTTGTTAATTTTTTATTGGGCGTAATCATTGTTTTGAAAAATTCTTGTGTACGGCAAGCATAATTTGACCTAAACTTAACATTTTTTGGTTTTTTTTTTTTAAACTATATATAATTGTCTCTAGTTTGATGCCATATATTTTTTTTTTCAAAAAACTTAGAAACAAAAAGTTATTAAAAAGTAAAAAAACCATGTTATTTCAAGTTTATAGACCTCTTTCATTAGTAATTATTTTAAAAATAAAAAAATTGATCAATTTTTTTTTTTAAATTACATATTTAGAATCTAGACAGTCTCTACTATAATGGGTTTTCATTGTTTAAAAAAATTCTGAAAATTTGGTGTTTAGATATATTTTTGAAGTCATTATTTTATATGAAGATTGATTTGGCCTTCAAGTTGCAGGTCAAACCAAGTCCAAGCCTAAGGGTCGGCTCTCCAAGCCATTTCCCAAGCCAAAACCGAAGCTACAACCGAACCAAAGTTGAAATTTTTAGAAACGGGATCCTGTTTACAAAATGGGATCCCGTTTCATTTTTTAAAATAATTAAAAACATGTTTAGCAAACGGGATCTCGTTTCAAAAACAAAATGGGATCCCATTTCCCGTTTCCCTTTTTTAAATTTCTGTTTTTTTAAACAAAAAAATTTATTTTATTTTTATTTTTTATTTTTTATTGTTTTTTTAAAAACAAACTATATATACATGAAATATTAAATTTAAGTTTAAGTCATATTTCCCTTTTTTATTTTTCCTTTCTTATACTTTAAGTTATATTTTATGTATATATTAGCAGGATGTTTGAGAATGGTTTTAGATCTCTAACAGTTATAATATATAGATTCTAGATTTTAGAAGATCTTATAAATTGTAACGTAATAGGACCTATAATGTCATAATACAACCTATTATGTCATAATAAGTCCCATTGGTACATAATAGGTCCTAATGTGTCATAATAGGTCATATTGAATCATAATAGGTCCTATTGTGACATAATATGACCTATTACATCATAATAGGTCCTATTATGTCATAAGACCCCTCAAAAGGACCTATTATGACATTATACCTCTTAATAGGAACTATTATGACTTAAGACCCCTCAGTAAGACCTACTATGTCATAATAGGTCCTATAATGTCATAAGACCCCTTAAGAGGACATATTATGACATTATACTTCTTACTAGGACCTATTATGACATAAGACAGACCTTAGTAGGACCTATTACGACATAATAGGGTTTATTATCACATAATACGACCTATTATGTCATAATAGGTCCTATAATGTCATAACACCTCTTAAGAGGACTTGCCATGTTATAATAGGCCCTATTATGTCATAAGACCCCTTAAGGGGACTTATTATGACATTATACCCCTTACTAGGACCCGTTAAAGGGTATTATGTCATAATAGGACTAATAAAGACATAATAGGATCTATGATGATATAATAGGTCCTACTATGACATCATAGGTCATATTATGTCATAAAACCCCTTAAGAGGACCTATTATGACTTTATACCCCTTACTAGGACTTGTTAATGGGTATTATGTCATAATAGGACCTATTGTGACATAATAGGACCTATTATGTCATAATAGGTCCCATTGTGACATAATAGGTCCTATTATGCCATAATACGGCCTATTATGTCATAATACGACCTATTATGTCACAAGACCCCTTAAGAGGACCTATTATGACATTATACCTCTTACTAGGACCTATTATGACATAAGACCCCTTAGTAGGACCCATTATGACATATGTAGAGAAAGATAAGTTGGTTGAGAGAGAGAGATGGTACTTTTAGAGAGAGTTAAGGGGAATTATGTCATAACAGGACCTATTGTGACATAATAAGACCTATAATGTCATAATATGACATGTTATGTCATAATAGGTCACATTGTGACATAATAGAATCTATAATGTCATAATATGACTTATTATGTCATAATAGGTCACATTGTGACATAATAGGACCTATTGTGACATAATAGGTCCTATTGTGACATAATACGACCTATTATGTCATAATAGTGTCCTATTATGCCATAAGACCCCTTAGTAGGACCTATCATGACATAAGACCCCTTACTAGGATCTATTATGACATAATAAGATTGATTATCACATATTATGACCTATTATGTCATAATAGGTCCTATAATGTCATAAGACCCTTTAAGAGGACCTAACATTACACCCCTTTGTAGGACCCGTTAAAGGGTATTATGTCATAATAAGACTAATAATGACATAATAAGACCTATGATGATGTAATAGGTCCTATTATGTCATCATAGGTCTTATTATGACATCATAGGTCATATTATATCATAAAACCCCTTAAGAAGACCTATTATGACTTTATACCTCTTACTAGGACTTATTAAGGGGTATTATGTCATAATAGGACCTATTGTCACATAATAGGACCTATGTTATGTAGGTAGGGGATAAGGGGAGGTGTATAGAGATAGCAAAGATAAAGAGTAAAGAGTTAAGGATGTGAGAGAGAGGTAGAGACATAGTTTTCGATTTTGGGAGAGAGGGGACAAAGTGAGATAGAAAGGGAAAAAAAAGACAAAGAGAAATGTGACTCGAGATCCCATTTCATTTCTCATGCGTTTCGTGAGATTTTCCTTTTCTTTCTAAGTGTAAAACTTCCACACTAAGTGGACACAACTTTGTGCACTTACCCTCATTGTCAAATTGTGACAGTCAATGCGAGGTTTAGGACAATAGTAATTAGGATCTTCTAATTATGGTGGGGCCTAGGCAACATAGGGTTATATGAGACAAGGGTAAGTTCAATAGTGATGTGTATTATATTGGCATCAAAGTTTCCTGTTAGTGTTACTTTGTATCAACATTAACCACTTTTTGTCATTTCGTTATAATCAGTTTGTTATTCCTTATAAGAATTTGCAGTATTACCATAATTTGCATAACCTAAATTTGATTGTATTATGTATTCTTGAGATTATGCATAGATATATATTTATATGTTATGTCTAGCAGTAACATTATGTTATTTTAATGTTGTTTGAATAAATGGATAAAATTTACCTTATTAACTTAATATGATATTAATTGTCATTGACATGATTAAGAACATCTTAATTTTATATTCAATGATGCACAAATCTGAATTTAAATATGTATATCATACTGGCTAATATATACTCTAATGCTAACTCAGGAAATTCATGCTTATACGTACCTAACACTGAATTTACTCGTGTCTTTATCCCTACTAGTAGACTATCATTATTCATCTTGTATGCTTTCTAAACTTGGGCATTAAGGTTGTCCTATGCATTATCACATGACTATTTTTTCTTGTTCTTAGGGTTGCCTATTGCTCTAAACATGATTAGGATTTTTCACTATGTTGACTACCACCTTTAATGGAATTCCATCATGAAGACTTATTACTATTGCCCTCTTTGACTGTCACAATATAACTAAAATGTTTGCATAGTTGACTAGATCTATTCATGTGAGTTCTCTTCATAATATTGGTAATTGTTGTACTTTTATCGTAAGGATACCACCTTAGCAATAGTGAGAGAAAAAAAAATGATCACCCCATACCCAAAACATGGTTCTCTTGCAAGCTAAGGATTAGAAAAAAGATGGAAATATAGTGCACAATTAATTCTACAAGAGCCTTCATCATCATTGAAAAGACAAGATAGTGTTGCAGAACAAGTCTTCTATTCAATTATCCTAAAGTGTTTTGGTGTTTTGAGACTACTCTCTTTCCTATTTGATAGTGAACATCTATTTTACTGCTTTATCTTTATTCCTAGATTTGGTCTGAGTTTTTTATGTATATAATTTGACAATGATTTTCATTTTGACTACGTTTCCAATGAAAACAATGGGCGATTTTTATTTCTTTTGAAACATTGAATCTACAATAAATATTATCAAACACAGTAGATAGTGATGGCTCTTTTTCACTATGTTTGCCTATATGTTTCCCTCTTACCAACCAAATATATATGTTGCTCTTAACACTATCCAAGAAGATCTTTACTATATTTTCAATGAAACTTGGCTTTGTTTACTTCTTATTCACTATTTGGTTGGTGTAGCTATTCTTTTCTATGTCTTCTTTTAATGTGTTCTTCAAAGTGATGTGTTGCTCACAATTCTTTTCCTTAGACCTATACATAAGGCTTGTCATTGTCATCTAAATACTGTAGTTATACTATGCTCTTAGACTTAGGCATATCTGTGTTTCCTTGCACATTTACAAATGTGCATGAGAGTTATCTTGAACCAGTTCTAGGGAAGTATCTAGGAGAGGAAGCTTCATAACATTATATTTTGTGTTAATATGTTCCAAACATATATGTAAATAAAAAATTAACAAATATACCTTAATTTTGAAATGCTTTAATGTTTCTAGAACATGTTAGTGTATGCTTTCATCATGGAAAAACATAATGTAGTTGATCATAACTGATGTAACAAAGTTGTATCTTTGAATGCCTTGTTCCTTGATTATAGATCTATGCTCAACTGATTTGAATTGCTTAATTGAAAAATTGGTAGATGTGGGTTGGAGTTTATAGGGGTTTGAAATGAGAAATAGACTTGTATCTATATGTAGCTTTCACCTTTTCAAATTGAACTTTTGGAAAAGTCCAAATTTGGAGAGAAAATTCCTACTATTTGCGAATCCAACATTCATCTTTCAAATTTTAGGTCCAATTTCCATGAAGAAGGGTTCTGGAGACCCTAGTCCTAGAAAATTGAGCAATGAGGAACATCATGGATAAGGGAATGAACCAAATTTATGGAAACATTCTGAAACCTAAGTACAATTAGGCATAAATAAGGCACAACCACTAAAGTGAGTCCAAACCTAGTGTATATTTATAAAGAGATACAACTTATGATGCAATATTTAGCCCCCTCTTAGAAAGAGTATGAAAGTATGCTCATGTACTCTTGGGAAAATATGGAGAAACCAAATATTCTGAAGCTAAGATATTGAAAAGTCAAGATGACTACAAGTTTGGAAAGGTGGTAGCTCCCAAGACTTATGATATTGTCAATCTACAATATTGAGATAAAAGGGAAGTACAAAGTGAGTAATATGAGTAACAATGGTAATGTACATGGAGCATGCAAAACACAAAGTTATGACATTTAGAACTAGTAAGATTCATATATTCTCACTAGGAACCATATCAAAAAGACAAGGCATAGATCTAGGACTAGTAAGATCCTTGTATAGTTACTAGGAGTCATGTCAAAGACACATAAAAGCATGATACCCAAGTTAGTAAGATACTCTAATACTTAGTCATAGATCGCATTCTAACAACAAATAGAAGGTCATATCTTGGTAGCCTTACTAGTTCATGAGTAGTAGCTCAAAATGTTATCAAAGATAGGTCGGGTTAGGAGCCCCAAGAACCTATAATGTGTCTTATAATGGGTTTTGAAAATAATCTACACTCAAGCTAACAATGGAATGGTAAGAAAGGGGGCAGTAGCTCAATGGTAGAGAAATTTATTAACAGATAGAATGCCTTAAGTTGGATTCCTAGCTAATTTATGAGTATTAGCTTAACATTTTCATGCGTAAATAACATCTACTCCCACCTCTACCATAGATCCAACTTCCACCATTTCTCCTTCCACAACCTCTAGTCACCTTCATGTACCAAAGCCACTAGTGCCACACCTTTAGTACTTACATCCTTCACTTATCATCCACCATATGGCCTATTTATCAAATTTAATTCTTCTACATGTAAAAGCCATATGCACAAGATGGAATGACAATTGGTAGATGTAAAATCCATATTCCACAACCTTTGCTAAAATCCTTTCTGTCAGTGCCAAAATGTGAGGTTTGTAACAGGATGTGACATCCATCAAAGCATAATAGAGATGAGATTTCTAACAAGATGGCAGATCAAACAATGTAGGAAAGCATCGATTAAAAATAAATACAAGATTTTAGTTTATAGATTTAACTTCATTTTGTCTTTTTGTGGCATTGAATTCCAAAGTTTTTTAAAGAAGATATCATAGTTTTTCCAAAAAATGTCAAAACCCTACTGAATGTTTACTGAGAGGAGTAAATAATGTATAGTTTGGTCTCCCACGCATATAAATTCACCCAAATATGTGGGAAGACCTTTTTTCATGCTATGTATCATATTATGTTGTGTGCAAGGCTCCAAATTAGATTTGGTACATGTTTGGGCATGAGGATAGTCTGATATCTCTATGTATCAGACATGAAAAGGTAGTAAGAGTGAATAATTTGGTGGGAAGACCAAGCGATTGGTATTTTGAAGTGGTTGATGATAGAGAGAGGGGTGAGGTGACCCTATGCAACCTTCGGAAGGGTTTGTGGATCAAAACCAAATGAAATAGATTAAATTTCTATGACTGTCCTAAGGGTATTCATTGTCACAGTCATAGTTTTACTAGTGATATTGTTTTTGTTTTGACAGATTTGTGTTTGTAAACCCAAGTGTGGACATGTAATGGAGTCATTAGATGTCTTAAGACTACATCAATACTTAACAATAACATGGTGTGTAGGCACCTAAAATATGAAAGGAATACATATTGGAAGGCCTGTGTGATGATTCCATGAAAGGTCTGATATCCCTATGTATCAGATTGAGAAAACTAGTGAAAGACAAAAAAATTGCATTGAGAAGACAAAAGGTTGAATTGCCTAATGTTTATTGTTGAAGTGGTGTGTGGGGACCCTGCCAATTCAAATACCTTGTTGTAGTTTCAAAGGGTGGAAAAAGAATAAGCATTTTATTTACCATCCTAATAGACCATCCATCATAACAATGATTACCAATGATGTGTGCATTGCAAACAAAGTTATAGAGGAAGGCTCTTTCTATTCTAATACCAAGTGAGTGTTCATAGACCTTCTGTAGGGTCCTCCAAGCCTAGAGTAAGGAGTTCAAAGCCTAGATGCATTGATTTGGCCTTGTGGCCATCAATGAGTGTTGACCCAATAGGAGAAGTCTTGAGATTGACAATTTTGGAAGTGTGGCATTGTTGAGAGCCAACACTTATGTGTGAACCCCATCTTCACGTATTAAGATTAGTTTCCATGATACTTAACCCTATCCTCATGGTGTTGGCTCAATTCACATTAGTGTGTTTTGTTGAAGAAACATGACGTGAGAAATTTGATGCAAAGGCAAGGGTAGAACTCAGTATTTCATATTAGGGAAGCAACCACATTGATTAGGCAAGTTAGATAGGGTCTCTCCAATGTTTAGGATACACAAGGGAAACATTAGTCATGTAAGTATCCATGACCATGGGAGAGGGTAGTTGCTTTCCTTTTAGACTGATTTGGACAGTATTGAGAGGATCCTATAAGGAATGATTATCACCATACTCTTGATGACTTCACAACATTGATAATGAATTCACATTAGACACTCATGGATTACCGCAATTAGACATTAGTCAACTTAAGATATGATACAAGGATTACATACCACAAAGCCATTACATATGTTTTGAGATGTTAATTCAATTTGGTATATTATACTGAAACGCGATTTCATAACTAACATTTAAAGTTCTATATAACTAGTTCTATAGCCCAATTTTCTTACCTGTGAAGAAAGACCATGTCAGACAATATCAACGAACAACAAAATAAGGAGACAATTGCTAGATTGTGGTCTAACTTGAAAAGAAAATGTGATGGAAAATGTTATTGTCCTTGCAAAATTTGTAAGGGGTTAAAGACTAGAAGACTTCTAATCAAAACAACTAAGAAACATTGTAGGTTGCATGGTCATATTGAAGGTGGACATGATTATCATCCATTGGTAAGTTTTCATTATATCATTTTAACAATTTATATACATAATAAATCACTTGATGATGACATCATGATAATGGTTTATTTATGTTTATCAATTTTATATAGGTTGAGCACCCCAGAGCACATGATATGGATCAACACAACCTGAAGAATATGGTTTTCAAAGTGGATGAACATGGAGGTGTGAATATCGAAGTTGAAGATAATGATCCCATGGAAGATGACGATCATGAGCCACAAAACATAATTGAAGATGATGGTACAAATACATTGATCCATGACACATTTAGTACTTGCGCAGCTAATCATGATGATGAAGATGACCTTGAAGTTGTTCATGATGTCCCTCTACTTGAGAAGGCATCTGAGGCCCTTTATGAAGGCTCGCAATCAACTCTTCTCTCCACTGTATTGTTTTTGGTGAACTTGAAGGTTATGAATGGTTTATCCAATATAACAATCTCACGTATGTTAAGGTATGTCATATATGTCATAATAAATGGTGAATCATGTTGTACCATTAATATTCTTTATATTAACAAATTATACTTTTTTGTTATAGATTGATAGGTGAGTTTTTGTTACCACCATCAAATATTCTACCTTGCTCATACTGAGAATTATCTGTCATTATGAAAGATATTGGAATGGAGTATCAAGCAATAGATGCTTGTCCCAATGATCATATTATATATCACAAACAACATGAATTTTAAACTGAATTCCCTGAATGTCATATTAGTAGATATCGAACAGATCAAATAACAAAAAGGGTTGCTCGCAAGGTTCTTCTCTATATTCCCATTATTCCATGTATGCAAAGATTATTCAAGTGCACTAGCTTGGCACAATTTATGGATTACCATGCATGCAATAGAAGTCAAGATGTCATTATTTGAATGTCTGTGGATGGTTCAACATTTATGGACATAGAGGAAAAGTGGCCACACTTTAAAGAAGAACCTCGTAATCTTAGGCTTTCATTGACAGCAGACGATGTCAATCCATTTGGAGAGATGAGATCTGTTTACTCAGTGTGGCCTGTTTTTGTTATCAAAAATAACATTCCTCCATGGATGTCAATAAAGATGGAGCACATAATGTTGGCAATGATTGTTCTAGGTATTTTATCATTTAAATATAGTCATCTACATTTAATTATAAATATTGCAGTAAAATGGTCATAATAACTATGTAATGTTTTTGTTCATTTGATTAGGTAAGTACCAAGTTAAAGATATGAATGTATATATCGAGCCTCTTATCGACGAGTTCTTGGAGTTTTGGAATGGTGTCACTATGTAGGACATCTCTAAACCAATAGTACAAAGACAATTTCAATTCCATTTGATGCTTCTATGGACAATACACGATGCCCTAGTGCTAACACATTTTTTGTGGTATGTTATAGTGTTTAAGTTGTGCATGAACATTATAATTTAAAAAATTAACATATTTAATCCAATTATACATTATCTTGTAGGTCTTCAAACAAAGGGAAAATTTGCATGTCCAGTTTGTGGTCCAAAGATGAAATCTCGTCATTCAAAAAGTTTAAGAAAGCAGGTGTTTGATGAGTATAGGCATTTTCTCCACAAAAATCATAAGTATCGAAATACTAAAAAACATCCTTTCCATGAAGAATGACACCTCACCTATGGAAGTTGGAATATAATAGAA
This sequence comes from Cryptomeria japonica, assembly GCF_030272615.1. Lineage (NCBI taxonomy): Eukaryota > Viridiplantae > Streptophyta > Pinopsida > Cupressales > Cupressaceae > Cryptomeria > Cryptomeria japonica. The sequence continues at coordinate 127,766,947 of NC_081407.1, read as the reverse complement.
TTAATCGTCAAGGTAATGCCATTCCATCTAATGGTTTATGTCATGAAACATCTTTTCTATTTTGTTTTGTTTACTGATGATGTGATTGATGATTGTGAAGGTCGTGAAGGCATAAATGACCACCTTTCTAAGGGACTAAAAAGTTATCCCCGACAATTTAGTAGGTTACCCTACTATGAGAAGTTACAAATTATGCATTTGTTTGATACTATGCATATTGGAAAGAATATAACAGAGACATTATGGAAAATATTGGATGGAAGGCATGACAAAGAAAAATTTGTCAAAATTTGTAGTGACATTCAGGATTCCAATCATGCAATGATAAATGTCATACAATCAAATAGCCATGGAGACCAGATTAATATAAATGAGCTTCCTTGGTTATTAATAGACCAGCAAAGCAATGCTATAAAAGAAGTCATACGAAAAATTCAATTTCCCACAAGATTTGTTGCGAACATAAACAATCTCATATCAAAGAAAAGTGAATTTGGGCCAGGGATGAAAACGCATGATTGGCATACCTTCATTAAGGTAATTCATGTTCTTGTGTTTTTACTATGTATTTAAGTACTGTGCGTGTACTTTTCATTGTATTATGTTAGAAAAAAATGAAAAGATAATTTTATAATTGTTGTAGTACATTCTACCTCTATCTCTCCTAGATGACTTCGACAATAATGTCAAGCAAGTCATATATGATCTTGGAAAATACATGAGGTAAGTAGTGATATTTGTTTAGATCATTGTATAGATATTATATTTGTGATTTGTTTTACTTGTTATGTAATATATTTTTTTGCGTCTTGAATATCTTGTAGGTGGTTGTCATGTAAAGAAATCCATAAAGAAGATATAAAATATTAGAAGAGAAAAATTCCTCATATAATGTGTGAAATGCAAAAGTGTCTACCTCTATCTTTTTTCAATGCACAAGAACACTACCTCATACACCTAGTTGAGGAGATTGAATTGTGTGGACCTATACACACTAAGTCAATGTGGATGGTTGAGAGGCACTTGAAATTTTTGAAGGCTTTGCTTCGACAAAGAGCACATCCTAAGGGTTCTATGGTGGAGGGATATATGGTATACCAGACTATGGTGTACGTTTCTGAATATCTTCCTAAGTTTGCAGCAAAGATCCACATGGATCGCATTTGGGATCCCAACCCCATTAACAAATTTGAAGGGGAGTACTTGCCAGGGAAAGGTAGATTGAGGAAAGTGAGAGATAATTATAATATGTTATTGTAGTTAATTAATTCTTAATCTTCAAAATAAATCGGGTGTAAGACATCTATTATATGTTTTTTGTAATGGTAATTCGTCATGGTAAATTTTTGAAGGCTTTTCTTCGACAAAGAGCTAATCGTAATGGAGATTCTAATGTTACGCAAAGGGAAATTGATTTAGCATATGGTTTAGAAGATAAATAGGTACGTATAAATTTATTAATCACCCATATGTTTATCAACTCACAATGCAATAAATTTTACATGTTTGACATATTGCAGGTCAAACACCACAATGCTATGTGCTACAATGGTCATAAATTTCACATAAAAAAGTTTGATGACGTAAAGAAAACTTGTGATTCGGCATCACTGCAGTCTTTGAGGTGACAAATATTTCATCGAGAAATTACATACATCCTCAACAGTCTCAAAATGGATACTATGGCATTTTGGATGATATACTTGAGTGTGACTTTAATTCCTTCAAATTAGTTTTGTTCGTTGTCAAATGGTACAGGCTACAATTGAATAAAAATGATCTTGATAGAACTGTTATTGAACATGATAATGGTTTTACAATGGTTAATACAAGGTCATTTGAACTAGTTGGGGATGAGCCCTACGTTCTTCCAAGCCAATATGAGTAGGTATTTTACTCAGAGGTTCCACATAAACCGGGTTGGTCATTTGTTGTTAGACATGATCCAAGAGGAAGGTCGATAAAGTATAATGTGATGGAAGAAGAAGATACTGAAGAAGTAGAAGATGAAGTAGATGATGATCACAATCGACAGTTTCTCGATGATGATGAAGAAGAAGAAGCTAATGATGATGATGATGATGATGATGATGATGGTGGTGGTGGTGGTGGTGGTGGTGGTGATGGTGATCATGATGATGGTGATGGTGATGGTGATGGTGATGGTTATGAGGATGATGAAGATGGTGGTGGTGGTGGTGGTGGTGGTGGTGGTGGTGATGATGATGATGATGATGATGATGATGATGATGATGATGATGATGGCGATGATGATCATGGTGTTCATGATGATGAATGAAATGTATGAGGTATGTGATTAGTATATTATCTATTTAATATTGATTTCTTGATAGAATTTTTTTTACATAATTAATTCATTATGTTTTGAATTCTAATGCCATTACACAATTAATTCATGATGCACCTTTTAATATGGAGATGGAGATATAGAGAGTGACTATTTATGTGACATTTTTTAAACTTTGTGTTTATTTATGGAATTTGGAATGTTTATTAGCTATGTGATGGATGTTGATTTAAAATACATATGTGATGGATTACATGTTTATGATGATACATGTGACATTTTTAGAACTTTGTGTTTATTTATAGAATGTGGATTGTTTATTACCTATGTGATAGATGGTGAATTATGATACATATGTGATGGATTGCATGTTTATGATGACACATATGTGATGCTAATTACGATGCTCAATTACATATATGATGATACATCATGTGATGCTTATGATGCTTATGATACCTATGTATTTATTGTTTATCAACTTACAAATGTAGTAATGCTTATGATGCTCAATTGATGGTGTTGATTTCATGTATAGTCCCTATGTGGTGTTGTCACCCTTGGTGGGAACATGTCATTGACTACAGACATCGTCAACCGTTTAGTTGAGGATCCAGCATAGTCTACATAAAGTAAAGGCAAGGAATTAAAAAATTTACAATGATTTTGATGACAACATCTTTTTATTATTTAATACTCTTTCTGTCTACAAAGTTCATCTTGCTCATGTTGTGTACTATGTAATTTTTAGCTAACATAAGATAATTGAATTACATGTGCAGGAACCTGAACCCCTTTGATGAGGATCATGCATAGTCTCATGGATGGACAGTTATAACTAGTCAATACACCCTATAGAAATAGTTTATTTTTAAAAAATTACTTGGAAAAAAAGATTCCTTAGTTTTTCAAACCTCGACATTAGCAACAAATCTAATACAGTTATCAACACTTGAGGGCCCAGTTGGACTTATTCAAATTTTAATCCGAAAATCAACTTTAGGGCCAACTTCTTCATCAACAGTACCCTCATTTACAAAATTTCTCTCATTACCAATTAACTTTCTCATTTGATTGAGTGCAGGTACCCCCAAATAGGTATTTGTCAAATGTGTCTTCCTTGAGTGAGGGAAATGCAGGAATAGAAAACAAAAGTGAGACATGTAGTAGGTCTACAATAGGGAGATCAACAAGAGGTCAAAAGATTAGAAGAAAATTCAATAAATGCATGAAATTTTTCCTTGCTCAAGGGGGGTCATGTTCTTATGATGATGAGACTGAAGGCAACATTGAGGTGCCATTCAGGTGCAAACATCTACAGAAACAATGGGTGCCCAAGGAACTTCCTCCAATAAACATCGATTTTTGTGTTAACGATAGGATATATCGCATAGCACCTTTGTCGTTACATGGTTTCGGCCTATTTTTCATGGACGACATCAAGGTCTATTACAAAAAAGTTATTGAATTGATGGAGTTTGTCAGACCTTGTTACAATGACAATAATCGGATGCAAATTGTTCGATATAAAAAAAGTATGCTTAGGTATGCACTGTCAGCAAATTATATACAACAGAAAGATAATGATCAAAGTAAACGAGTGGTTGTATACATTGATGGTCAACCAAAAGCAATAGGGAATATTGCTGGTTTTATAAATAGTATGCGACTTGGCTCAACTAATAAACAACCCAATTACATATTTGAGGCGCGTGAGGGAAATCATGTATTCGTATGTGCGATAAAATCAATAAGTGTGTAGGTGAAAAGCTTCTAATCGATTACAGTTTGAATCATATAGATACTAACAAAATTAATATCATGGGGGTGGTACGTACTATATACCATTTAAATTAACCAACCTCCAATTAATGAATCCAATATACCATTTTATTAGAAGTTTTTTTGCTAAGTCTATTGGTTTAATTTTGCTAACATTTTTTATATTTTTTCTTTGTCACAGGGCAACATGGATCCATCACATAACACAGACAGGGATGTAGGTTGTGACACTTCTACCGAGTAGGTAAACCTCATTGTAATTGTACAAATTAGATAGAAGCAAACTGTCACATTATTATGTTCTTTTTTTGAGTGATTTAGACTAATTTTGTAATTATTAATGATATTCTTGACACAGACGGATGTTTGGGGAAAGGGAAAGGGAGCTACAGTACCTGAGTACCTCTCTAGGGATGTGGATTCAACAGGATTAAGCGATGATGACCCTAAAAATTCCACACACCCTATAGAATTCATAAAAAAACCTCTTAGAAAATTTAGTAAAGAGATTGTTGCTTTGGCAAACATGCATCCTATGACTACTGAGATATGAGAGAGGGTGCAAGTATTGATTTGGATAGCAGAAAACTTGCAAGTAAGAAGTAATGAAAGCTTTAATTATCACAAAAGTTCAATAATGGTTTATATTTTATTATCTTTTATGTCATTAAATAAAATATGTACGTGTTGTTTTTACAGCAATTTATGCACCCTCATGAAAGTGGTGGCCATGATTAGGGTGTTGCAGGTACTTCAGGTGATAATGATTTTCTTGGATTATCGCTTCCTTGGCTTATCACTTTGAGTACCCCAAGCACATCATACTTGATACTATCAATGTTCATAATAAAGGTTCATTCTTGTTTACAATTCTTGTAGTTCATATATTTAATGTATTATTCTTCAAGTGTTGTCAATGTTCCTGTGCAAATGTTGTCACTGCCTCATCAGAGGTTAGCCCCATTTGTATTGCTAACTGCAATGTCGGCAACATGTAGCATACAGACATCCTCTATTGCAGGTTATATTGGCCTGCCCACTATTGGTAGATCCCTCTTTTGCTCTATCTTCTGTTATGTGTTTATTTCCCTTCAAGCATTCTTTCTTGAGGGCATTTCATAGTGTATTCATTTTCTGCAGGAGGAGATGCACATGAGGATGCATCATAGGTGACTACTGCTGATAACATACCATCATTTCTTGGATATTCTCGTATTGCTAGTATGGGAATGTTGCAGGCCACATTGGTGGTGAGCAACGAAGAAATGACTCCCTTAAAGATATAGAAGGTTCTAGGTACTTTAAAATTATTATTATATAGTCTAATTGTAATTTACTTTATGATCCCTCATTTTGAACTAATGATCCCATGAATTTTTTGCAGTAAATGATATTTTCTATAAACATCTTAGTGACATTGCATTGCAGATATTTGGGCCCACCATACATAAAAGGTGGTACATCATATGTGAACTAACCCTAATCCACTATTTTGATTTCATATCATTGCTAGAATAGTTTTCCTTTGATCCATTTCTTGAATTATAATAAATGTAGCTTCAGTTCATTTCTGAATCTAATAGGTTTGTTTTTTCTTTAAAAGGTGGAATGACCAAGAAAAAAGGCTGAAAGATGAATTGACAAACCAAATGGTTGAGTGGTATGGAAATGACACCTTTGGCAAAACCAAGCTCCTTGAAAAAGCTGGCACATATCTAAAGTATGTGAGGGACCAATATAGGACCCATTTAGAGAAGAACCTAAAGTATGAGCCCCCCTCATGATTCTAGAGGGAGTGGAAGGACCTGATTTTGGATGCCAAGGAGAGAATTGAAAGGAAAAAAGAAATATACCACTAGATGCCAAAAGAAGGTACATGATACTATTAAGAATGTAATTATGTACTAATTAATTACTCTTTATATTTATATAATCTGACATATTTCAAACTTTTTATAGACTGAATGACACGTCAAAGGCAACCAAGGCACGACAAGAAAAGCACAGGCAACACAAACTCAGCTCTGGTGGTTATATGAAACCTGTTGCATGAATTGTAAGTATCTCTCATGTAAATGAAAAATTGCATCAAAATATTAATAAATTGCAAATGATTTTTTTTTATCAAACGATGCAAGCAAAATTCACAATAGCAAGCAAAAATGTAGGGCTCTGAATTCAATAGAGTGCCCACAGAAGATGAGAAGAGAATTACCTACCAGCAAGGTTATACAGTCGTGGCTGTCAGTTATGAGAGTTAAGTGGGAATACACAATATTTGAGTGCGTCCGTCACACAGGTAAATATGCTAAATAGAAATTGTTTCAAATTGAATACTTTACCAATGATCTAATTGATGTTGAGTTCCAACATAAAGTGACTATATTTGTTTTAAATAAGCAAGAAATGATAACAATATGCATGACATTGGAATGTAGCCTACTAATCGTGAAACACCACCTACACATGAAGGTTCATATGTGCATCCCAGTAGTGGAGGTATTCATTTACTATTCAAATTTATTTATGTAGTTATTAATACAATTAAACATCTTAATTTTTAATTAGAGTAGTAATTGTAGACGTATAAAAATGACCATATTCTTAAATGAATATTTTATGTTCATTTCTCTATTTAATTAAATCCAATTTAATTAAATTACTTGCATTCCTCTATTTAATTAAGTAAATTACTCAATTTATTTAAATTAAATTCACTATACCATTTAATGAATAATTCATTTTATTCAATTAAATCCCTTCTATCCACTTTTAATTAAATTCAAATTTAATTAAATAAGTTATCCTAAGTTGAATAAATCTAATTTATTTAATTTCCCCAAATTGCAACCAAATTGAATTAAATTAACTTTATTTCAATTAAATCCTATTATCCCTCCATCCACTTGCATTTTCCTACATCTCCCACTTGTTTCCTAAACCCCTTCCTAATTTCTTCTAGACCGTTCTAATCACTCCTAAATTAACCTAACCCATCTTCTAAACTTTGTCACATCCCTAAACAAAGGGAAGTCACTTCTCAAACCCTTAAAGTCTTTGATAACCATTAAAGGCTTCAAGTCTCCAACCACTTAATTTTCCAAAGTCTCCCAAACCATTAATGGTTAATTCAACCCTCTTACATGGTTAGAGACTTTTTGCCTAACTTAACCTTCATCCAACCCATGGGTCTCATCAAGCCTTTAATGCTTTGACCATGATTATTTCTTAATCATTTGCACAAGAGTTTATCCTTGGATTAACTCTTAATCAAATGGGTAAGCCTAACTTAAGCTTAACCCTTATCTCTAGATGACCATGGGGTCTTCTCAGGCATTTAATGTCTCGAACCCCTTCTCTCAACCCAACCCTATGTTGACATTTGTCATCATTTTATTGGTGCAAATTACAAACATGGATTCCCAACTTTCAAACTCAACCCTTGATTAAACCTTTCAATCTTGGCCATCCATTGCCCTATTTTTGCTATAAATAGAGCTCTCATTCCTCCATTTTGAGATCATCCTCCAAGTTTGTAGTATCATACTTATGCTCAAATACATTCAAGCTTTCATTTCATATATGCTCATCATCTAGCCTCTCTTTAAAATAGAAATTGATCTAATATGCATTTTAGAGTATTTCTATTATCATTAGCTTAAATCATTAACTAATATAGTATGCTAGGATAGTTTATTTACTAATCTTGTCATCTTATAGTTAGTTTATTGCATTTCTAGAATCATGGATAGCTTAGGATGCATCTCATATTAAATCAACATAAAGCATCCCTCGTTCTTGCATTTGCCATCCCTAAACCATTTTGCTCAGTGATCTGAGAGCAAAAACATTGGTTTGAGGGATCGTGTAAGATAGAAAACCATGGGACCAACCTTGGGAAGCTGAGTGATACTTCATTACTCCATAGCCTACACCAAGAAGTCCTGTGGGTGTGTGAGCAAGGCTCCATAGAGCTCCATTTTTCACATATTGAGTTCTATTGGCCCGCTTTTCCCGCATACATTTCCGGCGCCCACCGTGGGGCTAGACCCCATATATCAAATCGGTTTTTGAATTTGACCACTTTTACAGGTCCATGGGAAATAGGAATCAGCGCGTGGGAAACATTCCCTGGTGCATCCAGTTAACAATCTAGCGCATCCCGCTTACTGTTTAGTGCGTGGGGTCTATACTCTAGTGCGTGAAGTCCTTTCTTTAGTGCATGACTTCCACTAATCTTTTCCTGTAGGTATCAATGTGGGAGAAAAACAAAGTAGTGCATCTGAAAAATAGTTTGGCGCATCGGGTCTGTTAGATAGTGCATCCAGCTCACTATTTAGCACGTGCAGTCTATTCTATGGTGCGTAAAGTCTTTTCCTTAGTGCATCATATTTCTAACAGTTTTCTGTAGGTATCAATGTGAGAGAAAAATAGAATAGCGCATTGGGAAAATAGATTAGCACATTGGGGGCGCATAATAGTGCGTAGGTGCTTTTTCTTAGCGCATAGACATCATTTCTTAGTGCATAGACATCATTTCTTAGCGCATCTATGCAATACTTTAGCACATAGATCTAATAGAGGCAAAAATTTATGACAAAGTCAAAAATTAGTTATATTCCTCTTCTCTTTTCTCTTTCTTATACTTTAAGTTATATTCCATATATATTGTCAAGATGTTTGAGAGGGGTTTCAGACCTCTAGGAGTTATAATGCAAAATCTAGTTTTTGGAAGATCCTCCAAAATTCAGACTTAGACAAATTTTAGGTCATTTCAGGATCAGGATTGTAAAATTTGTAACCAAGATCAGAATTTAGGCTTTTGTAAGCCCACAGTAACATTTGATCACTGGCTATGTGTAGGTTCTAATATTTTTTGTGTAGGGGAAGGAGTTAGTTTAGAGGCTTTCAGTTTCTTTTTTTACTTTCTTTCAACAAAAGTTGGTTAAAAAGAACTCACTCTCCTTTTGACAAAAGTTAAAATAAACCTCATCATTTCATTTGGATGCATAAAATGAACTTCATGCCTTCCTTTTTGGTTTTTTAAAATAAAACTTCATCTTTTCTTTAATGAAAGGTAAAAAGAATAACAACTTCATATTTGCTTTCTTGCAAGATTAGAGGAAAAACACTTCATTTTGGAAGCTGTAAAAAGAACCAACAATCTTTACTTTGGCAAAAAATTTTAAAATAACCTCACCATCCTTTGGTGCTTAAAAGGATTCACTTCATTTTGCAAATTAAAAGAACCTCATCTTCATTGTGTGCAAGCCAAAGAGGGAAAGTTTTCCCCTATCGACTTTAATTTTGTTGACCAAACATCACGGTTTACTTTGTTGACCATGTTTATTTTTCAAAGGTTTTTGGAAATACACACTTTTCTATGAAGGGTTAAACAGAACACCATGCTTTTTGGAGCAACATCTCCAAGTAGAAGTTAGCAAATCATTGTCTTGAAGGCTAAAAAGAACCTTGTTTGCCTTGTCTCAAAAGTGGAAGGTATATGCTATCCCCTTAATTGGGTGATCAAAAATCCAGACCACTCTTAAAGCTTTCTTTACTTCAAGCAATAAATCCTTTAGCAGGCCTACCTTCCCGAGGGGTTGAAAAAATCTTAAAGCCATTCTTTGGCCGGTGTGAAGGGAATGACCTAAGTAGGGAATGACTTTGACAGCAAGTATTCCAACCCACTATAATCAAAAGTGGAAAGTGACGAAAGTCCTTTTCAATGGTTGCACGCAGTGATTAGCCTTCCCCTAGTATCCTTGAGATATGTAAAGCCTTTGTTGTAAAGGTTGGGAAGCCTCTTGAGGGAGTTTATCACTGATGGCCGAATAGGAAGCCTGATTACGAACCATAGAATTAGAAACTTTGAACTGAGTCAGTTGCCAAACATTGGCAATATCATAGTGCAAGGGTGGGGAAGAATCCATCCCCAAGATCACTCACCATATATCTCCCAAGATAACTACTCAATTGTGAAGCAATTCACTTTGAGTTAATTTCTGGCAAAAGGAAAAAAAATGGGCACCCTTTAGGGGGTGACAAGGCTGTTTGAGCTAACGGAGTATCGAGACTAGTGGGCTATGATATTGTCAATGACCTTTGAATAAAGAGTCTATCTGATGTGTCTTTTGTTGTAAATCAAACCAGTGATAACATCGAGGATTTGAACACATCCTCAAAAGAACATACACTCAATGTTTAGCATTAGGATGACCACTGTCTTCATGTGTGCTATGTATTCTTATCACAAATGCTAAAATATCTTGCAAAGTATCCAACAATCAAACTCAAAAGTCAATTCAAACAAGGAAAAATCATAAAGTGGAGAAGATTTTGAAATCCAACAAAGCATCTTTTGAGATGGTTATCAACATTTCAACTATCTTTAGGAAAGACTTTCATCCAACAAGATTAGGGAAATATCAAACCAAGTAATCAAGATTTTATCTATTCAACATAGTAAACTTGAGTATCCAAAAAGAAATCATCCATCAAAATCACAAGTGTTAAAAATTCCAAAAATCGTAGAAAAACAACCAAGTCAAAATATATTAGGGTAGTTTAGCACATGAGAGAAACTTCTTAGTGCATGGGGAACATCTTTTAGTGCATTAGACCTTCACGTTAGCGCATTAAGTCTTATCATTAGCGCTTCATAGAAATCCAATTCTAGCAGTTTCAAGTAGCGCATCTTGAAAACAGTTTGGTGCGTTGAAGCATCAGCTTAGCACGTGGAAGCCAAACTTTAGCATGTAGGGTTTAACAGTTAGCGCATTGGTGGCCCATATTGATGTATGACCTTTTTGAACCAAGGCAAAAGAAAATAAACCAGTTAGCACTTTTCAGGGGGCAACATAGCGTGTGGAGTCTTTTCTCTAGCATGTTGATAATTTTTTTTAGCACATCTAGTCTCTGGCTTAGCACATGGTTAGAACTCAGAAAACTAGAGAGCAAAATAAGCCTTTCTGGAAAATTTTATCAAACTTCTCGAGAATCCTTTTAGGTCCAATATCAAATGTGATCACAAGAAATCAAATCAAAACACCAGAGAAATCATTTTCAAATCAAACAAGTCAGTCTTAGAACAAAAGTTGTCAAATCCAAAACTAGCTAACGATAAGACTTTATCCTATCAAAATTAGGTATTATCATCACCTTGATCAAAAGGTCCATCATCTAAAGGATTTTATCAAACAATCATACCTAGTTTAGACTTAAGTCATCAAATCAAGTTTCCATATCGGGAGACTTTATCCATATCATTTGACACACTTTGTCATGAGGGGGCATCTAAACCTTCATTTGATAAAAGTAGACTTAAGTTTCCAAATGAAGTATCTCAATCCAAACATCGAAGGAAACCATTGATCATTCATGTATGACCACTCCTCATATTTTGAGATGAACAAGTCTTTATCAAAAAACTAAGTTAAAGAAGCAACCTAGTCCTAAGACCCTTATCAATAGGAGTATTTGTCTACATCAAACTATCAAAAACATCAACTTTTATCATTCATATGACCATTCATCATCAAACCAAAAAAAAAGGAAACCCAGTCAAAGGAAATGAGTCCTAGCATAAATCAAGATCACGATATCATGGCTCTCCAATCTAATCCCATTTTTGATCAAGATCCCACCTATCAAGAATCTTATGATGATCCCCTAAAATTTTGGTATTCCATCCACGATGACCCTCTTTCATATCAAGAGCAGAGTCCCATTCAACATCCACCTCCTAAGAAAGAGCATGATATCCCTTCCCTATCCTCCACTAATCTAATTCAAAATCAAGAGAAAAGCACAAACTCAAATGATCCTACTTCAAGTCAAGATCAAGATCAAGGAATCTCTTCATCCTCCAAATCTATCTTAGATCCTTTCATTCCAAGGTCAATCTCTTCATCCTCCAAATCTATCTTAGGTCCTTTCATTCCAAAGTCAAACTCTTCTTCTTCTAAATCTATCTTAGGTCCTTTCATTCCACAATCAAACTCTCCATCCCTTTCATCCATCTTGGGTCCTTACCTCCCTCCATCCACCAATCCATCACCTCAAATGATCCATAAGAAAGATCAATGAGGAGCACATCTTTGAAATTCTTTCAACCCTCTATCTAAACATCTTTCCAAAACTATTCTTCTATCATTTCCTCTATCTATTTTGGGTCCTTCTATCCCAAAATTCAATTTTCCTCCATCTCTTCATCACTTCTCAAGTACCAACACTCATCCTGAAAACATTTCGCTCTATCCTTGCACAAATCTTCAAACATTCTATCTATTATCCAACACCTCTTTTCTATCCTTCCATCCCTTTCATTCAATCCTTCGCATAAAATCTTTCATCTATGAGATAGGTGTTTGTGTCATTTTGTCACATACTTGCCCATGCTCGAATCTCATGTTCAGTCCTTTTCCTAGATATCTATTCATGAAATGCTTCAGAATCTGAGTTTGTTCCTCTTTAAGATTTTCTTTTAGTTAGGATACACACTCAATCCAAAAAAGAACCACTTATCATATCTTGGTACCGACATCTTTTGATTACTATATCTCATACACTTAATCGATTGCTCTAAATCATTGTGATCTCTTAAATTGAAGACATGGCTAGTGAAAAATCTAAAATATTGCTTCAACACCACTGTAATTATCAGACCCATGTAAGATTCATCAATTACAAGCCAATGCAAGAAAAAAAAAGAAAAAAAAAAGAAATATCAAAAGCATGAGCAAGAAAATGAATATCAAGAAAAGAAAAATGCAATGAAATGCAATATCAAAATGATTGGCTATGGGAACATGCAAGTAACTCCATCGGGGCTATGGACACATAATTGGAAATGGAGCAATATTTGTGAGATTACAGCGATAACCTCGTCGGGGCTATGGATGCTCGCTGGCAACGAGGCTCTATCCAGGATGCTTTTGAAGTCAAGGTAACTCATGTAGCTAGCCATGCTGGATTCTGAAGATTACAATGATCATATGAGCTAGAATGAACTCAATTGCACACACATGGGTAATCAAAGACTAAGTACCTTGATCCAGTTTGGGATTCTTCTTCCCTTTTGAGTCTACTTCCCAGTTGCTAGAAATATTTAGTTGAATTTTCCAGAGGTTCCAAGTGTGGGTTGGCTCTCTATCTTTGAAAAGTTCAGAAACACTTATTCAGATGGTGCTAAATACTATGACATTCTTACATATCAACTTTTTGTAAATGGAAACCTCTATGCTTGGGGGCAAAGTTCATCCACTCTATTCTTCCTACCATATCTCCCATGTCCTCTAATTCATATCTATCTATCCTATCTATTCATTTCTTCTATCATCCAATTATTTCTACAATCTTGCTTCACTCTAATTCATATCTATCTATCCTATCTATTCATTGCTTCGATCATCCAGTGCTTTCTATATACTATCTCTATCCATATCCCCTTTTTCATCCTTGATCTTGATCAAAAACTATGTTCAACAAATCTATTTCCACCTCAATGGTTCAGTCATCCATTCATCCATTCCTTGTCTTGATATACATTAGGGCAACCAAATACATCTTTCTTCTAATCCAAAAACTCAAAAAAATCAAAATATCCAAAAACTCAAAAAAATCAAAATATCCAAAAACTCAAAAAATCAAAATATCCAAAAACTCAAAAAATCAAAATATCCAAAAAACTCAAAACAATCAAAATATCCAAAAACTAAAAATCGACAAAAAAAAAATAAAAATCAAAGCATGAACACATGGACCATCCATCAAATCAAATCAACAATAGGAAAACTCTCAAAGTCTGCAATCAAACTTATCACATGTCTTGTTAATCAATTCATTACTCAAAATCAACATCAACATCAAACATGTCTTATATAGGGATAGGTACACTTGAAACCAGACAGATCGGTCTTATATGGGGTACTCACTCTTTGAAACCAAACATTCTTATCAATCATTGACAAAATCATAACAATGACATCAATTAGTATGACTACTAGATTTTATTATAGTTAGCCTTATCTTTATCAATTGATGGAAATACATGTTTCACAAATCATATTGTACATATCATATCCACCCATCTGAGACATCACCAGAAATTTGAAAATGCTTATCAATCTTGGACATACTTAGCATAGTCACTATCCTTGGTTTATCTGAAACAATTTCCCAAATAATATCCCACCATGGCTAGGTGATTAGTGTACATATCCATATCAAAGTAGTATCAATAACAAGGGGCAAAATCCTGGCCTCACTGGGGGCATTTTGCCTACAAGATTTTCAACATCAGACCAAAAACGTAGCAAGACAACAAGGATCAAAACAACCAACAAATGCCAAATGACAATGTAAGAAGGCTAAACATCACGAACTTGAACTGATTTCAACTAAACAAAGATCTATTTGCAAGAAGTTTTAATTGACAAGAATACATTTCCAATAACATGCATGATTACTTATGGTTGTTAATTTTTGCTTATCATATCTCCTAAGTGACTCAAGGATGTCTTACGACTAGAGAAGCAAGGAAGGAATGTGATGTTTTATTTGTCTTCTATCTATGAGTGAAGTCTTTTATCATGCAAATTTGTCCAATGAAGAAATCAGGTGGCATATCACTGAGGACATTTCGAATTTGTAGGGGACAAAGGTTAACTCTTGTATATTTACGCAATCCACACTCAGGTCGTCCTGGTTCAATTATACCTTGACGCTTGTGCTATCTTGCAAAATCAAATATCATGTAAATTTTTCTCAGGTCATTATGGTTCAATTATACCATTATTCTTGTATAAATTTTCAACATATCCAAAAATCAAGAAATGCTCAATGATGATACACTTATCTCGAAAGCAAACAACATGTAGCTATATTGGATGGCAAATGCAGAATGAGGATGCTCAAAAACAAGTAGTTGCATATCATTTTACAATTAGTTGCATATCATATCATTCATCTCATTTTCAAAATATCATTCATCATTCATCATTGCATCCCTCACATGCATATCTATCACATCATCATGGAATCTTTCTTCACTTTCATATCTTCATCATTCTTCCAAACTATCTTTATCATTCTTCCAAACTATCTTTATCATTCTTCCAAACTATCTTCTATCATGTCTTATATAGGATTTATCTTTCCTGAAACCAGATGTTTTGATCAGCTCTTATACAGGATATATCGTTCCTGAAACCAGATGATTTGATAAGCTTTTATATAGGATATATCATTCCTGAAACTAAGCGTTTTGATCGGTCTTATAAAGGATATATCATTCCTGAAACCAGACGCTCGATCATCCATGTCTTATATAGGGGTATCATTCCTGAAACCAGATGCTTGATCATCCATGTCTTATATAGGTGATATCATTCCTTAAACCAGATGCTCGATCATCCATGTCTTATACAAGAGGTGTCATACCTAAAACAAGACTTACTCTCATTCCAATCAATCTAATCAATCATATCAAACCCATGCATGCCATCACTATCCACTCTTCTATCTTTCAAACAACATTCTTCTTCTTTCGAGATATCATTCATGCCTTGTGTGCACGAACGATCTTCCGAGGGGGTATTATAATATCAGATATCGACATCAATTTCATATCAATTTCATATCGACATTAGTCTCATATCAACTTTTCATATCAAAACAATTCTTCATATCTGGGGCATCATCAATATCGTTCATCAAATCTAGGGCACCATATCGATTTTTTATATCAAATCAATTTTTCATATCCACAGCATCATATCGACTTTTCATATCAAATCAATTTTTCATATCCACAACATCATATCGATCAAATTTTGACATCATATCTGATGCATCATTTTCTTTGAAATAAAATGTGCACACACGTTACTTCAAAGAGGGGCAAAATGTAGACGTATAAAAATGACCATATTCCTAAATGAATATTTTATGTTCATTTCTCTATTTAATTAAATCCAATTTAATTAAATTACCTACATTCCTCTATTTAATTAAGTAAATTACTCAATTTATTTAAATTAAATTCACTATACCATTTAATGAATAAATAATTTTATTCAATTAAATCCCTTCTATCCACTTTTAATTAAATTCAAATTTAATTAAATAAGTTATCCTAAGTTGAATAAATCTAGTTTATTTAATTTCCCCAAATTGCAACCAAATTGAATTAAATTAACTTTATTTCAATTAAATCCTATTATCCCTCCATCCACTTGCATTTTCCTACATCTCCCACTTGTTTCCTAAACCCCTTCCTAATTTCTTCTAGACCCTTCTAGTCACCTCTAAATTAACCTAACCCATCTTCTAAACTTTGTCACATCCCTAAACAAAGGGAAGTCACTTCTCAAACCCTTAAAGTCTTTGATAACCATTAAAGGCTTCAAGTCTCCAACCACTTAATTTTCCAAAGTCTCCCAAACCTTTAATGGTTAATTCAACCCTCTTACATGGTTAGAGACTTTTTGCCTAACTTAACCTTCATCCAACCCTAGGGTCTCATCAAGCCTTTAATGCTTTGACCATGATTATTTCTTAATCATTTGCACAAGAGTTTATCCTTGGATTAACTCTTAATCCAATGGGTAAGCCTAACTTAAGCTTAACCCTTATCTCTAGATGACCATGGGATCTTCTCAGGCATTTAATGTCTCAAACCCCTTCTCTCAACCCAACCCTATGTTGACATTTGTCATCATTTTATTGGTGCAAATTACAAACATGGTGTTGGATTTTGCCAAGATCAAGAAGTCATTGAAATGTACATGAAAGAGACATAATATGGGATAAGAATAAACTGTATTCTCATCAATAGAAAATGATCAATAATCAACTGGATTATCTTGTTATTACATACAATGTAGATGAGCCTGCTTATATAGGCAAGGCTAGGGATATGTAAGAGCACACAAACATGACATGTGGCTCAATAAGAAACAAGGGTAGGTAGGAAATAGGTGTGGGTAGGTAGGAGAAATAATATAATATTCCACATGAGGTGGATCACCCACCGAAGGTGGAATTATCACTCCACAATAAGTGGATATGATAGTGTAATAACAAGATCAACACCATAAGAGGTGGAATTTCTCCTACACACACTATCCCAATGTGGCACAAACACCCAAGTGTCTCATATCCAAACTACTATGAAATGCATTATCCTAAGTAAACTTAAGTAAGTGTAATAATATCCATGATGAATAATTATTTACACCAACACCCCCCCTTAAGTGCAACTTAGGGGAATGCACTTAAGTCTACAATGCAACTAAGCAATGCAAGATGGGTCCCGGCTACGAGGCCATGTTAGGTACCCATGCACAAATACAAATGCATGCAAACCAATGCAATGAAATCTCTCACAAAGTGGGGAAAGAGAGAAAAACCCAATGGGAAAAAACCCTCCCCCAAAAGAGAGATGAAAGCTATACAAGAGAACTCTCATAGAAGTATGTGAGGAACAAAACCCCATGTAGGAAATAGTCCCCCCCATATGAGAGAAGAAGAGAAGTCAAACTGTGATCATCCCTCAATGAAGAATCTGCACCAATGATAGAAGCTCGATGTATGAAGAAACTGCTCCACGAACGTCGAACAACATTCCTCCCTTTAGGAAGAAACAAAACCAAAGGTGTATCCATGAAGTCTCCCCAATCATGAAGGGAAGATGTATGAAGAAAACTCATGATGAAAGGAATCTCTGAAAACTGCTCAAGTGTCCCCATGTCGATGCTAAAAGATGCCCCTTCCAAAGATGGTAAACTGTGCCATACTGCTGAAAAAGGAACTCCAACATCTAGTGAAGATGGATGTAGAACAATGTCCAAAGACTCATGTGTCTCCTCAAAGAATAAAGAGACCTCCTCCAACTGCTGTACATAAGAATCCACAATCATGTCAAACTCGAAAGAATGATCATGTAGAGAATGAACAAGAGGGTCAGAGTGTGCCCTCGCAAAAATCGAAGAAGGATCATCTTCATCAAAGAGAAGATGTATGTCATCAATGATGTCTCCCAAATCTGCAATGTAGGATTCCACAAACAAACCTGCAATATCTGTCATGTAATCATCCCATGAATCTGAAGCTGGAAGACAATGTATATCCTGCTGCACTGAATCACATGAAGGCAAAACTGTCGCACTATCTGAATCATCAGGTGCAATAGGTGATGTGATATCAATATGAGAAGATGAAGTACAAGACTCAAGAACGGGGTTACATGTGAGAATCCCCATGTTCAAGTGTCCAAAGTTCTCCTCAAAATCTGAATCATCACAATAAGTGTGATCAACATGTGTAGAATCATCAAATGTGAAATCATCATCATCAACAAAATCTGAAAAGGAGTATAACCGAGATGCATGATCAACCACCCCAGTTGCAATGATTGCTCTAGTCTCCATGTCTCTAATAAAAACTGAGTCAGGTGTGAACTCCACAACTCTCTTAGTTGCGCCATGTGTGATTTGATAGATAGAAAGGAGATTGTTTGTCAAGTGGGGTACACACAACACATCATTGAAGGAGTTATCCCCAATGTCAATAGATCCTTTCCCAATCACATCCATGTATGTATGATTGCCCATCAAAATCTGTGGCATGGTGCAAGGCTCAAATGTAGAGAACATAGACTGTGAAGATGCCATATGATGAGAAGCCCCTGAATCTAGAAGCCATCTCTCTGAAGTATGATTTGTTGTAGCACATAGAGCTTGTCCTTTGCTTGTTCCAAAAGAGTGAGTCTTTCCACTTGTTGAAGCCATGAATGCTTGCCCTTTTCCTTTTGAATGTGAGGAAGTGGAAGTTGATGAATCATCCTTCTTGTAGACTTTAGGCAAATCAATGTTATGCTTTTTGATGATATGTGTGAGCTCATCAATCTTCTTAGTATGGCAACGATGTTCCTCATGACCAATCTTTTTACAATAAGCACAAGTAGGTCTCTCTCTCTTTGGTGAATTATCTTTCTTGGAAGAAGATGAATCTCCTTGTTGTGGAGAAGATGTTGCTTTGTCTTTAGGCTTTGATTGCCATTTCTTCTTGTTTGAGTTGTCCTTTCCTTGATTTCCTTTGTTTCCTTGATTTGCCACTAATGCTTGAGACTTAGAAGAAGCCTTAAGAATGCCCATGCTTATCAACTTAGTTTGTTCCATCATCAACATTTCATTGAAAGCATCAAATGTAGGCATTTTGTAGCTTGAACCCATTGTCATTCTATGAGTTTGGAAACTAGAAACAAATGCTGCATATTCTTGTGGAAGCTTCCCTATCAAGTTGAATATCAATTGAGTATCCTTCTTATCAATGCCACAATCTTTGAGTTGTGCCCTCAACTCATTTGCCTTAGTGACAAAATCTTGTATAGTATCAAAGTTCTTGGGATCTAACATGGTGAGATCACTATCAATTTGATATCCCCTAATCTCATCAACTTGACCATACAAGTCTTGAAACTTTTGCCAAGCATCCTTGATTAGAGTGCATTTCTCAATATGAAAAATGAGATCCTTTGATACATACTTTCTTAAGGTACCAATTGCCATGATATTTTTAGTGAGCCAATCTAAGTGACCAACTGGATCAGCCTTAGGATCAGCTGGAGCAACAATAGTTCCATCAATGTAATGAGTGAGTCCTTTTTCCATAAGTTTACTCCATGCATCAATTTTCCAAGTAGCATAATTATGTGGAGTTAAGAGAGGAAACTTAGAAGAACCCATAGCAGCAAAAAAGGAAAGAACACAAGAGCACAAAAGCACAAGAGAAACCCCCCAAATTCAATCAATCAAAGTACCCCCCCAAAAGTGATGATTTTGGCACTTTATACTTAGTGCGATTACAATGAGCCACTTGCAAAACAAGGCAAAGTGGGCTTATGATGCAAATTTTACAACTTCTCAATTGAGATACAAGAGACTTCAATCAATAGTGCAATGAATCTAACTGAGATTCAAGCAAATATACAAGTACCAAGAGAGCCAAAAAAGGCCTAGAAAGTACAATTTCTACTTATAATGAGATCAATCTGATAGCATCATGTGAAAGTAGATGAAAAAATACGCACTTTCAAAAAAAACGGCACCTAAAAAGGAGGTCGGATGACCCCAAACGAAGCCTCTGAAGTTGCAAAAACTGGGATTACTCAGGGACAGTCACCAAAAACTGCATTTTCTGAAAAATCCGTGCATCAAAATCAAAAAATTCTTTCACCACTGCGGAGAGCACAAAATTCTAGCCCATTTCAAAAAAAATTGCACCCAAAAAGGAGCAAAAATGAGCAAGTTATGGCCATTTGAAGTTGAACTGCAAAATCAAAAATGCAAATGAGAGGGGGTCAAAAAATTTTCAAACCCTGCTGATGTGGCGCTGACATCAGCAAAACACTGTCTTAAATTTGACGGCCGTACGACCGTCGCCAAAACTTCGCTGCCTGGCTGACTGTGTGTCCGTACTGTACGGACGGATGACGTGGCAAGTTGATTGTACAGTCCATACTGTACGGAATGATGATGTGTGCAAGGTGACTGGGCTGTCCGTACCGCTGACTGTTCGTACGGAAAATTGCCGATGTGTCTGTGTTTTGTCCACGGGCCACGGGCCTCCTGCCACGTGGCGGGCGTGGATTCGCCTGCCTGGATGCCGCGTGGCGGAGAAGGCACTGTGCGGGAGGCGGAGAACCAGCGGAGAAGGCACTGTGCAGGGAGGAGCCAAGGCGCGGGACGAGAGCCGGGGATGAGGCGCCGGGGGAGATGGGAGAGGACGCGGCTCGGGCGGCGGCGAGGAGCGGGAGGTGCCGGAGGAGGAGCTGAAGCCGGCGCTGGCGGTGCTGTGGGGGCCGCGCTGCGGAGCGAGGACGCCAGAGGGTGTACAGCGCATGGACGGAGCAAGGACGAGCGGAAACAGAAGCCGGCTGCGCCGAAGCCGAGGGCGCAGACACAGCGCCTGGAGGACGGGAGAGATGCGGCGCTAGGAGCCGAGTGCGGCGACCGGTGGCGTCGGGAAGCGAGGTGGCGGCGCAGAGGTGCCGGTGGACGCTGGTACAGGCGCTGCCGGAGAGGACGGGTGCGGCACGCGGACGGAATCTACAGGGAGTACGTTCGCCTGCAAGAAACCTGCAGAACGTACTGTCGGCACGAGGGGGGGTCTGTGGACCCCCCAAAAGAATTTTCCCTTTTTTTTGATTTACTTTTCAAATTTTTTCATTTTTTTGATTTTTTTGATTTTTGATTTTTTTCAAAACAATTTTTCTGAGAAATGAAAAATTTTTTTTGAAAAAAATAATGAATATTCGAAAAATCCGTACGATAAGCAAAATTGGGGAAAAAAAATTTTCTCACCAAAATAGGCCAACTTTATAACCAAAATTCATGGAAATGGCCTTCCGGACGCAATGGAGAGGTCGGATCTGGTCTAGGACGCCTCCAAATGACGATGCTCCTCAGATCTGCCTCTCGACGTCACAATAATGCCTCTTCAAGACGAATCAATGAGACTCCAATAGCTCTGATACCATGTTGGATTTTGCCAAGATCAAGAAGTCATTGAAATGTACATGAAAGAGACATAATATGGGATAAGAATAAACTGTATTCTCATCAATAGAAAATGATCAATAATCAACTGGATTATCTTGTTATTACATACAATGTAGATGAGCCTGCTTATATAGGCAAGGCTAGGGATATGTAAGAGCACACAAACATGACATGTGGCTCAATAAGAAACAAGGGTAGGTAGGAAATAGGTGTGGGTAGGTAGGAGAAATAATATAATATTCCACATGAGGTGGATCACCCACCGAAGGTGGAATTATCACTCCACAATAAGTGGATATGATAGTGTAATAACAAGATCAACACCATAAGAGGTGGAATTTCTCCTACACACACTATCCCAATGTGGCACAAACACCCAAGTGTCTCATATCCAAACTACTATGAAATGCATTATCCTAAGTAAACTTAAGTAAGTGTAATAATATCCATGATGAATAATTATTTACACCAACAATGGATTCCCAACTTTCAAAGTCAACCCTTGATTAAACCTTTCAATCCTGGCCATCCATTGCCCTATTTTTGCTATAAATAGAGCTCTCATTCCTCCATTTTGAGATCATCCTCCAAGTTTGTAGTATCATACTTATGCTCAAATACATTCAAGCTTTCATTTCATATATGCTCATCATCTAGCCTCTCTTTAAAATAGAAATTGATCTAATATGGATTTTAGAGTATTTCTATTATCACTAGCTTAAATCATTAACTAATATAGTATGCTAGGATAGTTTGTTTAGTAATCTTGTCATCTTATAGTTATTTTATTGCATTTCTAGAATCATGCATAGCTTAGGATGCATCTCATATTAAATCAACAAAAAACATCCCTCGTTCTTGCATTTGCTATCCCTAAACCATTTTGCTCAGTGATTTGAGAGCAAAAACATTGGTTTGAGGGACCATGTAAGATAGAGAACCATGGGACCAACCTTTGGAAGCTGAGTGATACTTCATTACTCCATAGCCTGCACCAAGAAGTCTTGTGGGTGTGTGAGCAAGGCTCCATAGAGCTCTATTTTTCACATATTGAGTTCTATTGACCCACTTTTCCTACATATAGTAATTAATGTAAGTTTTTTTATTAATATTTTAGAGCATGTAGTCGGTGGTGACCAAGTGGAGCATGATCTGGGTACACAACATCAGGAATGTGATGTTCCCCAATCAGGTAAAGAGGACCACTATTATTCCTTTAAACAAATATAATTGTAATTGGTTTTTAGCATTAATGTAAACTGTAGTATTTCAACTCCAGATGATCTAGAGGGTGTTTAGCATGTTGAGGTTGAGGCTAGACAAAATGATGTGGCCCCATCAGGTAAAGAGAAGCACAATAGTTATGTTCTCTAAATTAATGAAATGCTTGTAACAATAATAATAAAATGTTTTGAATTTAACCCATTTCTTTGTTATTGCGGAGGACTCCCCTTCGCTTCAGTGTCCTCGTCCTCTGTATAGGACTAGGCATACACCGAGATCACGAGCAGAGGGCAGAACAACTATAGAGGGGGGAAATGATGAAGAAACAGATGTTCCACTTAGTCTTTTCATAGCTTAAAAGAAAAAAGAAAAAAATAAATGATTGTAATCTACCTTATTTGATAATGACTGATTTTTTATGTGTTAATGAATGTAATTATGTGGTAATTAATGGTTATCAATTATATGTGTTAATTAATAGTAATGAATGTTGTGTGTTAATTAATATCAATCAATGTTATGTGTTAATGAACGTTATTTGATATTAATGAATGAAAGTTATATTTTATTAATGGTAGAAAGAATGAATGAATGAATGTTATAACATGTTAATGGGGAATTTAGAGTGATGTTAGGGGGGGGAGGGGCCAAATGAGCTTCCACCTTCATGTGGTTGGCCTTGTTAAGTAGAGAATATTAAACTATTCTCGAAACCAAGCGAATCTCAACAAGATAACACACTTTTCAATATTTCATTATTTTACATAGTTAATCTTATTGAATAATGTATATTGAATCTTAATTGTAGGGTCCAATAGAGCCAACACGAACAAAAAAACCACAAGTTGCTGGGTATAATGAACTCCCATATTGTCTTGTATGTACACTAACAATATGAGTTGCTTCTAGTGCTGATATACATGGCTGGACTGCAAAAGTTATGAATATGCCTCATCCTTGTAAGTTTTTTTATTACTTGTCATTTTCTTTAACATTTCGTTACTTCATGAATGAGATGTTTTCAGATGTCTATTCCATGAATACCTCTCTATTGTATGCTTCATGATTGATGTGTCTTCAGCATGTCCACTCCATGATAACCTTTCTCATATATGTTTGTACCTTATGTGTATTTATGTATTACTTCATGGTTTACATGTATGATTCATGCCTTGCATGTATTCATATGTATGGTTTGTGCTTTACATAGCTCCTTCATGCCTTATGAGCATTACTTCATGCCTTGCAGTCTTCTCAAAATATTGTAAAATCATTCAACAAGAAAAAGAGTAGGAGAGGCTACATACCAAAATAAATTAGATCTCCCTCTTTATTTCTTCACTTTTTTCCCTATTTTCTTCCTCCCTTCTTTATCACTTCCCTTTTTCTTTATTTTTCCTTGATATAACTCACCTTTTCTCCTTAATGTTCTTCAAGAATCCAAAGACTCCTTTACACTCCCCACTTTACATCCATGGCAAGTACCTCCATAACTTCACTTAGTGTGAAGTAATTATTATCCTTACATATATCTTTCTTATAACCTTCATATATCTTTCATATATCCTTACATATATTACCATCCATATATATATCGACCTCATTCTAAGACTTTGAATCTGCCTCTTCTACCTCATTATGTGACGACAAAATGTGAGGATTTAAGAGAAGCTTCAAATAATAGTAGCCCTTACCATTGGTTCAGAAAGAGTCTCATATTATGCCTCCTAGATTGGATGGCTCTGATCCTCATCACACTATTCAACTTTGTCCTCCTCACTGGATTGTTTGCACTCGTGATGACAAAATTGTGAAGATTATATTGCAACAATTTTTCATTTTTTTTTCTTGCTTCTTATTCAACTCTTTATATGTCCTAAAATTGTATGAGCCAAATAGCTTCTACTCTTGTTGATAGTTTGTTGGCTTTGAACAATGGCTCCTTCGAAGAAGCGTGATCCTTGTAATTTTGGCCTTCCTTGTAATTTTTGCCTTCCATGATGTGAAAAAGAGGTTATGTTATGAATAATGGTCCAGATGATTTAGTTATTTCTTATTATGTTGAGTATGAGTAAATTTGGGCTTCCTTGGATATGGTCACTATTTTGTACTAACTATTGTAATTTAGTGTGATTTGAGCATGGACTTCAAGTAATCATGAGGGTGGAAACAATCTTCAAGTGTTAGGGGGTATGCGGTCTTGACCAAGGAATGAAAGTATCGGGAAAGTACAAGTGATTCATGTGTAGATCAATGTATCATTCACCTATTAATTCCTAGCAACATTCTCAAATAAACAAGCAAAGAGGTATGTTGAGTGCATATATACATTCTATGTTGCCATGATATAAGTAAGATATCAAACACGTAACTTAGATTGATTTGCAATTTCATTCATAAATATTAGATCTTCCTTGTGGATTTTTGAATGCATAATGTCTCGTTGATTTCAATATCTTTATTGCAAGTACTCTTTTCAGCATGAAACTCCACTCATTGAGGTCTCTTACTAAATGCAAGTAACTTATCCTATCAATGATGATATGTTTTGCATGCATTTTATGGGGAAATATTATTAATAGCTATGGTTGGGTTGTTAATTATTTTGTGAAAATATATACAAGTAGATTGGGACATTAGAGTTATAAACATCATAAATTGTGTTTGAGATCATTGTCCTAATTGTAACAGTCAACCACCATTGGCCCAAGGCCACACCAACACGATTGTGACACCAAGGTTTGTGCATACTAGTGTAAGGGCTACTCTTAGGACATTTCATTACCATTACCTATACACACCTAATGGGGTTTCCAAACACAATTTGTTTGAGTAAGCAGTATCATTGGTAAACTTGTGATTGTCACAATTGGTACCCTTAGGACAGTCATTAATATTTGGTCTATGACACTTTTTTATGGCTTCTAAATGATTCTATGGGGTGTGCAGGGGTCCCACACATCTCTTCCAACATTCCATCAGGCACTTCACTCTCACCTATCTTATATTCCACTATCTCTATGTTGCTATCCCAAAGTTCCGATACATGTTGTTAACATTGCTTTGATAACTCCAAATTCATATCTAAGCTCATCCTAAGGTAACATGTTCATAGTCAATCAATAAGCTTTCTCTATGTGATTTTAAGTAAGATATTGATCTATATAGTTAATTTTGTGATTTATTTGAGGGATACATCCATTGTCAAACCTTAAGAAAAAATTTGTTCCATATCCTAGATTTATTTTGTTTTAATTCTCAGTGAGAAATTTTCAATAGTAATAAAGTGGTATATATCCTTATATTTCAATGACAAAAGATTGGTTATTTGAATAAATACATATAAACATAAAACATATTTTTCAAATTGCTTTGATATATTATGTATAACAAATTGCTATAGTTGCAAATTGCTTTGATATATTATGTATAACAGATTGCTATAACCAAAATTTTGTGCTATACTTTTGGATCCAATACTTGTTATTTTGGATTTTAGATAGCATGCCTTGCTAGATTACTTTAGACTATAGGTGTAGATTCATTGTGGTTTATGCTAAAATAATTCAAACAATTGTGCATAGTTTATGGGTAACTTCACTTAAGAAACTCATGTCTCATCTCAATTATGTTCAATTACATTGTCAATTTGAAGATTTGGTCAAGTTTGAGGTAGGAACTCAAATTCCTCCTTTGTTGGAAATGAATTGTTGAGTGAATTAAAGTATTCTTCTAATTTAAATCTCTCCATTTGGATGATTATATGATCTGTATGAACCAAATTTGGAAATTTTGAGTATATATGAGGTTATGTTGTTCAATTCTATTTGGGATGTTGAAATGACAAATCGAGGGAGTATTGTATTGTTGAGTTGGCTATTCTTGCATTTTCATTTTATGCACTTTGAAATTTCAAGGTTTTTGAGGTCCATCAGCTAAGGGTGTTTGTCTTGGTCCCATAGACTATTTAGTCTCGTGGACATCATTAAAATCATTCATTCATTCATTCATCAATGGTAATTGGCCTCATGACTGGTTTTTGGTCCAAACTTGGGAATTATTGAAAAGTGGTATTTGATGATTTTGAGATGATATTCTATTATGGAATCATGATAACATATATGTGAATTTTGATAAGAGATCAATTGGGGTCCATTCTCTTGGTGTTGTGCCCAATTGAGTATGTCTTGCTTATGTATGAAAATGGCATTTTTCAATTGAGACAATTTGATGTATTTGAGATGTCTTGCATTTAGATATGGCATGAGCTTAGTCCTAGAGTGAGTCTAGAGAGTGGCTCCCACTTGTGTCCCTCATTTGAAAGTGGTACACTTGGCATTTAGTTTTGGGGATTTTTGTAATCAAGTGATAACATAACAATAGACTTGGGTTAAAATAAATAACAAGATAATTGGTTCCTTGAGCAGGCCTTGAGCACTATCACAATACCAAGGGTGTTTTTGGAAGGCATGCTCACACATGGAGCATTGGGACTTGTGCGAAGAGGCATGCCCACTCACACAAGGATTATGTGATCATTGTTCTTGTTCACATGAGAGAATGCTTGGTTCCATATGGTCCAT
Organism: Cryptomeria japonica; assembly: GCF_030272615.1. Classification (NCBI taxonomy): domain Eukaryota; kingdom Viridiplantae; phylum Streptophyta; class Pinopsida; order Cupressales; family Cupressaceae; genus Cryptomeria; species Cryptomeria japonica. The sequence continues at coordinate 127,739,486 of NC_081407.1, read as the reverse complement.
CCCCAAGAGCACAGACGATGAAAGACATGCCCACAAATGGAGCATTGGGACTTGTGCAAAGAGACATACCTGCTCATGTAGCAAAGGGATTGTGTGATCATCATTCTCATCTATATGAGACAATGCTTGGTTCCATATGGTGCGTCCCCATGAGCACATACAATGAAAGGCAAGCCCGCACATGGAGCATTGGGACTTGTGCGAAGAGACATGCCCACTAATGTAGCATAGGGATTGTGTGATCGTTGTTCTCGTCTATATGAGAGAATGCTTGGTTCCATATGGTATGGAGGAAGGGAGAAGGGGAGAGAGAGAGAGAGAGGCACCTTGTATGCGTTTGAGAGGGGGAGACAATACACTTACATGTGTATATGTATGTTTAATATATTATATATACATATATTATATGTATATAAATATATTATATATACAATATCATATTATACACATTATATATTACATATATTATATGTATATACACATATTATATATAGAATATCATATTATACAATAGTGCGTATGCACTACTTACACTATAAGTACCTCATATGCGCTTTTGACTATTTAGGCTTGGAAATAGGTCTGGATGAAAAAGCTACGGTTTGAAAGTTTGATTTCCCTCCATTTCTCTCATTTTTGACGTGTTTTATTCTATCAACTTGATTTATTGACTTTTTCATCATCAGGTTTACACTTCATCAAGTAGGTATTTCTAAAATTACCACTATATTTTCACCCATCTTTTGAACTTTCTAACCATATATTTTTTTTCAATTTGAACAACAATAACATATTATTATTGAATTTCTTTTACCAATGTCTCCATAGTTCTCACAAACATAGGTGCACCATTTTTTGCATAACTTTTGATATACTTATCCAAATTTAAAAAACTTTATATATTATTGTATTGCACTTGATTCTTTACAATTTAAAAAAAAAAAATTGTATTTTCAATTTATTTAGTGCAACTTATGCTTCGCGCACGAACAGGTACCTAATTTTTAGGATGTGCTTGATTGGAAAAATCACTAAAAAAAATACTCAACAAAAAATTACAAAAAAATACACATCTTCTAGTGCTCACTCTTATCTATCTTTCTGCCAAAGGGTTTGTCAAAATACTAAATCTAACTATGACTTTTTGGATGCTCACGTCAGACACTATGTTATGTTTTTCAGAAAAAATGAGGGTCATTTTTTCGTGCGCGAAGGATTTGACCCCCTTAGTCTTATCCAATTTTCTTAGTCTTATCCAATTTTGAAAAAGTTTAGTATTTTGGAAACTAGATTCAGAGTACTACAATATTTGTTTTTTGATTATCTTCATATCTTGAGTGGATGACTTTCAAATTTTGTCTCCAAGTTCAGGGTCACCTGATTTCAAAAAAAAAGTGTCCACTTATACCCCTTCCGACCACCATCTTTGTGCCCTTACCGATGATTAATAATTTTAACGTTTAATCTTAGTGGATCCTCCCAATAATGATGATGATTATTTCTAAATTTAGTCTGATTGGGTCACTTCAACTTAATCATTACTAAAAGAGGGTGTAAGCTCAGCAAGGACGTAGCCTGTGAGCTAAACGACAACTCAAACCAGCTCAACAACAACTCAAACCGTGAAGAGAAAGACGAGCACGCCTATAAGTTTTGCATCACACATGAGAAAACATGCAAAAGCCGAAGAATTTTGAAAGGCGTTATTTCTAATTAGTAAGGATGAATCATGGCATTGTGCTGTTAGTGTTGGTAGCTACTTTGAGTGTTGTAGACCATCATGGTTGTAATGGACAACAGAGCACTCTTAGTCCTCTTTCTCTTCCTCCTCCTCCTCCTCCTGAGCCCGCCATTGTTGTAAATTGTTGTAATGAACAATTTATTCCGCCTCCGCCTTTTGGACTACCACTACCACCTCCTCTTCTCGATGGTTCTGATCCAAACAATTACTATTACTATGAGGATGACTCTAAGACTGGTATCAATATTGTGATGATAGTTGTGGTGGCGGCCATAGCTATTGTTCTCATCGTCGCCCTTGTCTTCATTGAAAGGAAATTTAGGATCCTCTCATCGTGCCTTAAGCCATTTTACACAATACTCGAGAGCATTGGTAAGACCCTTAATGGCATTTCAACAGGCATCAGCGGCGTTTCAAAGGGCCTGGATAACATTAATTCGGGCATCGGCAAAATTTCTACGGGCATTGACAAAATTTCTAAGCGCCTACATGATATTTCTCCAGAGTGCAAAGTGTCTGTGACTGTAGTGCCATGTCCTAGTTGTGGTAAGTATAGTAATTCAAGTAGTTCTGATTCTACCTGTGATACATGTCGTGGTTCTACCAACTCTCCAAGCTCTAGTCCATGTCATTGTTAGTACTTGTCTATAATTACACCTACATCTAGTAGCATGCTATTGTCAACCTTTGTAGTGTCACGTCGTGGTTATATACATCTGGTTGCTTCTTCAGAGTGAAACGTGCATGTTATTGGAGTGTCATGTCTTAGTTGTGGTTCTATCTACTGCACGATCTTCTATCCATGTTATTGTTAAGTATTGGTCTATAGCTATTATAAGTAGAGTTATAATTGCAGTACATGTAATTGTTTCTAAATGTCTATCTTTGTATCATCATTTAGTGGTTATATATGTATCGATGCCATTTGTTTGAAGTGCAATGTGTTTGTGATTGTAATGCTATTTTTTAGTTGTGATTCTATTTATGGTACACGTTATTGTGGTTCTATCTATTTGTACAAGTTTTAGTTTGTATCATTTCTAGTGTTTGTTTATATATATTATGTAATAGTTGTAATTATAGTATATATGTAGTTTCTTTTAATTGTCTATCGTTATGATGTCATTTACTGGTTATCCTTCATTCCATGGAATTGTTAGCATTTGTCTATTTTCTATTGTTATGTAATGGTTCTTCTTAAAGTTTATATAGAAAGCTTGTCTTTGATATAATGTAAGAATAAATTTTTCTACTAATAAAATATGTTTTATCTTGTGAAGTCATATATAAAGAAGAATTGGATAGTTATGATCATGCAATGAATTTTTAGTTGAATACTTTTATAGAGTATTTATTTCTCATTTTAAATGAGAATTATAATAATGATTGAGTTATTATTAGTTATCAATTGATTTGTTAAGAAAAATCTCTTATGGATTAATTCTTTAGTTTTATGAAAGAGAATTGTAACACTAAAAAAAATTCCTACAATTTTGTGAATTATATGCAATATGGTTTTTGAATATATATTGTTCTCAACTGCATTCCCTCAATTTGTTTTTAGCGATTTCATAGTTTAAATTATAACTGAAGTAGAAGTTAGATATTACTAGATGTTATTAGTAATGCTCTATTATAATAATTGTATAGCACTAATTGCAGAAAATTTCAATTATTCCTAGTCATTTTGCCAAACATAAAGACTGGTAATAGAACATTGTTATGATAAATGTGAGTATAAAATAACATAATTTATGTTTTATAGATCATGGACCAAAAGTTACCATGAGTAAGTTTTTATAAACTTATAATCAACCAAATAAAATATTGAAAGAATATCATCTAAATATTTGAAATTGGGTACAAATTTCATTTTGAATTGTGAATTTTAATGAATGTTGAAAGAATATAATTAGTAGAAAGGACACCCACCATGAAATTGATGATGGTAGGATATAGAAGGTAATGTTACTCCTATAGACCATACCTTCAAGAATGGGAGACTATCAAATCACAGATGAATGCATTGTTGGGAGGGATTCAAATCTTGACATTCCATTGGATTGAGACTCTATACTAATCTCATTAGTATTTATCATAGAACATCAGATCTTACCTTGTTTCCTATTACCATTTTTCTATAATACTTCTACTCTAAATTTTAAAGATAGCATGTGCATCTCCTCACAAAATTTGAATTCTTCCACTTCAATAGAACAATTGTAAGGTTCTTCAATGGACCAAAGAAATCATATGGAAGGTGTGTGGATTAGATAATTCTTTTATCCTATGCACGTGATATATTAATTGATAAATTTAACAATTAATTTCTTTATTTTATGGGCCACATTAGCATTTATAAGAGATGCCCATTTATTATGAGGTTTTCAATAATTATATCATGTCAATGTATATACCATCAAAATTTAAGCCCCATTTTGCTCATATTATTTGTCATGTTAGCATTACAACATTTTAAAAAAATTATTACTATTAAAAAATGATCAAAGATGAACAATGCAATTAAATTAATTATTTTAAAATATGTAAAAGACACCTAAATAGTTCTTCAAAAAATATTAAAAAATTTAAATTAAATATAAACATAACCCAAAAGAAATTATTTTATCTTTAGTCCCTAAATCCAAATTATCTAACTCGTCTTCTAAATTTAAATTATCTAGAATTATAGGAAAATTGCAATGACTAGGTCCTTCCTACGATATTTTAATAAACTCTTATTCTTGAAATCTAAATCGTAATTGTATTACCAATGATTTCTCATACATTTCTCATAAGTAGGCAAGTCCTCTCTTACACCAAATTCTTTGCCAAATTTAGAGCACACAAAAAATTTGGTACCATGCTTTCACTTGTAGTTTTTCTATTATTTATAAAATCCCTTTAGCAGTTTTATATGGGAAAAGTGAATGTTTTCCTTGTATCTAGTATATAGTAGAAGCAAGGTTCCAATGTTATTTGAGGTAGTAGGGATAATGTCCATCTCGACGTGTCTAATGATTTAAAAATCTATCTTGTTGGAAACTACAAATCTTAAGCTCCTTATTTTTAACTCTCTTAAGCTCCTTAATAATAGAATTAATTTTGACATTACAAACCTAGCATCTTTTGAGTCTTAAAAAATAACGTTAACCTAGAAATTAATATATTGGGTATGATTCTAATATTTATAGATTCTGTTTTATAGATTCTATATATTCTTTTGGAATTTGGGTACAAAATTTAAAATTGCATTTATTAAAATTTTGTAAATCTTTATTAATGAATTAAAATTTGTGCATATATTGTGATTATGGAGTTCCATGAGACAATATTTCTTTAACTAATTTTGTCAGATACTTGAAATTCCTTGTATATGATTGCACATTTTCTATACAAAGAACTTTAAGTATTTGGCAAAATTAGTTCTATGGGATAATAATTCTTTAACTAATTTTGTCAAAAACTTGACGTTCCTTGTATATGCTTGCATATTGTTAAGGTGTTTCCTACAATTATAACATCTTACAATTTTCCTCTATCATATATACTTTGATGGATGTCAACAAGCCATATTCCAATTCTTCAATTTTGGGTGCTTTTGGGAAGGACTATGGCACCTAGTGCCCTAATCCACAAGGACTATGGAACCTAGAACCATATTCCACAAGGACAATGGAAGCTAGCACCATAGTTCAGCTAGAAAAGGGTGAAACATAGGCAAATGTTGAATCCATAGGTTTCTAGGAAAATCATCTCATGAGTTTATGACGGTAGTTTGGATGTGAAAGGGCAAAAATTGGTTGAAAAGACCTAAAAGGAGGCACACTATGGAAAGGGACCAAAAAGGAGAGTGAAATTGTAAGGGGTTGCAATTTATGACACTATGATTTAAATCACATATTTGGAATAAAGGAATTATTTCTTGGTATATAAGTTTCATAATGTGGAGATTGAATATTTATGCTCTAAAATAATGCTCTTAAGATATCATATAGAAAATTTAGATTAAGAGTTACCAACTAGTTCAAACACCCATCTAAATTGGATTTAAGTTGCCCAACTTAGATTTGCAAAATCTAGTGGATTCCAATATATATAGAGAATTGATGGGATTTTTTTGTACTTAACAATTGCTTCAATATACATATCATATATAGTGAACATGGTACCTAGATTTGTGTTATAATCTAAGAAAACACACTAGATTGTATCTAAGAAGGTACTCAAAGATGAAGGAGGAACATTTAGTTAGAGTCTCATATGTCACTGATGCTAGGAAAATATAAAAATGGCAAAAGTGGGAATGGGTACTATGAGAACAAATAGTGAAACCCCAAAGGATGATGGTGATGGTGAAGGGAATGGAATCGATGGATTCTTTATATTGTTGATGGATATGTTAAGTATTTGGCTTTAGCTTCCACCATGGGCACGTGATGTGTTGGCTTTGTGTCTATTGAAAGAGGCTTGTCTTTGGTTAATGATGGTGTTGGTGCTTGCTATTCTATGACAAATGATGATGTTGTTGGTGTTACCACTACTCAGGACTTTTTGGCTATTTGTGGTGTGGTTGGAGACAATGGTGGGGTTTTATTGGAAGAGGAATACCATTTTCCTTCTTCCCCATCTTCATTTGATATCTCATTTTTTTATGGTGATGACCTTGATGAACACGATGACCTCCTCTTGAATATCCTCTCGGATGCTCGTTTGATGGAGAATAATATTGTTGACATTCTTGTGGTTAATGACATCAATAGTGATGATTTATTTGGTATGATAAAAGGGTTTACATCCCATTGTTCAGGTCGTTTGGCTTCCTTGTTAGAAAACACAATTTTGGATTTTCCATAACTTTTCCATCAAATTTCTTTGATTGTTTTGTTTAACCTTTTGATAAGTTGGAAGACTATGTTGGGAAGGCTACCGAGGATGTTATCACTCCCTTGAAGTGTGTGAAGATAGACATAAATTTTTGTGTTCCTATAAATGTTGCTTCTTCACCTTTGGTTAATTTTTTTGACCCAACCACTATTGTGAGTTCTATTGTACCTATTGTAGGTTCTTCTTTAGAACAATTGACCTTTTTCTGGACCCAACCCCTAATTTTAGCTCTAATATTCCTATGAATTCTCCTTCTCTACTAGTAGCTATTCTTGATCTTAATGCTAAGGGTGTGGAGGAAGTCTTTTCTATTTGGAAATATGTTATGGGAATTTATCCTTTGGATATTGATGATGCGCAGATTTACATTGATGTTCTTGATTCTATTCTTATTGAATCATCTATTTGTCTTAGGAGCTCAGTTGTAGGAGATTCTATGGTAATAAAACCAATAAAAATAATGTTATAAGATGGATCATTTAGGTTTTGAAGCTTCACGAAAGGGTTGAGGTACAATCTATGTTGAATGGTTTTTTCCTCTTTTCATTTTCTTGCCAAGAGGATAGCTCTAGGATTCTTCATAAAGGCCCCTATTTTTTTGGGTTTAAAATGTCTTAGTCTTCAAATTTGGTCTCTTGGTTTCGACCAATGAAAGATATATTCAAGTTTCCTATTTGGATTCGTCTACTAGAGTTATCTTTAAATTTTGGACAATATTGTGCTATTAATAAGATCACTAAATTGATGAGGAGGCTATTGATTGCTAGATTTTGTGCATTTGTGGACAGAAACTAAAAGCTCCTCACTTAGATTCCATTTTCTTCAAAATTTGGTACTTAGCTGCACTAAATAGAGTATGAATTCTTGATGATCTACCATTCTTATGTTAAAGTGGGTCATGCCTCAACTGCCTACTTGATAAATAAATAAATAAAAATTCTAGAAGAAGAAGGATTTACCAAATCCCAAGATGGATTCCCTTATTCTCCTTGACGAGGTTGAAAGTAGATATTAAAGGTAAATCTCAAATGGATTGTTCAATGATGGACTCCTCAATTAATGGTTTAGGCCTTGTTGATGGTTTTGTTAGTGATTCAATGATTCTCCTTTCAAACAAAAAAAGATTCATACAGAAGGATCCCCATTTTGAGATTAAGGAAAGATCTTTGGATCATTTTTAAAACCACCTTAACTTAGAGTGGGTTCTTTAGTTTTTGTAAGTATCTATTCTTAATAGTATTTTTTTGGTACAACCTGTTGTTCGTTGATGTCTGGTTGTTCTTAAAGATTTACCCTTTACTCTATACAATATTTAGAGCACTTTCAAAACCCTCATTATCTTAGCAAATAATATATTAAGTTTAAATTCAAATAATAGGTCGCATCTATAGTTTGAGGCTTATTTAAAGCCAACACTAGTTGTTCAAGTTATTAAGCATCACATTTCGAGCCACTCCTTTGCTAGAGTAGGTCTCTATGTTTGAGATAAAAAAAAATTCTTATTTAGAGAAGATTTGTATAAAAAGACCAGTTACCCCTATTTAAATTCAAATTTTATCTTTGGTGGGTCAAAATTGGAAGTCAAACAATCCCTTTGGCAATAATTTTGTGAAGATAAGATTGAATCATGTTAATTAGGAGTCAACACTTGTATGAGAGAATATTCTTAAACCTAAAGCTCTTCCTTATTCTAATCTAGCTTTTGGGGCTATTAGTGCAACTAATTTATGAAGATTTTATTGTATTTTGATAGATTTATTAAGATATAGCAATCGTAATTTCCCAAAGCATCTAGTTCATGAAAGTTCCCAAACACTTAGACATCTAATTTGGCTTCTTTCTAATAATGATTATGAAAGAAAAATATTCCCACAGTGTCCATTGATATACTTGGTTTATCTATGTTGTAAATGATTAAAGCATTATAGTTTAATTGATTAAGTTTAGTTAATGAGGATGGTGGTGACCTTTAATAATACCATCCAAAAATATTCAATTTTTTTGGAAATATTAACTAAGTCAAATTTAACTTTCCAAAATTTTATATATCAAATTATTTTCAATAAATTTGATTTTAAATACTATTACACAATAATAGAGAAAATGTCTATCCAACCCTTAGGATACACCAATATAGGAATTACCCTTATACATCATTAGTTATATATTGGTGCATCCTATGGACTAGATAGCCACTTCCAAAAATATGATCTTAACAATATTATGTTAATAATCTTTACAATTTTTTATGTTTACCTAAAATTGTATGCCAATGTTCTTTAGTGAAGATTGAAAGTAAAATCTATCACTCATGATTGTAGTTTATTTAATGGATGATAGTGAGCATTTTTTTGTTTAGTTTAGCTATTACTTTTTTATTTCTTGAAAATGAAATGTTATCAAATAGTAGTCAAAATGTTGCTTTCAATATAATGTTTTTTTATGTGACTATCATGATTCTTTTGTCCCTAGTCTTTACAAAGATACCATTGAATCAAATTTAACATAAAAAATAATCTTGATGAACTGGTACCCATTATGTAATTGAATTATCTCAATTCAAAAACATACATGATCTAAAATACTATTACACAAATATATTAAAAAAATTACATATTATGATTTAGACATTTCATCGCAACAAACAAAATAAACAAACAATAAACAAAATAAACAAAATTAAAAATTGTGACTTAGACATTTCATCACACCTATGTGACAAACATGACTAAGCATTACAAAGGAAGTGGAAATGGAATGTACGGTAACACTTAAAAATTCCCTTAAATAGAGTAGAATGATTAAAAGAAGAATCTTTTTGTTTCTAATATAAGACAACAATAATCTTTGAACACGAGGAAAAGTCATACATTCTTAAATTATAAATGAATATTAATTATAAATAAATATTAGAGAAATAAGAAACGGAAATGCAATGTCAGCATAAGGAATAATCTTTGTCAGCACTGTTTTATATAAAATCACTCTCAAACTTATAATTAAGAATAATTAAAAGTAGAATATTTTGGTTTCTAAGATAGTAAAGCAATTAAAGAAGGGGACTTTTCATGGCCTAAGATATGTGATAATAATGGATGAAAGAGAAAAATTTATATGAGAGGATTGTTTATTAAAAAAATAAATATCTATTTGGAAAAACATATAGTAAAACTAAATTAATTAAGTTAAATCTTTATAAGATTTTTTTTTAATCAGTAAAATAATCATTTATATTGATTTATTGATTGTTTTAATATTAAAGGGATATAACTTCAATTTTGAATAGATCTTTTGTTCATGGAGTTGTTAGCATTTGTCTATTTTCTATTGTCATGTAATGGTTATTCCTAAAGCGTATATAAACAACTTGTCTTTGAAGTATTGTAAGAAATTTTTTTTCTACTAATATAATATTATTTATCTTGTGAAATAACATAGTAAGAAGAACTGGACAGTTATTGATCATAAAGTGTTTTTTTAGTTGAATATTTTTATAGAGTGTATTTTTGTTATTTTAAATGAGAATTATAATAATGATTGAGTTATTATTTATTGGTTATCAAGTGATTTGTTAGGAAAAAAATGTTATGGATTAATTGTTTAGTTTTATAAAAGAGAATTGTAGCACTAAAAAAAATTCCTATAATTTTGTGAATTATAGGGAGTATGGTTTTCGAATATATATTGTTTTCAAGTGCATTCCTTCAATTTATTGTTAGTGATTTCATAGTTGAAATTGTAACTGAAGTAAAAGTTAGATATTGCTAGATGTTATTAGTAGTGCTCTATTATAGTAATTGTATATCGCTAATTGTAGGGAAGTTCAATTATTCCTAGTCATTTTGCCAAAAATAAATGAGTCAAGACTAGTAATAGAACATTGTTATAATAAATGTGAGTATCAAATAACATAATTTATGTTTTATAGATCATGGACCAAAAGTTACTATGGGTAGGTTTTTTATAAACTTATAATTGACTAGATACAATATTGAAAGAGCATCATCTAAATATTTGAAAAGAGGCAGAGATTTCTTTTTGAATTGTGAATTTATTTATATGGTGTATTGTCTTCATATTGATTGGTGAATTGTAATGAATGTTGAAAAAAATATAATTAGTAGCAAGGACATCCATCATGAAATTGATGAAGGTAAGATAGAAGGTAAATTTTATCCTATAGAATATACCTTCAAGAATGAGAGACTATCAAATCAAATATGAATGAATTGTTGGGAGGGATTCAAACTTTAGAATTCCACTATATAGAGACACTTATCATAGAACACAAGATCTTACCTTATTGCCCATTATCCATTTTTCTATAATACTTCTATTCTAAATTATAAAGATAGCATATGCATGTCCTCACAAAATTTTAATTATTCCACTTCAATGGACCAAAGAAAGCATATGAAGGTTTTCTCTAGTTTCAGTGCTCTACAACTTGTTTGTGCCAGGGTTTCCTTCGTGTGTGTGAGCCTCCCATCGACGCGAGGGCCGGACAAGCCTCATTCACTGAAGGAATGTACGGTCCCTCCTTCCGATGCCCGTTGGGTTGTTTTTCTCCTCCACATTCATTAGATGGCACATAAATCTCATGGTGGTGAGTGTTCTCTGTCATCGAACAAGACCTTCAAAGAAGCCCTAGTTGATCGCCCCAGCGTGCATTTGGATGCGGCGTTTCTTTTGCAACCAACGACTTCCCTTGACTTTGACAACGATGGAAAAGGTAAGAACTCTAAACCTACTAGACTCATAGTTAGACCTAATTCTCTTATGGCCCAGGCTATTTATTTAAAAAATAATAGACTTAAGACTTCTGCTATTTTCTTTGTTGCCTTGGATTTGAATGCTCTTCCCTTGCGCAATTTTATCAATAGTTGGTTCCAAAATGTATGGGGAAAGAAACTCAAGTTCTTTGTATCATTTTGCAGAATGATTCAAAGAGGCCTTTTCATTATTTTCTTTAACTCTCCTAAGTGGCAATATGAAGTTGTTAAAAAACAATTTTGGAATGTGGGGAAGTGTTGCTTTAGGGCTTTAAGTTGGTCACTTGAGACTAAAAAAGAAGAAGTTATGGCAGTGTCATGCCCTAGATGGGTTCTGGTCTAAAATGTTCATTCATTCTTCTAGAAATTTCTTCCTAAAGCCATGGCTAATCTTGGTGATGTGATCAGAGTCGATAATTCTGCTAGTCTCCTTTGACATCTTGATGCTAGGATGCTTATTGCCATTTACCCTGGTATTAACCTACCTAGAAAGCTAGTTGTTGACCTTGATGAGGAGTCTTTCTCCTACCTTGTGAAATTCTTGGGGGACTTTAATGCTTGTTTTTATTTGTAAAATGGATGGACACCTTTGTAGAGATTTCCCACTCCTTGTGAAGCCCAAGCCCCCTTTTGGTCTCAGTGCGGATTCACCTCCTTCTGTCATTGATGGCTCTCCACCCTTGGCCCCTCCCTCCTCCCCTTTGCCCTCCTTGCCTACCTCCATTTTGGTCTCTGGTTGTGCTTCACCAGTTGACTCTACCTCTCCCTCTCATTTCCCCCCTCCTCCTTCTACCCTCGCCGAGCCCCACCCCACCCCCTCCTCTCACCCTGGGTTGCCCGACTAAATCTATACCCCATCCCTTCCCCCCGAATGCTCAACAACTAGTTTTACAAAAGATTATGAGCCGAACAGTAATTAGGAAGATAATTGAGAATCTTTTTACAGAAGACAACAAGCATGTTGTTGCTAATTCAATTGACAACTACAACACTCCTACTATGGATAGGGGTGGGTTTGTAGGTTCCCATGCCCTCATTCTTAGTAGTGCTAATGAGGTTCCTAAAGTGAGGTCCAATAGGGCCATGCAAGTTGTTTCTAAGGTCTCCTTGGAGGCTAATTCTCAGGACTCAATTTAAGTCGATTTTGAGATTACAAGGGCTTATAATTTTGAGGTCCTACTTATTGATATCCTAATTTCTGTTGAGCCCTCAAGCACTCCTCCCTTCAGGATCCCCAGTAACCCTAATAGGAATGAGGGCTTGAACCTTGTCAAATACTCCTCATCCACTAATATGAATGCTTTTTTTGAAAATACTAAGGCCATAAGAGCCTCTGTTGTAGGCAGTGGTTTCAGCAAGGAAGGCTTGGATTAGAAGAAATGGGCTATAGTGCCTTTTTCTTCTTTTTTTGTTCAAAGGATGATTGAAAAGGCTATGTCTGATATTAGAATTTAGAGTTCTTCGAAGAAGACTCATAGGCCCCACAAGATGTCTAAGAAGAAGACCTCTTCCCATTTAGGGGCTAACCAATCTACTGGTCTTAAAAAACATAGAGGTAGACCATTGGGGTCAACCAATAAAAAAGTAATCTAGGCCCCCCTAAGAAGCATATCCCGAAATGTTATATCCTTTAGGACCCCCATGGACACTAATCGCTAATTATTCCTCTATGACCCTGCATATCATCTCTTGGAATGTTTGGGATTAGAGTCCCTAGATAGAAAATATGTCATTAAAATATTTCTTAGACTGAGGAAAGGGGTGGATTTCCTAATGTTGTAGGAGCTAAAATCAGTCAAATTTGTTCTTGACATAAACCTGAACTGTATATGGAGGGATGCTACTCAATTTAGCACTAAACACATCAAAGTGAAGGGGGGCACTTCCATTCTTGTGTCAAGCAAGTGGGCTAAGTTTGTAGATATGTGGGGTATCTCTCCATGCAGCATAGTTGTTTGGCTCAAGATCAACTTCAATGGTACCTTTTTTAGTATCATCTCATTATATGCCTCCAATGATCATAGAGAGTTCATTACATTATGGAAGTGGTTGGCTAAATTGGATGATATCCCCTAGATTATTGGGAGGGATTTTAACATGATTGAAAATGATGAGGACAAGAGTGGAGGTTCTAAATTTGAATGGAAGCCAAATGAGAGGTTTCCTTAGAATAGGATGATCAACAAGCGGAGCTTAGTGGATCCTATATCTGGAAGGAAACATGATTATGGTGCTATTTGGTATACTTTGTGTAACTATCAACAAGTGTCTTAAAGGATCTACATCAGATTGGATAGGTTCTACTTTAATAGGGTTGCCTTCAATGAGATTTATGGGCTTGATTATGTGAGTGTCAAGACTAGCCCCTACACTATGTCTTATCATCATCCCATTGCCATCTCCATCTGCCCCGTTTTGTCCCCCATCACCAACCATCGCCCTTCAGATGGCTTTGCCCTCAATGTTGGCCTGCTTAAAGATAAATGTGTCACCCATGCTGCCTTCCTCGTTAGACAATACAATTCTTGGTTCCCTACCTTTGAGAATGCAATTGATAGATGAAATCAAAATGTTGACAATTGGAGAGCCCTTTTTTAGATTGTAGGTAAGAATAAAGTAATGGATGGTAGGAAGGTTGAGCTCGATCTGCATAACCATCTCTTGGAAGAAGAAGACTTTATTCAAAAGCATAAGGATGACATTGAGACAACCTTTCACATCAGGGTTACCAGAGACTCCCTAAGAGTTCTTCAGGATAAGAAGATCTAGGGGGCCAAGGTTAGAGCCAGAATTAACTAGGTGGAGTATGGGGACAAGGGATCTAAATTATTTTTAGTCTCCTCACAAATAAAGAGGCTAAGGCGTGGGTGGGCTCAATCAACGAAGGGGATAACTTTATCACTGAGCAAGAAGATATCCTATCTGCCTTCTCTAACTACTATAAGACCATGTTCACTTCAGAGGACCTGGTTCTGAATGTGGATGCTCAATTTTTTTGTTCTCTTATACCCAAGAGGATTGAGGAGGAAGATGCAATGATGCTTGATAAGGACATCACTTTAGGGGATATATCTCTAGCCATCAAATCCCTGAAGAAAGAGAAGGCCCCTGGGCCTACTATACTACCAGTGAAATTCTATCGAGTGAATTGTGATTGGATCTGTGAAGACCTACTACAACTTTATTAGGCAACCATTAATAAGGGATCCCTAGGTTGTAAGATTAACAATGGCACCATTAAACTCATTCCCAAAGAAGGAGACAAAACCCTATTAAAGAATTGGAGACCCATTACTCTTCTAAATGTCTCCTACAAAATAATGGAAAAAATTCTTGTAGATAGGTTAGTAAAGGTTCTTCCCAAAATTATCAACTCCATTCAAATAGGATTCATCAAAGGGAGATACATTCTGTAAAACTTAATTACTTGTTGGGAAATTGTCCACTGGGCAAAACAGTCCAATCAAAATGGGGCAATGTTGTTGACAGATTTTGAAAAGGCATACAATAGGATAGAATGGAACTTTGTCATGAGGATACTAGAAAGTCTTGGCCTCCCTCCTTTCTTTTCCAAGATGGTTCAAACTTTACTCTGAGATGTTTCAACTTGTGTGGAAATCAATGGCCAAAAATATAATGTTTTTACCCTATCTAGATCCATTAGGAAAGGGTGACCACTTGCCCCTACCATGTTTGTTATAGTAGCAGATGCTTTGCACTACCTTCTCAGAGATCGCTCCCTTTCCACAAGAGTATTTGGGATCAAATTGCCTAATAATTCTCAACTCCTAAATGTTCAATTTGCTGATGACATGACCATTCTTCTGGATTTATCTAAGAGCAACTTGGATGCACTAATGACGAAGCTCTTAATTTTTTGTAAGGCCTCGAGGAGAAAAATTTCCCTCTCTAAGTCTATAATGTTGAGTTGGCAATCACACCCCCCTCCTTGGTTTGATAAATACTCTATCTGATGGGGTGGCCTAGAACACCAAGTGAGATATCGTGGTATCCCTTTTATTGTTAACCCCAACCTGAAGGAGATGTGGGAATGGGTTAAGATTAAGATTGATAAGAAACTTAGGAAGTGGAACACACATTATTTATCTATGGGAGGCATATTTCAAATCTGCCAAAAGGTTCTATCTTCGTACAATATCTTCTACTCATCTACATGGTTGTTCTGTAACTATCAGTTTTCTTTTATTTAGAAATTTATTAGAGGTTTCCTATGGTCTGATGGAAAGGGAGGAAGAAAAAGGCATGCAGTCAAATGGAACTAGTGCATTATGAGTAAACACAAAGGTGGCATTGGATTAAAGGATTTAAAAACTCAAGGTATTGCCTTATCTTCTAAATGGGTCTTCAAATACCTAAAAGACGATGAACCTTGGAAAGTCCTCATAAAGCATAACATTGCAAATTATGTCCCCAAACGAGCTCCTTCTTGGAAAGGGCTTCCATTCTATGACATGGTTGCAAGGAACTTTGTTGTGAAACCCATGGGTTCTCCTATTTTTAACTCTCTTTGGAAAGCCTGGGAATGGGCTATAAGTTTTATCTACAACAATGGAATACTAAAAATGATTAGACTATATGGGGGTAGAAATATGGTGGAATTTATTCTGCAAGGATAGGCCTCTTGCTCTTCTTTAGGGGTGTTCAGCTAGAGCTTGGGCGAAGAAGGGGATTCAAGTGTTTGATGATATTTTTCATGATTGGAATCTTCTCTCTTGGCAAGAATTGTTAAGAAAAAAGGGTAGCTTTGACTCTCAATACCACACTTACTCTATTATCCATTCTTCCCTTGCCCCTTTCCCAAGTTCCCTCCTGATTTGCTCTGACCTTGACTATGTTGGATCCTATACATGGCTCTTTGATCTTCTTATGTCCAAAGTCTCCTCTAAGATCATCTACCTCACCCTTTGTGACTCTCAAGATGTTCTTTCTCACCTCTCCCATACCTGGACCCCTCTCCTTGTTGGCTATTGGAGC
This sequence comes from Cryptomeria japonica, assembly GCF_030272615.1. Taxonomy (NCBI): domain Eukaryota; kingdom Viridiplantae; phylum Streptophyta; class Pinopsida; order Cupressales; family Cupressaceae; genus Cryptomeria; species Cryptomeria japonica. The sequence continues at coordinate 127,723,091 of NC_081407.1, read as the reverse complement.
ATGATCCTTTCCTGGCTTTGGTCCTCTCCCATTGAGCCTAAAAAGAAATTCTTTATTTGGAAGTTGATTCTTAATAAACTCTTGGTGTGTCAATCTGATGGTGATATCCCTATTTGTTCTTGTTGTAGAACTCTTGATAATGTACGACATATTTTCTTTGATTTCTTGCTGGCTAAAGAGATGTGGGCCAGCAATAGTTTTTGGTTTGTTTTATCTGTCAATATTCTATGGGCCATATGGAAGATTAGGAATGATTGTGTTTTCAATAGTAGGTCCAGATCTCTTATTGAGTCTCTAAGGAGAATCATCTCTTATGATGATTCCTTCTAACTCTTCTGTTGGTATTATGGATGACTTTGTCATGTGTTGCATTGGTTTTGTCATTGATGTCAACATTTATTCTTCTGGAGGTATACATTGTTAATTTGCCACTCTGGTTATATTGGTTTGTTGTTGAACCGATACATTGTGGTCCCGACATGGATATTGACTTATCCACAGTCACCGGTATATGTTTCACCGACATCTCAGGAAGTTGATGATGACTTGTTATTATCTAGAGATCATTTGGTTATATCGAAGACATGGATTGGATGTTTACATTTGGTGTTTTTCTTATTGGACTAATCAGGTTCACATATTTTCCTTAATTGACAGATAGGTCTAGGTTATGGACCGGTACAAGATATCATGTTCCAATCAGCACGAAATGTTTTGGAAATGGTTTGTTGATTGAATAATGTGTAAATGTATTGAGCCAACATATTGTATTGCATCAAGACTTATTTTGTAATTGTAATATCTTTAATGAGCTGACCTCATAAGATCTTAGGGTTTTGCATAAATAATTGTAAGATCTTAATTTGAAGATCATTATGAGTGTATGTGAATATTGAAGATCGTTGTGAAGAACGGATCCTTGTGCGAATCACACAGATATTATCTAAAGGTTAAAGGAAAGGTTATGAAGGCATTTGGCACTCATGGTCAGAGCTTAAACCAATACTGAATCCAACATTGTAGATGCTATACTGAAGCAGTACATTGTTATTGGATTTAACCATCCAATTGTAGTCAGTGTGACTCCTATTTTTTGATTGAGCAGTGAGCTCTAGGTGGTTGGCCTTTCTACTTGTGTAGACCCCATTATTGTATTCACTCACTATTTGTAGTAGTATCATCTGATTGTGGGTAAGGTTTCCCATTGTGGTTTTTCCCCTTATAGGGTTTCCACATCAAAATCTTTGTCATGTGTTGTGGATGTTGTTTCTCTTTCTATTTCATGCATTAAGTTGTATCGGTACTACTATAACTATTAATATGTTTTACTGACATTGAGTTTTAAGTTGGAATAATTAGTTTTGGCTTGTAATTTATTGACAACTGATTCACCCCCACTCCCTCTCAGTTGTCCTTCCTGGTTCCTAACAATTGGTATCAGAGCCTAGTCCTCTTTTTGCAGAAGCCTAACAGCTTGAGGAGATCCTATGCCAACAAATATCTTTAGGAAGGACAATCCTAAACTTGATGGAACTAACTATGGTATATGGAAGATCAGAATGGAAACACATCTAAACTGCATTGGAAGAGATATATTGGATGTTACAAAGAATGGCTATGTTGGTCCTACTCTGCATAACCCTCATCCACTGACATTGGCTAAAGACTTGGAGAATGACTGCAAAGCAAGAGAAGTACTTCTAAGCACATTATCAGATCAACAAATCATGAGATTATCAGATAGATCTACTACAAAAGCTATTTGGGATAAACTGGAAACATTGAATTAAGGAGATACCAGTGTCAAAATTGTAAAATTGGAATGTTACCGGGTCAGGTATGAAAATTTAAAAATGGAAGAAGATGAAAGAATTTATGCATTTATGGAAAGAGTTAATGAAATTGTTTTAGGAGTACAATGTTGTGGAGGATCTTTAAGTGAAGATGAAATTGTTTCTAAAGTTTTGAGAGCTTTGCCACCAGCTTACAAAATGAAAGTGACTGCTATTAATGAGTTGAGAACAATTCCTAATACATCAGTATCTAGAGATACTTTGGTTGGAAAAATTTCAGCATTTGAGCTTGAAGAATTTGGTCTTGTTGCTACAGTCAAAACTGATATAGCTTTCAAAGCATCATCATCATCATCATCTAACAAATCTGATTGGAAAGCACTTTATGCAAAAGAACTTGAAGATATAAGGAGAGAAAATGAAGAACTTGAAGAACATGAAGCACTATTTGGAAGGAAGATGCCTAAAGGTCCAATAGGAAGTAAGTATGAAGGTGAAGCACCTTTCAAATGTTTTAATTGTAATAAAGATAGTCATATGGCGTCTAGGTGTCCTGATAGACATGCAAGACTAAGAGATGAAGCTAAGAGAACATATAAACCTAACTCTGAATATCAAAGATACAGATTTAAGAAAAATAGAGATAAGACATGTTACTATGCAAATGAAGGTGTTATAGATGATTCAGATGAAGATCCAGTAGATAGTGGATGGGCATTTGTTGCATTAAAAGAAGATCAACCGGTACCTATTGTCAAACTAGTAGAGCAAGCATTGGCAACAAAAATCAAAGAAAAGTATGAATGGATCATTAATAGTGGATAATCGCATCATATGACTCATGATAAAAGAAAATTCTTATCATTACAGGAAATAAATGGAGGTCTAGTAAGATTTGGAGATGACAAAGCTTGTTTAATCAAAGGAAGAGGCACTATATCTTTGGATGGTAAGCACAATATTGATAATGTTTATTATGTTGATGGTTTAAAACATAATCTCTTGAGTGTTGGACAGTTAATGGAAAAAGGATTTCAATTAAAATTCAAGAATGGAAAATGCAAAATCACAAATAAAACTGGATTGGAGATTGCAACCGGTAATCAAACTAAAGGTAATATTTTTCACTTAAATACTAGTGATAAGACATGTTTGATTGCTCATATTGATGAAAGTTGGTTATGGCATAAAGGGATTTGTCATGTGAATTTTGATTGCATTGTAAAGATCAGTTCAACTAAGGAAGTAAGGGATTTACCTAAGATTGTGAAACCTCATAATCTGATATGGAAGGAATGTAAAATGGGAAAGCAAGTTAGAACAACATTTAAGAGTATTTCTAAGAAATCCAATAATATTCTTGATTTAATTCATACTAATTTATGTGGTCTAGCAAGAAAAGGGAGTCTTCAGGGTGATAGATACTTTATGCTAATAATTGATGATTATTCTAGAATGTGATGGGTTACTTTTCTCAGGGAGAAATTAGAAGCTTTTGGGAGATTCAAGATATACAAGGAAATGGTAGAGAATGAAACCGACAAGAAAATAAAATGCTTGAGATCTGATCAAGGAGGAGAATTTACATCTATGGAATTCAATGCATTTTGTGAGGAGAATGGAATCAAAAGACAACTATCAACATCTCGAACACTTCAGCAAAATGGAGTTGTGGAAAGGAAGAACAAAACTATACTGAATGCAACAAGAACCATGATGATGGAAGACAATCTACCTCATGTGTATTGGAGAGAAGCAGTGAATACAACGGTTTATACTTTCAAAAAAGTTCACATCAAAGGTGAAACCGGTAAGACCCCTTATGAACTATGATTTGGTCATACTCCTACTCTTAAATATTTCAGAATATTTGGAAGCAAATTCTATATTAGGAGAGATGAGTCTATTGGAAAATTTGATCCTAGAAGTGATGAAGGAATATTTATTGGTTACTCAACTAGAAGCAAGGCATATAGATGATATAATAAAAGATTGCAGAAAATCATTCAAAGTACTAATGTGAAGATAGATTAACATTTTAGAGGAGATTCAAGATCTGTAGAATCGACAGTAGAAATGTTTATAAATGAACTAGCACAGATTGCATCGAAACAGAATGAAGAACTAGTCACACCGGCATCATCAGAAAACTCAATTGTAACTGAAGAACAACAACCTCTAAATGTAGGTCAGAATAAAGCCAGGTATGTAAGATTGAATCATTTAGAAAATTAGATAATTGGAAATAAAAATCAAGGTGTTATGACTAGAGGAAGATTGGCAAATGAAGAGGTATGTTTAATTTCTCAAGTTGAACCAACATCAGTTGTTGAAGCATGTCAAGATAAAAATTGGATAAAAGCAATGGAAGATGAATTAGAACAAATTGAAAAGAATAATACTTGGACATTAGTTCCCTGACCTAAAGACAAAAATGTAATTGGAACTAAATGGGTATTTAGGAATAAACTTAATGAGGATGGTGAAGTAATAAAAAACAAAGCAAGATTAGTTTGTAAAGGTTATTGTCAGAAAGAAGGAATTGATTATAATGAAACTTTTGCACTGGTAGCCAGGATTGAAGCAGTTAGACTATTTCTTGCATTTTCAGCTCATAAGAACTATAAGCTTTATCAGATGGATGTGAAATGTGCATTTTTGAATGGAGATCTTGAGGAAGAAGTTTATGTATTGAATATCCTGATGGATTTTCATTAACAAATGATAAGGATATGGTTTGCAAGTTAAGGAAAGCTTTATATGGATTGAAGCAAGCTCCCAGAGCTTGGTATTCTAGACTAGATAAATATCTTTAAAGCTTGGATACACAAAAGGTAATGCTGACAGCAATTTGTATTACAAAATCACCAATGATGATATTTTAGTTATTGAAGTATTTGTGGATGATATCATTTTTGGAGGAGAAGAAGACTTATGCAAAGACTTCACTAACAAGATGCAGGAACAACTTGAAATGTCTATGGTTGGGGAAATAAAAAATTTCCTAGGTTTGCAGATTTCTCAAATAGATAAAGGTATATTCATATGTCAAACAAAATACTTGAAGGAACTCTTGAAGAAATTTGGAATGGAAAACTCCAAACTGGTAAGCACTCCTATGACTACAATAGATAAGTTGACATTAAAGGATGATTCAGCTCCTATAAATCCAACAAGGTACAAATCCATGATTGGAGGATTATTGTATTTGTTACAAACCAAACCTGATATAATGAATGCAGTGTGTATTGTTTCAAGATTTCAAAGCAATCCTAAAGAAAATCATGAAATTGTAGTAAAAAGGATTTTTCAGTACCTACAAGGCACAACAAATCTTGGTTTATGGTATCCTAAGGATGAAAATTTTGAGTTATGTGCATATACAGATGCAAATTGGGTAGGAGATGTGGATGACAGAAAGAGTACCACTAGCAATGCATTCTTTCTTGGTAGAAGATTAATTTCATGGATCAACAAGAATCAAACTTGTACATCACTATCTACAACAGAAGCATAATATATTGCTATTATGGATCAAGAAAATTTTGAAGGATATAAAGGTAAAATGAAAATAACCGATAATTATTCATTGTGATAATTCAGCAGCAATAGATATATCAAAGAATCTGGTATTTCACTCTAAAACAAAGCATGTTTCTATTAAGTGCAATTTTCTGAAAGAGAATGTTGAAGCAAATGAAGATTGGTTTATGTGAATACTAAAGAGAAAATTGTAGATACCTTTACAAATCCTTTGCCTGAGGAAATATTTGAATATCTCATAGAGCAACTTGGGGTAAATTCCCTAGTGGCAGAGACTTGAATGATAAAGATTGGCATCAAACCAACAGGGACTAACAGAAAAATATTCTTTCGGCTTTGATGAAGGAGAGCTACTTCTTAGGGGGAGAATTTAGATGTATGTTATGTTCAGATTTTTGGTTCTTGACTACTTTGGCATTTGATGTCAAAGGGGAGAGATACCTATGGAAAAACATTGTACTTGGGGAGAGATGTATTTTGGTTGTATTTTCATTTTGGTTTCTATTTTTGGTATAGAACTTTGTATTGATCTATTTTGGGAGATTGGTGGTATTTGGGATTCTATTTTTGGCACTTAGATGTTTTTTCATCTAGTGTTGCCATTAATGCCAAAGGGGAAGATTGTTGGTATTATGGATGACTTCGTCATGTGTTGCATTGGTTTTGTCATTGATGTCAATACTTATTCTTTTGGAGGTCTACATTGTTGATTTAGCACTCTGGTTATATTGGTTTGTTGTTGAACCGACACATTATGGTCCCGACATGGATATTGGCTTATGCACAGTCACCGATATATGTTTCATTGGTAGCTTCGGAAGTTGATGATGAATTGTTATTATCTTGAGATCATTTGGTTATGCCATAGACATGGATTGGATGTTTACATTTGTTGTTTTTCTTATTGGACTAATCATGTTCACATATTTTCCTTAACCAGCAGATAGGTCTAGGTTATGGACCGGTACAAGAGATCATGTTCCAGATTAGCACGACACATTTTGGAAATGATTTATTGATTGAATAATGTGTAAATGTATTGAGCTGACATATTGTATTGCATCAAGACTTATTTTGTAATTGTAATATCTTTAGTGAGTCGACCTCATAAGTTCTTAGGGTTTTGTTTAAATAATTCTAAGATCTTATTTGAAGATCATTATGAGTGTGTGTGAATATTGAAGATCATTGTGAAGAGCAAATCATTGTGCGAATCATGCAGATATTATCTAAAGGTTGAAGGAAAGGTTATGTAGGTGTTTGGCACTCATGGTCAGAGCTTAAACCGGTACTGAATCCAACATTGTAGATGCTATACTGAAGAAGTACATTGTTATTGGATTTAACCATCCAATTGTAGTCAGTGTGACTCCTATTTTGTGATTGAGCAGTGAGCTCTAGGCGGTTGGCCTTTTTGCATGTGCAGACCCCATTATTATATTCACTTACTATCTGCAATAGTATCTCTAATTGTGGGTAAGGTTTTCCATCATGGTTTTTCCCCTTATAGGGTTTCCATGTCAAAATATTTATGTCAAGTGTTGTGGATGTTGTTTCTCTTTTTATATCATGCATTAAGTTGTATTGGTACTACTATAACTCTTAATCTATTTTACTGGCATTAAGTTTGTTTTACCGACATTGAGTTTTAAGTTGGAATAATTGGTTTTGGGTTGTAATTAATTGACAACTGATTCACTGCCCCCCACTCTCAGTTGTCCTTCCTGGTTCCTAACATCTCCATGGTGGTTGAAGCTAACAGGAAGAAATTTGAAGACCTCATGAAAGATGGGGTTGTTAGACTATTCACGTGGGAAGTATCTCATGGCTTCTCATGGTCCATGAATGACACAACCAGGTCTGATTTTGAGATATCTTTACATAATTTTATGAGAGATCTATCTGTCAGCAAAGGAGATGTTGGAGGGTAGCAGTTGGATAGACTCCCTATCGCTCAACTAGGGGTTCAACCATACTCAGAGCTGATTCAAGAGGACAAAGTGTTAGTTTAGATGGAGGGTCAAGCCAGATGGGCATCATGGACCCAGATGGAGGTCTCCTTCATTCCTATAGATGGATAATTTCAGTTTATTTAGATGACAGCAGAAGTCTCATTGACTTTATATTTTGTTAACAACATGTTTTGTTATGTAATTAGGGCTGGCATATCATACTTTATCTCCTTATTCCCCCTATTTTATTATCTAATCTTGTATGTACAATGTTGATACTTCTAGGAGCAACTGTTGAGGTAGATTTCCTTTTAACTATTATGTATGATTTTCATGATTATCAATAGAAAAAAGAAAGCATATGGAAGGAGTGTGGGTTAGATAATTCTTCTATCCTATGCACATGATACATTCATTAATAAATTTAACAATTAATTTCTATATTTTATGAGCCACATTAGCATCTATAAGATAAGAGATGCCCATTTATTATGAGGTTTTCAATAATTATATCATGTCAATGTATGTAGCATCAAAATTTGAGCCCCATTGTGTTCATATTATTTCTCATGTTAACATTGCAACATTTTTTAGAAACTTATTACTATTCAAAAATGATCAAAGAGACTAGTTTAATTATCTTAAAATATATAAGAAACACAATCCAATCATATCTTAAAAATTGTTAAAAAAAAGAATGAAAAATTTAAATTACATATAAACATTATGTAAAAGAAATTATTTCATCTTTAATCCCCTAAATCTAAATTATCCAACTTATCTTCTAAATTTAAATTATCTTATGTTATAAGAAAATTGCAATGACTAGGTCCTTTCTGCGATATTTTAATAATGTCGTCCTAATTTTATTATGAGAATGATTTCTCATATATTTCTCATTAGTAGGCTAGTCCTCTCTTACACCAAATTCTTTGCCACATTTAGAGTACATCAAAAATTTGGTACCATGCTCTCACTTGTAGTTTTTCTATTATTTCTAAAATCCCTTAAGTGGTATTATAAGAGAAAAGTGAATTTTTCCTTGTATCTACTATATAGTAGAAGCAAAGTCCCACATGGTATTCAAGGTAGTAGGGATTACGTCCATCTCGATGAATCTATCTTGGTGGAACCCTGAATTTTTAATCGCAGGCATATATATGGGTACCATTGTCATAATAAGCTGATTTTTCTTTTATTATACTATTTTTAGTTGTTTTTAATAGGAAATCTTGTAATTGTTTATATTTATGAATGTTAAATAATTTCAAATTTGATTAGACTACATTTTTATCATAATAATGATAAAATAATTTTATGTTTATTGGGTGGTTTGAAGATAAAATTCTTTTGTATTTGATCATGTAATTTTTTTTTCTAATAAATGTCATATATCAAATTATATGATTAGGCTCAGATTCGCCCGATGTACATGGCTTGCGAGCGGTTGTGTACATCCCTAGAGGACTAGTCTCCACTCAGCTTGCCCATTCCTGTCCTTAACTTGGCAATAAAGTAAGACCAGGGTACGGGTTGGACGCTGATTAGGTCGCGGGGATACCTCTAGAGTATGGAAAAAATTAAAAATAAAAATAAATAAAAGAATAATAATTTAAAATCATTATAAATTGAAAATATTATTAGTAATAAAAAAAAAATAATATAGTAATATTATTCAAATATAATATATAATTGGTATAAATCTATTATAAATCTATTATAATATTAATATTTGAAATTTCTTACTATTTGTTTTATTTCTATTGTAATTAATTTTGACATAATTATATTTTGTAAGATGTATAATCTATAATTTTGTTTACTATATCGATTAATCATTCACTTCTATTTAGTTATTATTAATAAAGACAATTTTTACTTTTTATGATTTTTAACCCTTTTCTCTTACACCCCTTTTGGTGCAAGTGCTACTCTTAGCTCTCTTGAGCTCCTTAATAATAGAATTAATTTTGACATAGAAATTTGGCATCTTTTGAGTCTTAAAAAATAATCTTAACCTAGAAACTAATATATTGGGTATGATTGTAATATTTATAGATTGTGTTTTATGGATTCTATATATTCTTTTGGAATTTGGGTACAAAATTTAAAATTGCATTTATTTAAATTTTGTAAACTCTTATTAATGAATTAAACTTTGTGCATATATTGTGATTATGGAGTTTCATCCAAGATGATATTTCTTTAAGTAATTTTGTCAAATACTTGAAGTTCCTTGTATATATTTGCACATTTTCTTTACATATCTATGGGGTTTCCTAAAATTATAACATCTTACAACATTCCTCTGTCATATATACTTTGATGGATGTCAACATCATATTCGAATTCTTCAATTTTGGGCCCTTTTGGGAGGGACTATGGCACCTAGAATCATAATCCACGAGGACTATGGTACCTAGCACCATAGTTCACCTAGAAAAGGGTGGAACATGGGCTAATGTAGAGTCCATAGGTTTCTAGCATAGTAGATCAAATAATCTCATGAGTTTATGATGATAGTTTGGATATGAAAGGGCCAAAAGAGGTTGAAAAGACCTAAAAGGAGGCACACTAAAGAAAGTGCCAAAAAAGGAGTGTGAAATTGTAAGGGGCTAAAATTTACGACATCATATTTTAAAATGACAAATTTGGAATATAGTAATTATTTTCGTGGTATACAAGTAACATAAAGTGGAGATTGAATATTTTTGTTCCAAAATAATTCTCTTAAGATATCTTATAAAAAACTTAGATTAAGAGTTACCAACTAGTTCAAGCACCCATCAAAATTGGACTTAATTTGTCTAACTTAGACTGCAAAATCCAGTGGAATCCAATATAGAGAGAGAATTGATTGGATGTTTTTTGTACTTAACAAGTACTTCAATAGATATCTCATAAACAGTGAACATGGTACCTATATTTGTGTTAGAATGTAACAACGGACACTAGATTGTAGCTAAGAAGGTACTCAAATATGGAGGAACATTTATTTATAATTTGATATGTAAATGATGCTAGGAAAAGAAAAAAAAGGCAAAAGTGGGAATGGATACTATGAGAGTGGGAATTGTAGCGAATAGTAAAACCCTAGAGGATGATGGTGATTGTGAAGGGAATGAAATCGATGGATCCTTTATATTACTGATGGCTATGTTGGTTATTTGGCTTTAGCTTCTGCCATGGGCACATGATTTGTTGGCTCTGTGTCTATTGGAAGAGTCTTGTCTATGGTTAATGATGGTGTTGGTGCTTACTATTCTATGGAAAATAATGATGTTGTTGGTGTTACCACTACTCATGAATTTTTAGTGACTACTGATGTTTTTGGAGACAAGGATGGGGTTTAATGGGAAGAGGAATATCATTATCCTTCTTCCCTACCTTCACTTGATTTCTCATTTTTTGATGTTGATGACCTGGATGAAGAGGATGAGCTCCTCTTGAATATCCTCTTGGATGATCATTTGATGGGGAATAAGATGGTTGAGGTGCTTGTGGTTAAGGCCATGTATAGTGATCATTTCTTAGGTATTATAAAAGGGTTTACATCTCCTTCTTTAGGTCCTTTGGCTTCCATGTTAGAACACAAAGTTCCAGATTTGCCAAATTTTTGCTAGCTTGCTAAAGAAAAAAGGTGTTTCCAATAAAAATTTGTTGATTATTTTGTTTCACCTTTTGATAAGTTGGAAGACTATGTTGGGAATAATACTAAGGATAATGTGTCTCCCTTAGAGTGTCTAAAGATACACATGCATTTTTTTGTTCCTATAGATGTTGCTTCTTCACCTTTGATTGATATTTTAGACCAAACCCCTATTGTGAGTTCTATTGTACCTATTGTTGGTTCTTCTTCTCAAATGATATTTTTTAAGACCCAACCTTTAATTTTAACTCTAATATTCCTATGGATTCTTCTTTTTCTGCTCTCCTAGTATCTATTTTTACTCCTAATGATAAGGGTGTGGAGGAAGTCTATTCTATTGGGTGTTGTATCATAGGAATTCTCCTTTCGATATCAACGATGCACAAATTCACATTGATGTTCTTGATTATATTATTATTGAATCATCTACTTGTCTTGAGAGCTCATTTGTGGGAGATTGTATGGGAATAAACCCAATACATACAATGTTAGAAGATGGATCCTTTAGGTTTTGAAGATTCACGAAAAGGTTGAGGTATCATCTATGTTGAATGGTTTTTTCCATTATCCTTTTTTTTTACCAAGAGGATAGCTCAATGACTCTTCATGAAGGCTCCTTATTTTTGGTTTAAAAGGTCTTAATCTTCAAATTTAGTCACCCAGTTTCAACCAATAAAAAATATGTTCAAGTTTCCTATTTGGGTTCATCTACTAGGGTTGTCCTTAAATTTTGGAATGAAAAGCTTTTCATGATTATTGCTAACTCTTTTGGACAATATTGTGCTATTAATAAGATCACTAAATTGATGAGGAGGATATTGTTTACTAGATTTTGTGCATTTGTGGATGAAAACTAGAAGGTCCCCACTTGGATTCTATTTTATTCAAAATTTGGTACTTAGGTGCACTAAATAGAGTATGAATCCTTGATTATCTACCATTCTTATGGTAAAGTGGATCATACCTCAACTATTTGTAACTTGATAAATAGAAAACACTTTATCTAGAACAAGGAGGATTTACCACATCCCAAGATGGATTCCCTTATTCTCCTTTAGGAGGTTCAAAGTAGATATTAAACATAAATCTCAAATCAATTGTTTGTCGATGGACTCCTCAGTTAAGGGTTTGGGCCTTGTTGATGGTTTTTTTAGTGATTCAATGACTTCTTAAAATTTAGGGAGAAGGATCCCTATTTTGAGATTAAGAAAACCTCTTTGGATCATTTTTAAAACCACCTTGACTTAGAGTGGGCTCTTTGGTTTTTATAAGTATTTGTCCTTAGCAGTCTTTTTGTGGTTCCTCTTTTTGTTCTTTGATGTTTGGTTGTGCTTAAAGATTTATACTTCACTCTATACAAGGTTCAGGGCCCTTTCAAAACCCTAATTATCTTAACAAATAAAAGATTATTTAAAATCAAATAATAGGTCACATCTATAATTTAGGGCTTATTTAAAGTCAACACCAGTTGTTCAAGTTTCTAGTTATCACATTTCCAACCACTCCTTTGCTAGAGTGGTTCTCCATGTTTGAGATGAGAATTTTTCTTATTTGGAGAAGATTTGTATCAAAAGACCAACTGCCTTTGTTTCAATTCAAATTTTATATTTGGTGCATCATAATTGGAAGTCAAATGATCCCTTTGGTGGCACTTTTGTGAAGATAAGGTTGAATCTTGACAATCTGGAGTCAACACTTGTATGAGAGAAGATTCATTCTTTGTTCTTTGCCTAACCAATCTTATATAAGTTTTGCTCGTCGATTGGAAATGATTCATATTGCATTTCAATATAATATATGATTCACGATATTGCCATAACAACTTGGTATTGTATATATTAATAGATTTATAGTAGTATTGTCATCTTAATATTCAATTTTGATTATTATATGTTGAAAGTAAATAAATTTGTCTTCTCCCAAAGTTCATTGTATTACTTGGACACGAGTATTGTTGTTCATATTGTTTCATTTCAAGTAATCTAGATTAATTCTAGTTAAAATATTCTTGGGGTTGGAGCAAAATATAAAATATTGATTGGATATATAGATTACAATTGGGTAGGTTATACATATGACCAAAAGTTTACTTTTGGGTATATTTTTAATATTGGGTCTAGAATATTTTCTTATTGAATGTGTCACTTCCTACTTGATAGAGGAAGGGTACAAAATTCCAACACAAACAATTTAATAAACAATGTTGTTTAGATTGTTATTAGAGGATTCAAAGTGAATAGAAAATGGACCTACCATGTTGTACTCTGACAAAGACATTATAATAAAAATTAGAAAGAGTCCAATGCTTCATAGTAAGACTAAAAATATTGGAATTCAACATTCTTACATCAAGGTCTGTTCGGCTAGGATTGATTGAGGTTAGGTAATATAGTACATATAATGAAAAGAAAATATCTTTCCAAAGCATTTTGTTTATGGAAGACACTTAAACATCTACTTCAGGGTCTTTCTAATAATGATTATGGAGGAAAAATATATCAATAATGTCTATTGATATTCTCGATTTATCTATTTTGTAAATGATTAAAGCATTATAGTTTAATTGATTAAGTATGGTTAATAAGGATGATGATATGATCTTTAATAATACCATCCAAAAAGATTCAAATTTTCTGGAAATATAACTGAATCAAATTTAACTTTTCAAAATATGTCATAAAAATATTACGTTAATATTCTTTACTATTTTTTTTTGTAGTTTAGCTATTTGTTTTTTGATTTCTTGAAAAGGAAATGTTATCAAATAGCAGCCAAAATGTGGCTTTCAATACAATGTTTTATCATGTGACTATCATGATTCTCTTGTCCCTAGGCTTTACATAGATACTATTGAATCAAATTTAACGTAGTAATAATCTTGAAAAAGTGGAATCCATTACACAATTAAATTATCTCAATTCAAAAACATACATGATCTAAAACACCATTACACAATTATATTAAAAAAGTCATATATATTATATAAGTATAATAGACATATACTTAATTCAATGATTTCTACTAAATAGTATAATGTAGTGGGAAGTGCATTGTGCGTGAGAGGATGAACAAGTGCAACAATCCCAAAATAAACAAAATGAAAAATTGAGTGATTTAGACGTCTCATTAGACCCATGTTGCAAACTTGACTAAGCATTACAAAGGAAGTGGAAATGGAATGCCCGTGTCAGCATTGTACGATAACACTTAAAAATTCCCTTAAATAGAGTAGAATGATTAAAAGTAGAATCTTTTTGTTTCTAATATAAGACAACAATAATTTTAAAGTAGGGGAGCTTTCATCGGAAGACATTCTTTTAACACGAGGAAAAGTCATATATTATTAAATTATAAATGAATATTAAAAAATCAAAGCAAGAGTTATTTGTATGGATTGCTGACATATCTCAATTTAATATTAATTAAAAATAAATATTGTTTTAGTTTCATTATAGTGTACGAAAGAAAATAATTTTTTTTGAAAATCTACACTATAATGAAACTAAAATAAAATATTTTGAAAATCTAAATTATATTTGATATATATTCATTTATAATTTAATATTTACTTGAAATACCTATATATTGCATCTCATTAGTGTTAAAAAATGTTGTATTCTATTCTGTTTGGATGTGCTCAAATTTATTATAAGCCTCATTAAAGTCTAAACCTTGTTAAATAATAAAATTTAAAGGTAAAGTTTAAATGGGTCTTAATATTACATTGGAAAAGTCAATTTTACATTAATAACTATAGTTTAATTTAAACTCATTACAATTTTTTGTGATGATTTAATATAAATATTATAATATATAATTAATATAATAAAAAAAATTAACCATAAACCTAATCATAATTGAACAATAAACCTAATTTAACTCAAGTTCTAATTCTAACTATAACCCTAATTGAACTCTCATTATAAGCATGTTGAGATGTTGTCATTGATGGCAACTCATATTAGTTTTGATATCCGCACTTCAAGTTTTCATCATTTCAGTAGATTGAGTTGGGATTGATTGAGTCCAGTGAGGTCCAGGAAGTAGAACAAGTATCTGGTAGTGAACAGTTTTGGTTGGCAAATTATCTTGGTTTTGTATTTTTCTATTCAGATTTTAGAGAAAGTTTGTGGTCATGTAATATGCCTTATTCTTGGATTATGGCCTTCAGTGATGCATTTTGTGTTAGTTGGAACATCTGGTAATCATGTTTTTGGTATGAACAGTGTATAACAGTTATAGTGTGTGGTGATTCGCTTTGTGGATCTTGCGGTTTTTATCTTATGTTTTGTTGATTTATACCTTATTGTTTTTATCTTATGTTCATGTTAATCATTATTTATTTTTGTTGTAATTTCACGGAATATAGGTCTATTGAGCATGGTTAATAGGCTAATTTTTGGCATCATAAAGAAGAAAGATCTAATCATGGAGTTTTCCACAATTAAGGAAACTTAATTTTCAAATTTGCATATGAGTTTCTGATTTTCATGTTGCTTCTATTGAAGCCTTAAATCTCATCCTTTGATTATCTTATTGGATGGAGATTGTGATGAATAATGATGAACAACAGATACCCTAACTGGTACTAAGAGAGGGGAGGGGGGTGAATCAATACAGACAAAAACTTTCTTTGACAACTTATCAGGTTAAAACAATATCAACCAGTTGTCTTCATTACTGAACTTAACAATGGTAATACCAGTTAAACATAGTAAGACTTCAGACAACATAAACTGATAAGTCTGATCACTTCAAATACATTCAATACTTGATAACAACTTCACCCATAAACATATGCATGTGGTAAACCAATAATACCATAACCTAATAGCTCTACATGCATAATCACTCAAACATAGAATACTTAATCATCACATGAAAAATGCACAACTCATGACACACATATTTTTCACGTGGAAACCCAAATGGAAAAAACCACGGTGGGGATGAATACCCACAAGCTTGTTTTGAACTCTTTTGAAGCTCGCTACGTTAGGAGCCTAGTCCGGTTAAAGACTTTACAATAAGGTTCTGCTAGGAACCGATCTTGTTAAAGATCACCCGGTTAAGGGATGGCTATATATCCTATTAAAGGTTGAAACCCTGTTAGAGGTTACCTCGCTAGAGGATTTGAAGAACTCAATGATCTTGAGTCACCTGGTTAAAGGATTTACAATAAGCCTGTTAAAGCTACCCGGTAAAGGGATTTTGCAACTGTTGAAATTGTTAGAAGACAACAGGTAAAACTATGATCTAATAACAACACTACATACCAAGGCAGATCCTTTTCATTTCCTCTAATCTACAATCACTCTCTACAGTTTTCCTCTTACTGGTCTGGCAAGTATCTCATCACTCAGATACACACAACATTTGCCAACAACAAACAATAACAAACATCATCGACCTTATAGACAACACTTAGGTCAATGGCATAAACCCTAAACCCTAAGATCTTAGGTTTGCAATACAAGCGGTCCAATCCTGACCGTCCAAACACTTTGCATAGAGCAATACAATCTCAAACATATCACAAGACAATCTGCATCATCCATTCTTTGCCGCATATGGGAATCAGTAACCCATCACTCCTTCTTCTCATACCACTAGGAAGAATGTTCATTCCCTAGGTAGACATTTAATGCAATCAATCTTCACATGCAAGATCCTCAAGGAAATCCTTCACGCACACAAAACTGACGTGGCACCTCAATATCATTCTTATCTCTTAGCTAACTCATCATAGAGTATCATCAGTTGCATCGGACAAGTTGGATTGCCAAATCGGAAACCCTAGAGCTGAGACTACCAACCGGTAGTCACACTTACTGAAATCTTGACACCGGTTCACTTACAAATCTTCATACCGGTTCACCGTCTTCTTCCAATCTACATACTGGTTCACTTATACTTATTGACATCAATGAAAATAACATTATCATCATATCAACATGTTGGTTCATCATATGCCAACAATATCCAACAGATTGATCTTCACAATCTCTAGTATTGAACTTGCTTATTTCCCAACTATAGCCTTATGACCAAAATTATTGTGCAATTAAAACTGTAGACACCTAAAATTGTCTAGTCTAATTAAATAAATATCTTTATTTATTTAATTAATTCATTTATCCTCTTCTTGCCTTATTTCTCATTTAAATAAATACATTTATTTATTTAAATTCCTATTTTCCTAAATTAAATAAATATTTTATTTATTTAATTGATCCCTATTCTTCTATTAATTAAATAAATCTTTATTTATTTAATTAATTCATTAGCCTTTTCTACCTATGACACATTTCATTCATCTCTTAATTCCTACACTACCTACCCTCTAATCATAGCCGACCTCTTTTACACCTCTCAATCTTATCCCTCCATTTCATATAGTGTCTTCTATATAAGGAGATGCTTTCTTCATTATCAAACCACTGAGTACGCTTTCGAACTTGCATATGCAATCAAGCCTACTTGCAACCACATTTCTGTTCTTTGTTGAGCTCTTGTGCACATATAAAATTTGAGAGCAAATATATCAAGCAAGATCAATGGAGATAGGAAGAGTGGAGATTCAAACCCTATTGGATATTTGATGGTATAATCTTTGTGATTTCATTTGATTTGCATTGTCTTAGGTAATCTTCATATGTTATGGTGGATCTTTGTTGTTGTTAGGCTAGGGTTTTGTGGTTCAATTCATTTGGTCTTTCAATATTGTTGTATCCATTTTCACCATAAACAAAAACAATAATCGAAAAGAGAATAATTAAACCTAGTATTGAATCCTTATCCTCCTTATGCTTGCCTTTTGGATCTTATGTTTTTCCTTTTAACCTAAATGAAACCATTTTTCATCTTCTTTCTCTCTTCATTTGTCATAGCCTTCTCAAACTTTGAGCTTTTAGATCCTTTTTTCTTCTAGATTACTAATTCTACCTTCAAACATTTTTCTACACTCTTTCCCTTCTATTCTTCAGTAAAACCAATACCAATTTTGATATGAGGTGATCTTTAACTTCCAATAATCTAATCCATGATCTTTTTCTATACTTTTTCAAACTTCATCTTCAGCTAATTATTTTCTTTGACAATATGTTTCCTTAATACAATAATCTTTAGTTCTATTTTTTCATAGTTCTTATATTTGTTTAGAAAACTCACTATCAACACTTCAATCCTCTTTTCCTCTTTTATTTTAACATTCACCTCAATAATTTTTCTCTTTACACTTTCAAGTTTCTGAGTTAACTTATCAAATTTCTTTACTTCATCTATCCTCTTCTTTAGTCCTTCAATTTTGATGCAAAAGAAGCTTCTTTACTAGGTTTATTTGATCATCAGCATCATATGATCTCATTCTAGCATTGTTATCTGAAGTCTCTAAGGCCATGAATATGTTGGAATCCAAGAACACTGAGAGGGGGAGATGAATCGGTGTTCTATCGGTAAAGATAGTTTTGAACTTATTGCTTATTAACTGGTTAACTGTACATAAAATTAAAGTGCATACACCAAATAACACATAGAAAGGCAACACCATAACACCAAGATTTATACGTGGAAAACCTTGCAAAGGGAAAAACCATGGTGGGGCTGATACCCACAATATCTATATACTTGATCAAAGTATACAAATATTACATGAGGGGCTCTGCACATGTAGAAAGGCCAATTGCCTAGAGCTCACTTCTCAAACACAAAATAGGAAGTCTCACTGACTTACAAAGTATTAAAAAGTAATTACAAATTAAAATGAACTTATGAAATGCATCTAACCATGCTAGATAAGTTCTGGTGAATGCTTTGATATCCTTCTCTATAAACCGGCTCATTGATGCTCCGATCTACTCTGTTCTTCTATTGGTTATGTCGTGCATGTGAAATTGCACATAGACGCTTCTAATCGCTGACCAAAATGTATACCAATACTCACTGAAACATTTGCATTCCATCACATATCTGATCTATTGCTAAAATGATCTTAAATATCCTTCCACCTTTACCATGTTAGCTTCAATGAGAAATATAAACATGTCGGTTGTCAGTACATAATGAAATCTAGACATAAATCTAATAACCATGTCGGCCATCACATGTTACCTCAAAATCAAGGAAAGAAATAAATGGGACCAAAAGATTTCCTATCTAGATCCTATCCATTACCGGGTTCCATATACATGTTACTAGGATTGGGACTTAGCTAGGTATGAAGTGAATGTCAGTGCCGATGTAAAGTAATGTGAATACCGGTTAAGTGCAATGAATATCGGTTAACTAAACAATCAAACCATTTATCTTGAGATGATGACTTGCCATCAATGACAACCCAAAATGCCATTAACTGTTATCGGATGAGGGTCAATTTCCAACAGTCTCCCCCTTTGGCATTGATGGCAACACTCATGTGAAAAATGGTACCATCCATGAAATTTCCACTGAATCTCCATAACCTCCTGACCTGTATATGAATCTACCATATACATTTGATGCTCCCCCTGAGAAATATATGCATTTTTCACTTATTCCTCCCCCTTTGACATCAATGACAAAGCGGGGTGCCCACAACGAATTTTGTACAGTTATAAACATGAGCCGGTTCTATACGAACTTCAAAATATCTGCATACATATTCTTCAAAAATGAAAAGTAGTTATCCCAACCCTGCTTAAGAGATTCAAGAATGGATATGAAACCATTCAAGTGATGAATAATGATGAATAGTAAGTACTCAACAGATACTAAGAGGGGGGGGTGAATCAGTAGAGACAAAAACTTCCTTAAACCAATTTGACTACAAAGACTGAACTAACTGGGAAATAGTATCACCGATCTAAAACAGGGTACTACTAGTAAAACACGGTATGACTGTGAAAGACATAAACTGGTAACACTTAGATCTTCACCACACCTAATATCTCCTTTCCACTTCACCCATATGTATAAATAAGCAATACATCAGAAATATAAAGACCACAAGATCAACATGCATTACCACTTAATAGAAAATACTAATCATCACATGAAAAAGGAACACACATGACACACTAATTTTTCACGTGGAAACCCAACTAGGAAAAATGACGGTGGAGATGAATACCCACAAGTTGTTATTTGAACTCTTCTAAAGTTGACTCTATTAGGAGCCTAATCTCGTTAAGGACTTTACAATAGGTTTTGCTAGGAACCGATCCTACTAGGGATCACCCACTTAAGGGATGGCTAAATACCTAGTTAAAGGTTAGAACCCTGCTAAAGGTTACCTCACAAGAGGATTTGACGAACTCAATGAATTTGAGTCACCCTATTAAAGGATTTACAGAAATCCTTTTAAAGCTACCCAGTTAAGAGATTTTCCAACTACTAAAATGGTTAGAAGTCAACAGGTAATACACTAATATGATAACAACACTCAATGCCAATGTAGATCCACTTTAGTTCCTTTGCTTATACAATCACACTCTGCAGGTATCAACATTTCTTCGGTCTGGCAAGAATCAAGTATCTCTTCACTTGGTACATGCATAACATTTGCCAACAACTTCACAATGCAAATCATCATCGACCTTATAGGAAACATATAGGTCGGTAGCATAAACCCTAAACCCTAAAAATTTAGGTTATCAATACAGTCGGTCCAATCCTGATCGTTAAAATACATTGCATTGAATAAAATAGTCTTGAATAGATCTCAAGATGTTCTCCATCATTTGTTCTTTACCACTTCTGGAAGCTGATAACCCATCATGCGCTCTCCACCATTTACTAAGACTTCGCACATTCCTGAGGTAGCTAGGATCAATCTTCTTCATGCAAGATCCTCAAGGAAATCCTTCATGTGCACAAGGCTAACGTGGCAACACGATATGATCTCCATTTCAATTGTAACCCATCACAGGATGTCAACGGTCGAGTAACACAAAATTGAAATGCATCGACCAAAAACCCTGAAGCTGAGACTACCAACTGGTAGTCATATCAAATGAAACCCTGATACAAAACTTTGCACATACCGGTTCTCATTCCAATATACCTCTTCACCTTTTCACATATATCGGTTCACATCATCATATTGGTTCTCTTTCTAGTTTGCTTACTTAAATATACTGGTTCATACTACAACATATTGACATCAATGACAACATACAATATCATCATGTCATCAAGCTCTCCACATATGCCAACAATCTCCCCCTTTGGCATTGATGGCAATATACAAAGGTATCTCTCTGCTTCACATCGTCTCCCCAATCTCTTCCATATTGTGTTTTCAAAATTGTAGATATCTTCTCTTCTTCACATCTTCTCCCCCTTTGACAACAATGCCAAAGTGGAGGCATAGGCATCCATGTTCCACTATGCTTCTTCCCTTGAGGAGCAGCATCCTTCAACACATCAATCCTGAAAATATTTGTCAATACAATACCTGACTGATGTGGAGCACATACCTTTAGTTCACCTCTTGAATGGGTAACACCCCTAATTCAGCTCTTAAATAGGTAAATGTAGCCTTCGGTAGAGGCTTGGTGAATATGTCTGCTAACTGCTCCTTACTAGAAACATGTTCCAATACAACCTCTTTGTTCTGAACTTTCTCCCTCAAGAAATGATACTTGAGCTCTAAATACTTGGTTCTAGCATGTAATACCAGATTTTTGGAAATATTAATTGCACTTGTGTTATCACAAAATATGCTCACCGGTTCAGATACAGGGACTTTGAAACCACTTAGTACATGGTTCATCCAAATTGTCCGAGTGCAGTTCATAAATCCTGCTACATATTTACTTCTACTGTAGACTTAGAGATACAACTCTTCTTCTTACTCATCCATGAGACTAGTCTACCACCGAGAAAGAATGCACAACCAGTTGTGCTCTTCCTGTCGTCCACATTACCAGCCCAATCGGCATCTGTAAACACTTTGAGATTGAAATCATTACTATATGGATACCACAATCCATAGTCAATAGTTCCCTTCAGATATCTAACAATCCGCTTGACTGCTACAAAGTGGGATTCTCTTGGACTTTTCTGGAAACGTGCAGTAATGCCCATTGCATGTGCAATGTCTAGTCTACTGTCTACTACATAGTGCAACTTACCAGTCATTGATTGGTATTCCTTCTTATTCACCAACACTAAGTCATCTTCTTTTGACAATTTACAACCAGACACCATTGGTGTACCAATTGATTTGCTATCTTCCATGCCAAAGGTCTTCAACACCTCTTTGACATACTTGGACTAAGTGATAAATATACCATCTTTCATTTGTTGAATGTGTAGTCCAATGAAGAACTTAATCTCTCCGATAAGTGACATCTCAAATTCCTTCTTCATCTTATCTGCAAAATCATGACTCATCTTGTCATCTCTGCCAAAATTTATGTCATCAACAAATACTTCACAAATTAAAATCTGATCTCCTTCTGACTTTAGATAGATATTGCTATCTTCACTTGTTCTTTCAAATCCAATCTTCACAAGATGGGAGTGTAAACTTTCATACCATGCTCTAGGTGCTTGCTTTAATCCATACAAAGCTTTATGTAGCCTACACACCATATCACTGTCTTCTGATAGGGAAAACCCATCTAGTTTCTCTATATACACTTCCTCTTCAAGTATTCCATTCAGGAATGCAGATTTAACATCCATTTGATACACTTTGAATCCCTTGAAGGCTACATATGAAAGAAGAATTCAAACTCCTTCCAATATAGCTATTGGAGAAAAGTTTTCTCCATAGTCTTCTCCTTCTTCTTGAGCATATCCCTTACACACCAGTCTGGCTTTATTTCTTACCAATGTGCCATCTTCATTCAACTTGTTTCTGAAAATCCATTTGGTGCCAATAACATTTTTATGCTCAAGTCTGGGTACCAAAGACCATGTACCATTCTTTTCTATCTGGTCAAGTTCCTCTTCCATAGCCTTGATCTAGTATTCATCATTATGTGCCTCTTTAAATGTTTTAGGCTCAAATTCAGAGATCATGCAAGAGTTTTCTCTAACCTTTCTTCTTGTAAGAATTCTTGCATCCTTATCTCCTATGATTTTCTTTGGATCATGATTCAGCTTTACATACCTAGGAATGATCTTAACAGATTCCTCTTGCTTTTCTTCTTCATCCTCATCTTCATTAGCATCAACATCTACTGGTGTAGGAGCCTTGTTACTGGTACTTGGTTGTTTTGCAACCAGTTCCTAGAAGGTTACAACTGGTTCATCTACCACTTGCTCACTATCGGTTTCCTCAGGTTTCTTAGAGGTTTCATCAACTCTAACATTGATACTTTCCACAATTCTTTGAGTCTTATTATTGAAACACTTGAGAGCTTTGCTCTTGGTGGAATATCCTAGGAATATTCCCTCATCACATTTTGCATCAAACTTGCTCTAGTGTTCACTCCTCTTGATTTACACTTACTACCAAACACTCTAAAGTAGCTTACTACAGGAGTCTTACCGGTCCAATACTCATAAGGTGTTTTATCCTTACCTTTCTTGATGAGTGCCCAGTTCATAGTGTAGATTGCAGTACTCACCACTTCTCTCCAAAACGTATGAGTAACCTTTCCTTGAATCAACATTGTTTTGGCTGCTTCAACTATAGTCTGGTTGTTCCTTTCTGCTAGGCCATTCTGTTATGGAGTCCGAGGGGTAGACAGTTGCCTCTTGATGACATTTTCTTCATCGTACTTATTGAGCTCACTAGAAGTGAACTCATCTGCTTGGTTAGTTCTAAGGCATTTGATTATCTTACCACTTTCTTTTTCAACCAGTGCTCTAAAGGCTTTGAACTTTCCAAAAGCTTCAGACTTTTCTTTCAAGAATGTGACCCACATCATTCTTGAGCAATCATTAGTAAGAATCATAAAGTACCTATCTCCTTGAACACTCCTAGTTTTCAGAGGACCACACAAATCAGTATGCATAAGATCAAGTAAATTTTCTGTTGTGAAAGATTTACCTTTAAAGGTTGAGGAAGACATTTTCCCCAGTTGACATTTTCTGCATAGAGCATTCTCTGGTTTGTTCAGTATAGGCAATCCTCTAACTGCCTTGATCTTACTGGCCTTCACAATATTATCAAAATTTACATGACAAAGTCTCCTATGCCATATCCAACTATCATCAAACTTAGTCATTAGACATTGGTTGATATTTGCATTTAACTGAAATAGGTTACCTTTGGTCTGCATACCGGTGGCCATCAGTTCACCACTCTTTCCTTTTATTTTGCACACTCCATCTTTGAATTCCAGAGTGAGTCCATTATCATTCAGATGAGCAACACTAAGAAGGTTATGTCTGAGACCTTCTACCCAATACACATTATCAGCACTACTTTTTCCATTTAGAGAGATGGACCCTTTTCCTTTTACCATAAAAGGTGCATCATTACCAAATCAGACTACACCTCCATCATACTCTTAGAAAGACAAAAACTTTCTATGGTCACCAGTAATGTGGTGAGAACAACCACTGTCAATAATCCATTCATTAGAATTATCAAAGCGAGAGACAAGAGCCTTCTTGTCTGACACATCTTCCTTGACAACTACAAATACTATGTCTTCACTTTCTTCATCTTTTGATTCATCATTAGTGACACCTTCATCAATTGCAACAAGACAGTTTTTCCTATTTCCTCCTTTGAACTTTTTGAACCTCTCCAATTTGTCCTTATTATCACCATTAGGATAGTTAACAACAATGTGTCCAATCCTATTGCAAGAAAAGCATTTCAAAGGGAGCTTACCTTTGTATTTACTAGTTCCCTTAGGAAGTCTCTTGGCCAGAAGAGCTTCAAATTCCATTAGGATCTCCTCATCATCCATATCTCTTCTTTGTATAGGTTCACAACTAGTACTAACTTCTTTACCCTTTCTAGATAGTGCAGTAGATGCTTTAAAGGCTGAATCAGTCTTTTGAACACTACCATCATAATTGTTTATCTCATAAGCGGTCAACTTAGCAATGATATAATCAAGGGATACCTTTGTCTTGTCAATAGATCTCAACTCCTGAATAGTGGCAACCCTTATTGCATAGACTAGTAATAAGGTTCTCAAAACTT
Organism: Cryptomeria japonica; assembly: GCF_030272615.1. Lineage (NCBI taxonomy): Eukaryota > Viridiplantae > Streptophyta > Pinopsida > Cupressales > Cupressaceae > Cryptomeria > Cryptomeria japonica. The sequence continues at coordinate 127,698,062 of NC_081407.1, read as the reverse complement.
TGCTAACAATGGTGGAATCATCCATTGTACCTCTTTCTCTCTTGATGTCTCCAACAATAGATTTAATCCTTATCACATATTGTTGAATGGTCTCTCCTTCAACCATCTGCATATCTTCAAACTTTCCTCTAAGGCTTTCTTCCTTGGCCTACTTCGCATGCTCATCACCGCCATACATAGACTCCAGAGTATCCCATACATCTTTGGGATTATCTTTTTCTTGAACATTAATAAACTCAACATTAGATAGGTTGCTGATAAGAGCTTCCATGACTTGTCCATTCTCTTGAATTTCTCTTTTTTGATCATTGGTCAGAGTACCGATAGGGACAACATAAGTATTCTCAACATAGCTCTAGTGTTGAGCACCCATGCTTTTAATGTATATCTTCATTCTGTCCTTCCAATTCTTAAAGATGTCTCTATTGAACTTAGGAACTTCCTTCTTCATCATTAGAATAGGATCTTTTCCTCAAGTGGTTAAGCTTACAACATAGAGGACCTCAAGGACGCTCTGATACCAATTGATGAATAATGATGAATAGTAAGTACTCAATAGATACTGAGAGGGGGGGGTGAATCAGTATAGACAAAAACTTCCTTAAACCACTTTGACTGCAAAGATTGAACTAACTGGTAAACAGTATCACCGATCTAAAATAGGGTACTACTGGTAAAACACAGTATGACTGTGAAAGACATAAACAGGTAACACTTAGATCTTCACCACACCTAATATCACCTTTCCACTTCACCCATATGCATAAACAAGTAATACATCATAAATATAAAGACCACTGAATCAATATGCATTACCACTTAACAGAAAATACTAATCATCACATGAAAAAGCATCACACATGACACACTGATTTTTCACGTGGAAACCCAACTAGGAAAAACCACAGTGGGGATGAATACCCACAAGTTGTTCTTTGAACTCTTTCGAAGTCTGCTTTGTTAGGAGCCTAATCCGGTTAAGGACTTTACAATAGGTTCTGCTAGGAACTGATCCTACTAGGGATTACCCGGTTAAAGGTTAGAACCCTACTAAAGGTTACCTCGCAAGAGGATTTGAAGAACTCAATGAATTTGAGTCACCCTGTTAAAGGATTTACAGAAAGCCTGTTAAAGCTACCCAGTTAAGGGATTTTCCAACTGCTGAAATGGTTAGAAGTCAACAAGTAATACATTGATATGATAACAACACTCAATGCCAATGCAGATCCACTTTAGTTCCTTTGCTTCTGCAATCACACTCTACAGGTATCAACACACTTCTCTAGTCTGGCAAGAATCAAGTATCTCTTCACTTGGTACACGCATAACATTTGCCAACAACTTCACAATGAAAATCATCATCGACCTTATAGGAAACAGATGGGTCGGTAGCATAAATGCTAAACCCTAAACATTTAGGTTATCAATACAGTTGGTTCAATCTTGACCGTTCAAACACATTGCATTGAATAAAATAGTCTTGAACAGATCTCAAGATGTTCTCCATCATTCGTTCTTTACCACTTCTAGAAGCTGATAACCCATCATGCGCTCTCCACCATTTACTGAGACTTCGCACATTCCTGAGGTAGATAGGATCAATCTTCTTCATGCAAGATCATCAAGGAAATCCTTCATGCACACAAGGCTGATGTGGCAACATGATCTGATCTCCATTCCAATGCTAACCCATCACAAGATGTCGATGGTCGAATCACATAGACTTGAAATGCATCAACCGGAAACCATGAAGCTGGGACTGCCAATCGGTAGTCATATCAAATGAAACCCTGATACAAAACTTTTCAGATACTGGTTCTCATTCCAACATACCACTTCACCTTTTCATATATACTAGTTCACATCATCATACCGGTTCTCTTGCTAGTTTGCTTACTTCAATATACCGGTTCATAGTACAACATATTGACATCAATGACAACATACAATATCATCATGTCATCAAGATCTACACATATGCCAACATCAAGATACTAGCATAATATTCAGTTTCATCTGAAGTAGTGGGAACCTCCTTGTGCAAGTTACAAATACACTCTGTTTTATCAAACAATAAATTATCAAGTTAGGGACCAATAAGATTTAAGAGCTCATTTGCTCTCCTTATTATTTTGTCCCTATCCTTCTCCAATTTTAAAATTTGATCCATAACCACCAAAATTGGACCATCCAAAGAGTTTGTTAGATTGACTGCCAGGTTGTAAGAGTTAGAAATCTTAAATAAGTTTTTCTTACAGTCTAATAGTTTCTTGTCTATGAAGCCGGTGAGCTTATCAAAATCTAGAAAAGTCATATATACACTACCTCCTTCAACCAAAACTACATCAATGGATTGCAAGCAGGTCTGGAGTTTATCCTTATCAATCTCAATCATTTACAAAAATGTTAACTTCCAGGCCGCCACAAAATTTTCTTTAGCCTCTATTAGTGAAATTTTCAATAAAGAATCATAGTGCTTTGGAATGAAATCAATAAGTTCCTCCAATTTGTCAGGAGAGCTTGCACTCTCTTGAGCTTGAAATTCTGGGATTAACCTATTCAAAACCTCAAAACTACATTCAATCAATTTTTTGTCCTTTGACTCTTCATGAGCCGATTCCTGGGTTGCTTGTGCCTGAAGAGCTACTGCTGCCAAAATCTTCTCTCTCAGTGACATTTTGTGGTAGGGTTTGTCAAAACTGATGGAAAGTTGTGATAAATTTCCTTTAGCTATGGCAAAAATATCATTTGCCAAGCCAGAGGAGAGATCCACCATAGTATCAACCAGTGAGATAACTTTTGAATCTTTCAACTCTTGTGCACTGGTGGCTTCACTACTTGGTGCCTCATCCAAAACTTGAGTATCCTTTGTATCCTTATTCTCTAAATCCTTATTTACATCAGCCTCTATATCCTCTACAATCTTTATATTTTCTACTAGGGTGTCCTTTGTTACAAAATGTGACTCAGTAACCGGTACAGTGGTATCTAGTGGAGTGCTTGTCGATTTCTCAATATCTACAATATGTTGATCTTTCAGTTGCTTCTCCTTAGGCAATTGTATATTTTCTGACTGCACAAAAATGGAACTCAACTCATAGCCAAAACTCAAAAGAATCCTTACCCAGATATCAATGGTTTCCTTCCTAATCTCTTCTAATTTGTCCAACATAAGACTGTTTATTCTATGTTTAGTGTTGGATTCTGACGACCCTGTTTTATTGATCAAGTCAACCATCTCTGGAGGAGTTATTGTGGGACAAAGATTGACCATTTTGTTTCTTTAATCTGTTGGTGCAAAGACTGAGTGTGTAGTTTCCTGAATTCTAACTTATCAATTTTTCCATTGCTACCTTGGTCATCTTCTTCAAGATTGTCAGAGCTACCTATGTGTGATGAAATTTCAAACCTTTCTCTTGAGCAGTACCAAATATGAACTTTCAAACCTTTCTCTTGGGCAGTGCCAAATTTTTCTTCCCTCATCCACCGATGTCTGCAATAGATGTTATGCATAGGTCAACTTCGTATCCCATAGGCATTATCTAGATTATTCTAGGTTGTACGAGCTCCATCATACATTCATCTTTATTGACCATAAAAAAAATTGTATCCTTATACTTCTCTATTATAGATTTGGGGATCCAGGACCTATTCTTCATTTTCTCCTAAAATATCTTTATAAATGCTCATAAATTCGCTTTGCTAAGCTTTCCCCCTTGCCTATCCAAAATTTGTGCTATTTGAGTTTCTACGGAGCAATCAAAAGCCCATTGAATCTTTCCAAAATCGAGAATAGTGCCCAAAAAGTAAAATACCAAATAGATAACTATAGATCCATACCAGAAGGTGTTCTTCTTATCTTGCTTGATCTTTTGTAGGTTAGTCATGAACTTTCAACATTACACTGCATAAATCATAATGGGCATCCTCCTTAACCATCTGATGTGCTATCAAAATTGTTTTGCCACACAAAAAATTTAGCCGGTTTGACTGATAAACCTTATGTCCGATAATCATCACTACACACTTCACATCTACATCTCTAACATCATCTACTATTATTGAACATCCATCAAAAGTTGTGCCAGCAAGTTTATTGAGCTCTATGTTAGATAACTTACACCTTGTGTCGGGAATGCCTCCTATTTTGTGCAAACAGGTAATATTTTTTATGACTTCCTCTGTGATCTTGTATGACCGGTCCAACCATATGAAATATCCATGAATGCAGCTCAAAACATATCGCACCCATTCTACCTCATCAAAAGTTGGAAAATCTGTGAACTATGTAAAACCCTTCCTCTGCAGGTGTGCAAATTTCAGTTTCAGTTGGTTGTCAAAAATTAGATTTTGAGTGAAAATGCAGGACAACTCATAACCTCCAATTTCTTCAATATCATAATGGATATAAACCCTAATACCCTGAGTATGAAGAACTTCATGATGAACCTTCGAAAATGCTCCCAATGGTCATCCAAAAGAGATTTTTATGGATGCTTCTTGAAAATGGGATGAGGGTGGTTCTTAATCTCAACCACCGAAGGAGTATCGATGGTGCTCCGAATGGCCATTATAACCAAACACGAAAACTAAGGTTTATGCAAACAAAAATACCTTGAAAATGCTGTCGGGAGATCAAATTGCCTTGAAAGAAATTTCTCTCTCAAATCACCTTTGAACTCTAAAATTCTCTCAAAATTTTCTTGTCTAAATGCTTGATCACTATGTGAAGAAAATAACTTTACGTTTTCCCTTTTATCATTGTTAACCCTAATTTTTCATTCTCATAAATGCTACTAGTTAGACTTGACTGACTCTCACATTCTGCAAGTAGGTTTTGATAAACAATTGAAATCTTTTGAGTACCCATCCGCAATCAAAATTTTCTGACTATAGACCTAATTTGGGGAATTTGCATGATCTTCAATAATTTGCCTACCCCTAAGGCAGAGTGCCTTACTTACCAGTTGTATCTATTACCAGTGTAGGACCTGATGACTCTACCAGATGTTTTGTCTGTGGTGTATTAGATCTTCTTACCTATCTCATCTCATGTTGCTTCCTAATGTCTTCCACTTTTGCCTTTCCCTTCTCATCTGCATTTCCATTAGTTGTCAATGGGTTCTTACTTTTTCAATATTTAGCAATATGCCCAATCTTGTTGCATGCATAATAGACAATATTGTTTTTTTTTTAATTGCCTTGTTAACCCCTTGATTTCCTTGATTTCCTTTTGATCTGCATTAGTTAGCCATATGTCCAAATCTACTACATGCATGACATCTTACATTTCCAAGATAGGTGAATGATGCATTGTTCTGATTATTCCTATTTCTATATTGGTTAACCATATGACCATATTTATTGCAAATAAAGCATGTACCATTGAATTTGTGAGCATTAGGTTATCTTACTAGTGATTTTTGGTTCCGGTTTTCATGATTCTACTTTTATCTATATGATTGATCTTGTTGTGCAATATGGGAGCTTTCTCCTTTTTCATAACCAAGACCTCTTTTCTCATTAGCATCTCTCTAATTCTTCAGCATTTCATCAAGTTTGGCAGAGCTAGTTTGAAATTTTTCCTTGTACTCATTTTCAATAACTAAGTCATCTCTCATGATTATAATATGTCTTTCAAGTTCATGTTCCTTGTTTCGAGACTGGGTCAGCTCAAGTTTCAGCATATCATTCTCATGTGTCAGTCTATTGCATTCCTTAGATCTATCCTTCAATGCTTGATCTAGGTTTTCTTCATTTTTCTTTATGTCCTTAATCTCCTTGCCCATTCTCATATTTAAGGCTTGCATCTCATTCTTCAAGGTAGTGTTCTCTTGAGTAAGTTTCTAACAATGATCCTTCATAGCATCTTCCTCATCACTATTATGATTTTGCAATTGATCACAAAGTTCCTTCCTCTTAACCTTGACAATTGAATGCTTTCCTTGCAATGAAATGATGTGTTCTTTGGCTTGCTTCAGTTCATTTTTTAGTTTATTGTTCTCAATCTACTCATTATCAACATCCTCAAGAGCTAGTGGAAGTTGTTGTTGTAGACTGGTTTCCATTGATTCCAAATTTCAGATCTTTCTCAAGTGGTTAAACTTCTTTCGAGGAACCAAGCTCTGATACCAATTGTTGGAATCCAAGAACAATGATAGGAGGGGGGTGAATCAGTGTTCAACAAGTAAAGATAGTTTTGAACTTATTGCTTATTAACCAGTTAATAGTATATAAAATTAAATTGCATACACCAAATAACACATAGAAAGGCAACACCATAACACCTGGATTTGTATGTGGAAAACCCTACAAAGGGAAAAACCATGGTGGGGCTAATACCCATAGTATCTATATACTTGATCAAGGTATACAAATATTACATGAGGGGGTCTGCACATGCAAAAAGGCCAACTTCCTAGAGCTCAATGCTCAAACACAAAATAGGAAGTCTCTCTGACTTACAAAGTAATTACAAACTGAAATGAACTTATGAAATGCATTTAACCATGCTGGATAAGTTCTGGCGGATGCTCTGATATCCTTCTCTATAAACTGGTTCACTGATGCTTTGATCTACTCTATTCTGCTATCGGTTATGATGTGCACATGAAACTGTACACAAACACGTCTAATCACTAACCAAAACATATACTGATACTCACTAAAACATTTGCAACCAAAAATTTGCATTCCATCATATATCTGATCTATCGCTGAAATGATCTTTTTAAATATCCTTCCAACTTTACCATGTCGGCTTCAATGAGAAATATAAACATGTCAGTTGTCGGTACATAATGAAATCCAAACATAAATCTAATGACGATGTCGGCCATCACACGTTAATCCATGAAAGAAATAATCAAGACCAAAAGATTTCTTATCTAGGTCCTATCCATTACCCAATTCCATATACACGTTACTAAGATCAAGACATGTTATTGGGATCAGGACTTAGTCGGGCATGAAGTGAATGCTAGTGTTGGTGTAAAGCAATGTGAATACTAGTTAACTACAATGAGTGTCGGATAACCAAACAATGAAACCATTTACCCTGAGATGATGAGTTACCACATTAACTCTTACCGGATGAGTGTCAATTGCCAACAAAATAGATATTTATCACTACTATTTCTAACTTAGTGTTTTGATCCCCTTCTTCATTAGATGATCCACTGCCTTCATTCACAAAGAAACTTTTATGATTTTTTCTTAAAAAAATCTTCTTATTGAAATAATTTTTTTCATTCTTTTCATGTTCATTGTTAGAATCCTTATAAGGGAACTTGGCCATAAAATATCATATCTATCCATAGATAAAATATTTGAAAGGTAATTTATCTTTGTACTTATCGAAACCTCATTCTAGTCTTCTAACAAAGTTTGATTCTTTTGAATCTAATTCTTGCATCAAAATCTAACTCATCTTCATTTTTGGATACTTTGAAAGAATATTACTTTCCTATGTATCTCTCATCATCAAATATCATCTCAAAAGAGGTTAGTGATCCATTCAACTCATCCAAAGTCAAATTGTTTATATCTTTATCTTCTTTCATTATAGCCACCTTAGCATTAAATCTTAGTGTTAGGGATCTGAGTATCTTCTTCCCTATAACTAGTTCTTTTGATTCTTCAACAAGTCCACTGATGCAACAAACTATCTTATCCACTCAAAGGAAAAATGCAGACATATATTCATCCTTGTTGATCCTCAAACCTTCAAACTCAGCTCTACTATTTTGAAAATTTTCTTCCTTGACCTTTTCATCTTTTTAATAGATTGAATTCAAATTGACCCATACATCCTTAGCTATTTTTGAATGCATCAATTTTACATATTTAGAGTTTGTCATCACAAATAATAGAATTTCCAACCTTGGCATCATTTTCACAAGATTTATTACCACCCTAATCCCTTAGGAAAATTTTAGGAATCTCATAACCATCTATAACAAATTGCCAATCCTCAAAACTCAGAGCCATCAATTAGGACTCCATCCTTCCACTCCAAAGAGCATAATTGGATCCATCAAAGAAAGGTGAATTTTTTGAAGATAAAGCTTGTTGAGAAAATGAGAGTGTCATCTAAGATCCTCATTAATTTTTTAAGCTTTATCAAAGGAACCTTGCTCAAATATTCATTGAAGGGCACACAATATATAAAGTGGGGGGATGAATTAGTATGTCCAATTTTTATTCTATATTAAATATTAATTACCATAAATAACTTATCCAATCAATAAACATGAATCAAAAAATAATATTATTCTAAGTTCCTCAATGATGTAGCAATTTAAAACATGTAAATAAACAAACATCCACACAATGAGTACAAAATATATGTGCAAAACCAGGATGGGAAAATCTATGGTGATAATAGTTGCTTGGATCTATACTATCCAAAACTAGCTTCACAAAATGATGAATCACTTACAAAGATTTAGTAGACATTAACCTAATGGAGACAACAATCCCCTTACGTATTGTAAGAACAAATCCACTAGAGACACCAATCTCATATGCCTGGGCCTAAGAAAGAATTCAAGAAGTATGACCTCAATCTCAACAATATGAATTATATGATTTTAAGACCTTCAACACATAACTTGCCTCTGATTAAATTAGGATTCAAACACTCTCCTTTGCAACTTATGATATTTAGATAGTGGTGCACATAAATTAGGAAACTGCATTCTATCTCATTCTCTAATCTACATGATATAAACTTGTATCCTCGGAATTACATGCACATCACTTAGAACAGTCACTAAAATGAATCTAGGAAACTCATATACATGTGTCACAATTATAATTACAAGTAGGCCTAAAACATAATTTAATTATTTCTCATGTTGTTATATCCTATGTTTCTAACTTTTATTGTCATATCACTTTTGTGTGACCACTTGGTGAGGTGGCATCCTACATGGAAGGTGAGACTATGAAATGGATTCCTATTTTATAGGAATTTGGTGATCACTTTATAGGTCCTAAATTTTAGGGTAATAGTATCATAAGATATGATGTTTGGACTATGACAATTTCCCATTATGACTATGACAACTACTAGTTTGGTGGAAGAGTCATGGAGAGTTCATGTTTTAGCACTTCACATCTATGGTGGAATTCAATTTTGACAAGTGGTGTGAGGTAAGGAAAGTCCCTATTATTGGATATGGCATTATCTATGCTAAACATGCATTGTGCTAGGCAAGATGCTAATTTTGGATGTTAGTCCTTTGGAGACTGTTATGTGCAACATGTCATGGAAATACCAATTTTTTGTTTTTGACATTGGACTTACCTCTTAGTTATGGGAGTTGGGTTTGGAAATCATGTATGCCTACCTTTCGATGTTGAGCCATAATAAATATGTTGGTGTCTTACTTAATTTTATGAGACAAGTTGATTATTTTCTGAGATTTTATTATGCTATCGAAAATGATTTGGAATTTGTTGTTGTTGTAACTACTCCTATAGAGAATTGGCTTAGTGCATTGTATTGTAATTTTTGTTGTTGTAATACAATTTAGATTTGTGTTTGGAAATTGTTTTTTTTTTTTAAAGGGTTTTACCACATAAATCTGATGTTATAGTTTTATTTGTTTAAATTTGAAATTTATATGTGCATCTAATTTGTAATTGTTTAAGAGTTTGTAATAGTTTTTGCATTCACTATCATGTTTGATTAGTGCTGCATGTGTTATTCTGCACTTATCTTCCTTCAAATAAGGAGTTAATATGGTTTCATAGACATTTGGGTGAATTACAAGTGAAACAGAATATCATGGTGCTGCATTGTGGCAACCAAAGTGCTTTATGCTTAGCACAAAACTAATCATATCATGCCACAAACAAATCATAATGGTATTCAATATTACTTTGTATGTGAGGGCGTGGAAGGAGGAAAAATATCTCTATTCAAGATACACACCAATATAGACCCAATAGATATCATGATGAAGCCCATTGGTCAATAGAAGTTCATCTAGCATAAAACTTCTCTAAGATAGCACAATATTACTTGATGATTTTTAGAGATTTTTTGTTTGAATAGGAGCCTATAACATGGATGCCATATGCTATGTAAACTCATTTTTTCTAAACTTTATAAATATTGTTGTAATTGTGATTTTTTTTTGAGAAATAAAATATGAAAAATCTTTGCTTGTAGTTTTTTTTTTGTATAATTTTACTAGGCTTTCCACATAAATATGTTTGTTTATTATTTATAACTCTCTTTCAATAATTTTTTAGTATAAATTTTCACAATGTGCATTAAATATATAAAACACTTGAGAGGTGATGGGAAAAGAGAGGATGTAAGATAGAGTGTGATAGGCAGAAGATATAGGAGATAAAAAAAAAAAGATAAGAGAATGAAGTAGGAAATATAAGGAGAGATTTTAGTAGACCTAGGAGAACTATGTGAAGATCATTCTATGGACAGTAATATTTTGTTAAAATAATGTTTGTACATCAAAAATATTATGATAAATATATGATGTTTTATGCTATAAGATATGGGACTATCTAATGGATGCATGATTCAAGTACAAGTTAATTTTATTAATTTATATTCAGATACATGGATCTATAACTCACCACCATAGTTATATTCCTCCTCTTAGGTTCGTTTAAACTAGGGTATAAACTACAAGTTTGAATCTAGCATACAGCTAGATAATTTTGTTTGCATTGAATTGATGGTGATGGTGATGATAAATACTTAGTTTTTTTATTGTACAAATTTAACCTCAACAATATTTAAATCAAAAAATGAAACACTAAAAGTGAATCCAAAGGAAGGTTACCAAAAATAATTTCACACAATGAAGCTCTAACCCTATAAGGATAAATATAACTCTACAAGGAACTAACAAAGAGGGAAACGTTCCTAACAAGATATAAATATTATAAAACATTACATAAGACAATTACGAAAAACACCTTATTGTACAGAGAGAAAAATTCTAATGTAAACCCAAAGAGAGTCTAGAAATGTCAAATTTACAAAAGATGTGAGAAGAAAAAATCCCATAACATTTAAATCTGAGTTAACTAAAAGATGCAAACAATCAAATATTAAATTAACCTTGAGTGAGTTATGAGTGAAATTAAATCCAAGAGACAAAGAGGATTATCTCTCAAATCAATGATGGAATAGAGATGTTAAAAATATGTAGAATCAATTTGTCATGATATAAAATCTGATGTCTTTAACGAATTCATTATCGACTCTACACCGATCCAAAAACTTACAATTGAAACTTAAGTGATGCAAATCAACCTTGAATACATGAACCTTTTGAAGAATCAATTAAAAAAGTGTCTTGATAATAAGGTGAATGTCTAGAAATAGGTGTAAATAATAAAATGTGTTGAAATAAATGTTATGAGAATAAATGTAGATGAACTAAAATAAATTAATGAATCAAATTTAACAGAAGAGTAAGCCACCAAACTGCAATCGAAAGTGAATCGCTGCCAAACTGAAACTGAAATGCTACCAAACTGCAATTGAAACATGGCTTTTCATTTATTATCAACTATCTGTTTAATTTATTCCCTTCATACATTCCATTAAACCTCGTACACAGTTGTCTTCCAACTGCCTCTGGAAGTTGGTCGAACGTCTAGATTAAATCAATGAGAGAATAATAATAAATTATCTAATTTAATATTTGGATAAATGTAAAGAACAAGTTTCCATTCAAAGATGTTGGTAGATAATCAAAAAGAAAATTCTAAATGAAAGCTAAGTTAACTAAGGTGCGACGATCAAGATTCTAAAATGAGATGGAGCTAACTAATATAATAGAAGTTCTAAATAAATTAAAATGGATAATTAGACCTTTTTGAATTAAATAATAAAATTTTTAATTAAATTGATAGTTAAAAAATAGAAATTATTTATTAATAAATCATATTTGGTGCCATAAATTATTAGACAAAAATGGGATTATAAATCATATTCAATGAATGATAAGTATTATGATTAATCCTATAATGATAAGAAGGGTCTAATGATCTAGAGGAATAACTTTATTATCTATAGATACTATAAGCTACAAGACTAGAATGAATACATGGATGTGTACAAGTTAATTTAACTATTTTATATTCATCTATACTAATCCATAATTCACTACATTGTTAAATCCTCCTCTTAGATCCTTTGACACCATAGTATAAACTACAAATTCGGATAACATACATCTAGATCTTTTGTTTGCACTCAGTCTTCTGCTAATAGAGATGATAATGATAATAAATGTGTAGATGTGTTAGATGGTAGTAAATTAACTTTAATATTAAAAAAAAAAAAAAACACTTAAGGTGAATCAAAGGAAGGTTGTAAGTTTGGAAAAATGAAATTAACAAAATGAAGTTCAAACCTAAAAAGGAGAGGTATAGCTCTATAAAGAACCAATGAAGAGGAATATATCCTTATCAAGATATGAAAATTGTAAAGCATTGCATGATATAGACTAGCATACCTATATTTTATAAATAAGATTTATGTAGAAGACATCAAAAGATATCAAATTTAAAAAATCTTTACCTATAGCATAGATTAATTAATTTTATAAGGTTAATATTTATTAGAATTTAGTCTTATTAGTAGTTGTCATAGGCAAATACTATTGCATTCACTCAAGCCCAATCAAACAATTAGTTTGCACTAATCAAAAGTGATTATTATTTATGCTTTCAAAATAAACTTGGTTTTTGTAAAGTTGAGATTTATATTTTTAAATTTAAGATATTGTGAAAATTGTTTATCTATACTATGATTAGTTTAAAAAATTTGGTGTTAAAGAAGCAAATTTTTAGAAATGATAGAATTTTTAGGTTTTGTGTGGATTTCTTTATATTTTAAAAAAATGAAATTTCTATTCTAAATATTTTTTTTATTTTTTATTATTTATAGTATTGTAAATAATTTTATTTTTTTAAATAGATATAGAAACTTTAATTGTTATTTTTTTCATCTCAAAATATAGATGATAAAACAAATTATAGGGATTTGATTTAGTTTAAATTAAATTAAATACAATATTTTTATTAAAAAAATAAACTTAATTATTATATGGATTCTTTATATATCTATTTGAAATTATTCTATGTTTTAATACTTTTTGAAAATCATAATTTTTTAATCATTTTTTTTGGTTGGTAATTATATGTATTTTATTAATATTCAAAACAATGTACATAAGTTGTAGTATTATTTATCCCAATTCACAAAGAAACATTGCCAAAATTTGCTCCAAAACGATATCCATAGTCTGACAAAACATCAACCAAAATCCTACCCCTACTTGCCATTATTATGACCTATACACCTATTTATATAATTTAATAGTTTAACACATATAATAGTTGATCAACTACATAAACAAGATTTAAACAAAAAAATGTGTTTTTCTTTTCATTCATTCCTCACTACTTTCAAAGGCCCATTAACCCACTAGTCTTTTAGCTCAAATCTTGCTTCTAGTTCTTCTTCTGGTCCTTCCTTTCCCTTTCCTTTCACCCACTCTTGTTTCATCACTCGTAGGTAATGAATCAACGAATCCCAACCAATATATGCTTCTGCCCGATGCTCATCCTTATTTGTCCCCTACACCCAGTGAATAAATGACATCAACTGTTGATGAGTCTCCTCGTCTATGCCCATGGCCACCTCCACAAGCATAAACCCTACCCTAAATATTTCCATTTCCAACATTGAATGCAAACCATATAGCCAATCATTTTCCACACAACCCTTCAACACCCATTCAAAATCTTCTTTCTATCCAACTTCCACATCGTCACCATTGACATAATGTCTATATTTGTCTTGTACCTATGTTCAATCATCAAAAACTCTTCACCCAAAAGAATTCCCATGATCTGAATGAAAAAATCTTCATCAAATTGGAAAATATTTTTTATTCTTTTCTTAGTGACTTTTCTCATAAATGCTAAAATTTTGTTGTCTTGGCATAATCAATAAAAAGGTGGCCTCGATATTGAAATGCATCCGCCACCCATCTTCAATTGTGAGCGCCATGTGCTACCCATGTCACAACATCCTGCCACCACACTCTTTCATGAATAGCTTTTGAAAATAGTGGCATGTTATTCCAACTCAATGATTGAACTCAAGATTATGAAAATCTCCCATCATACTTTTCACCCCATCATCAAGAGTCACTACCCATTTGGATAACTTGCTTGTAATGTTGTTCCTTGATCTCATCACTTTCCCAAATTTGAATTCCTCAAAAGTTTCTAATACATACTTGTCAATAAAAGGAGAATGCCTCAGATTTTTTCTGGTCTCTTATCAGCTCCACAAGATAGAAATCTTGAAAATGACAAGGATGAAGAAGAATTATTGCATTCAATTACAACATTGGTTTCTATAAAAGATAATGAAGATCTTCTGAGACCATTTACACTAGAAGAACTTAGATCAGTTGTATTTTCTTTGTCTCCACACAAAGCTCTTGGTCTAGATGGATTTACAACTCTATTTATTCAAAAATGTTGGGACATTTTGTGTTTTGACCTTTTATGGGCTATAGAAGAATCAAGAAGATCAAGGTCTTTACTTAAGCAATTCAATGTAACAAACATAGTTATCATTCCCAAAGTTAAAGACCCAAAATCATTTGCAGAATACATGCCAATATCTCTTTGCAACATAGTATATAAGATCTTCTCCAAGGCAATTTACCTATGACCACAACCTATTATTCCAAAGATTATTTCTTAAGAAAAAGGGGGTTTCATTATGGGAAGAGAGACTCATGAAGGGGCCATTGTAGCTCATGAGACCTTGCACTCAATTTCAGTTAATAAAATTCCATCTATCATCATCAAACTAGATATGATGCAGGCCTATGATAATGTCAATTGGAAATTTTTGAGAAAATTGTTGCTAAAATTTGGGTTTTGTATGAAATGGTACAAATGGATATTGGCATACCTCTTAGGAGCTAAATTTTCAATCATTCTTAATGATTCTACAGTAGGCTTTTTTAGTGCATCACAAGGTGTGAGGCAATGGGACCCACTCTCTCCTTTTCCATTTATTATCATGGCTGAGGCATTGAGTAGATTCATCATTGACAAACATTCTCAAGGATATGGAAAGGTATCCAAATTGAAAATACAGAGTTAGTGGTCACACGTTCACTTTTTGCGGATGATACTAACTTATATGGAAGAGAAACATTGGCAAAAGCAAAACAAATTAAAGAGGTTTTAAATAAATACTCATCAGCTTTGGGCCAAAAAATTAATGCTACAAAATTTAAAATCTATATCCTTAACACAAATGAGGTCATTGAAAAAAATATAGTTGAGACTCTTGGTTTCCAAAAAGCAGCCTTGTCATGCTCATATTTAGGAGTACCCTTCTTTTTAGGCCCAAATAAGTCGGCATATTGGGTGAAAGTGATAGAAAGAATTAAATCAATAATCTTGGTATGGAACGCAAGATGGTTATCTCTTGTAGGAAGAATCTTATTTGTAAAGGCAGTGCTATCCTCAATTCCTAATTATTTCCTTGTATTTTTAAAGGCTCCACAATCTATCATTGTTGAAATTGAGAAAGTGATCAGAAGTTTCATTTGGAAAGAAAATATTAATAACCAAGAAGGTTCCACTAATTTTTCTTGATACTATGTCATGTGATAAACTTCAAGGTGAAACAGGTATCATGAACCTTCCGAAAAGGAATAGGGCTTTCGGTGCAAAGTTATCTTGGAAAATGTATGTTAACCCAGAAGCCACATGGTGTAAAATATTGCAAGAAAAATATTTGGATAGTTCAGATCCCACAAGAATCTTTACTGTTGCTAATCCACCCAAAGGTTCAGCTATATGGAATTTTTTAGTATCATGCAGGAAATTAGTTGCTACTTACATTTTGTGGGAGGTAAACAATGGTCAAAGAGTTAAATTTTGGTTGGACTCTTGGAATGGGTACCCCAACTACAAAATAACCTTGATTTACTTCAGGTAAGAGATATTTTAAAAGAATCCTATAGAGAATCTTTATTGGATTATATTCAGTCGACTGAGCCCATCTCAGGTAAAGTAATCTGTAAAACAATAACACACCCTTCTTTGTCCACTCAACAGTGTAGTATGTTACAACAAGAGCTGAAGGCTAGAACAATTTATATCTCTTCAAAGTCGGATAAATTGTTTTGGGAACCCTCAAAGGATGGTAACTATATGATCAAACAAGGATGTAAAGCCTTAAGTCATAATTTTGGACACCTTCTTACCCATCAAGCTTACTCCTTTTGTTCGGATAGTAAAATTTTGCCGAAGGTAGGGAGTTTCACATGGTTGGCTTTGAGGAAGCAAATTCTAACCAATGATTTGTTAGCTAAATTGAGAATTGATAACCCTTTCATATGCCTATTATGTAATGAGGGGATTCAGGAGGTAGATAACTTATTTGTTAGATGCAAGTTTGCACAACAAAGCTGGGGTTTTGTCCTTAATAAAATTAATTTCTGCACCCCATTGCCAAACAATTTATGGGACTTGTTTCAAAGTTGGCCAATTGTTTATAAATCTTCTTTTTTGCCAGTATATGGAGAGTCATCCTAGCTCTAGTCATATGGAACCTTTGGGGAGAGAGAAATTCATGCATTTTCAAGAAAGCAACATCTTCAATTGAAGTTGTAAATGTTAAAATTGAAAAAACAATCTCAAAGGTAGTAAATTCAAGTGTTCAAGAGTACAAAGATATTAGTTCACCTTTCACTAATTGGGTCAACTGTACTTTACAGAACTAGAAACAATTAAAATTGCCTTTCCCAGGCAGTCTGTTCCAGCCTAAGGCAAAAAAGTGCAACAAAAAACATGTTAAATGGAAGGCTCCAAAGGATGTTTTCATCAAATTCAACTTTGATGGCTCTTCCAAAGGGAATCCAGGAGATTCAAGGGCAAGTTTTTGATTGCGTGATTCTAAAGGGAAGATAATAGCATTAAGTTTGAAATATCTTCTCATAGGTTCCAACAATTTAGCTGAAACAAAAGTTTTGCTGCTAGGATTAGAAATGGCTTTGAATTTGGGTATAAAGAACCTACACATCAAAGGGGACTCCCTATTGATAGTTAATGCTTGCAAAGAAAAAAGAATTCAAAATTGGAGCCTTTGTTATGTCCTTCAAAGAGTATGGAAAATGCTTGATAAATTTCAAAGTTTTTTGATCATGCATAGGTATAAAGAAGGCAACAAACAAGCTGACTGTTTAGCCAACATGGGTAGCATCAAGCAAGAAATATTCTTGTCACATGATCTCTCTTCACTATTAGATTTTCCACAAATAGTAGAAATCACTCAATAGGATGCTCACCCAACTTTGCATTGATATGTGTTTTTGCAATACATTTATTATGCGTATCGTGATATTATAGATAAATCATACGACCACATCATGTTTTTGAACACTTGTGGCCACCCAACACTCATCAACAAGAGAAACATTATTGGTGAACATCTGAGATCTCACACCGATAGTTGATAGCCTAAGTCTCCCTGACATCCTAAGTAGCATTGAAACCATGAGCATCGGCAAGAGACACACCGAACTCACTGTCAACTAGCAATAGCTTATCAACAATAGTCTCACTAATGAAAAACATGACCAAGTTCATCAGCAAGACTTCAATAGTTGAAAGGAATTCCTTCAAGTCATCTCGAAGACCGACATAGATTCATATCGGCAAGACTTATCCCAAAAACTATTCACAATTGTTCATTAGCCAAAGTCACACTGATGCTCAACAAGGTAGATCCATCGGACATTAGTATGAAATAGGTTTTGATGAAAAGAAGGTCATCGACATAACCAAAGGGATTAGGATGTGTTATTTTGAGTTACCCTGGTGCCTAATAAAAGACATCGATAATGGAACATACTTCATCAGGAAAGCATTTCCTATCATTGTAATTCATTCCAAGCTACCCTATACCTGATGGAAGAGTTGGTTGATTATGTGGAACAAGGATGTCATTGGGAAGACCTATAATGATGGAACTGACTACAATGGGAAGAGTTGCACCAAAGGAGAAAGTCATTGGGGAAACAATGTTCATTTCTATGACACTTAATGAGCTAACCCAGCTCCTAATAGGAGTATCAGGTTGAGTTACCCCGATGCCTGAAAAAGACATTGGTAAAGCATTAACCGATGGAACATACTTCATCAGGAAAGCTTTTCTTATCTTTGTAATTCATTCCAAGCTATCCCTATATCCGATGAAAGAGTTGTTCGATTAAGTGGAATGAGGATGTCATCAGGAAGACCTATAATGATGGAACCGACTACAACCGGAAGACCTGTGCCAAAGGAGAAAGTCATCAGGGAAACAATGCTCCTCGCTATGACATCTAATGAGATAATTTGATGCACAATGGGAGTATTAGGTTAACTTACACCGATACAGTAGAAGATAAGTTATATCCATAGGTTTTAGTATTTTTGTAGTGTCGAGTCAAGCTATAACTAGAGGTTTTCTTCCTGGCTCTTTCCTGTCGGTATGCTCACTAAACTAGGTTTTTTGTAATTATTTTATTATATTAATATATATAAGTAGTCTTCCATTTTTGCCAAAAAAAAAAATACATACTTGTCAATAGTTATATATATATTCAAATTCTAGGCATGTATTTCACCCTTTTTTTATTGCATTAATAATAATCAAGAAATCTCCTTCAAGTTGTATTTTTGAGAAGACCTTTTTTCCCCCATTTTCAACACTTCAAGAGTTGTTTGAGCCTCGGCTTCATTATTCATTCCCTCCACAAGTTTTGAAGCTCCAATTGCTACAATATTGCTCTCAATGTCATGCCACAAATCCAACTCCCAATGGTCTTGGGTTACCTTTTGAGACCCCCATCAAAGTTAATTTTATACCATCCTTCCCTCGACTTTGACCACTCCACCACCTTCACCTTCTTAGACTCTGGATTAGCCCACGCAAGCCCATTAATAGGTTAGTGTTTTAATCATTTTAATATATACAAAATAATTTAATAAATTATAATCATAAATTTAAATATTTTTCATTAAGTATTCAAAAAATGTCTATTTTCACTTTTATAATTATTAATAGTTATTTTACTAAGACCAATTACTATTAATATATTTTATTTTATTTTGATAAAAGTGGGCATGCCACTAAACTATATTTTATTAATTTTGAAAAATCTTTTTGATTACAACAGGTTCAAAGGGCATACTTGCAAGAAAGAACCCAAAAGAAAACCTCTGGTTGTGGCCCAAAAAAGCAAAAAAAGTAAGTACCCGATAATCCCAATTACATAATCAGATTGTAATCACCCTCCCATTACACGGCTTTCAAAGATATACATATAAATGTCCATACAACCATCAAAAAATGAAAGAGAATCACCCAGCCCATGAGATGTGATCTGTAGAAGTAGATTCATAGCATCAAAGCTTCTCAGGCTCGCAAAAAATTCAAGCATATCAACAGTTCAAAAACCTGCATCAAAAAGATATCAACCAACAATACTTGCATAAAGTAGTTAAATCGGAAACCAAGAACTTGAGCTCTCAATAGGAGGCTCTCCATCCATGGAGGAGCTAAAGACAAAAAACCAAAAGAGAGAAAAGAATGTAATCCCATAATCAGAACCAATGCCTTATCCACAAGCTATGAAGGAACCCAATCTAGTAAGATTTCTAATGATTTCAAAGTATCCCCCAATCTGTCACACAATAAACCCATTTTCAACTCAAACAATAATTCCCCACACCTCCCATTATCTAACAAGTCAGAGTGAGGAAGAAAGCCCACATAATAAAAAGAGCCCAGCTCAAAATGATAACTATCTGATACAGTACTAACAAGCTCCAGGAGCAAATCAAGGGAGGAATGAATGCAGAAACCAAGAGTTGGAGTAAACCCTCATCAAGCAAAATATCATGGCAAATAGTAAGAAATCGAGACAAAATCTTAGAGCTAGAAAAAGTAGAACTAGACTACAACCAGAGTGTTCCCACCAACCTACGAACCTCAAAATCCACCTAAGGAGAAAGAAAGCAAAACACTTTTCCAAGCATCTCAGAACTATTCCCTGAAACCTCATTATATTCCTCAAGTTGGCATTCAACAATGACCTTGTATCTTGAAAGAGCAATGACACTCGACATATGAATAACCCAAAAAGTGTTAGGATTCCCACAATACTGAGAGCGGGGGGGTGAATCAGTATTGTACCGGTTAGCTAAAATTCTTAACTTAAAACATGCAGAACATATTAATATTATGTACCAATGTACAAAGAGTAATGCAATAAACAAAGATAACAACAACTACATGAAAAGCACACCATAACACAATATTTTAATGAGGAAACCCAGTGTGGGAAAAACCTCGGTGGGATTTGTGACCCACAATATTCACTTACTAGCCAATAAGAGAATATTACTCCTACAATAGGGTGTTGCACATGCAGGAAGGCCAAGTGCCGAGAGCTCACTGCTCAAATACAAAATAGGTAGTCTCACTGACTTACAAACTGGACTATATAACTCCATTGTCTTGTACCGCTTCAAAATAGCATCTACTATGCTAGATCCAGTACTGGTTTCTGCTTTGCTTCTTACATAAACCCTTAACCTATAATTTGCATAATAGGTCTACCTTATTTCACCTAATTACATTGCTCCATACACACATAATTATTCTATAATTATCTCTTATATATATGAGTCATTTTACAATTTGCCAAGTCGGCTTATAATGATTTTACAATAATAAACAAAATTCTTGTCGGTCTCTGTGCCAGTATGCTTCCTTTCCCTACCGGTGTTGGTGGTTTGAGTGCCAGTGTAGAGTCTGATCTTGCTAGTGGTGGTGGAATGCCTTGTCGATGTCATAGGATTGTAAGGTTGCCATCAATGACAAAACCTTCAATCACCTACAATGTCTCATTGGAGTGTGCATTTGCCAAGAATCTCCCCCTTTGGCATTGATGGCAACACTCATGAGAAAAATTCAAAAGTGTATCCAAAAATTGAAGTCCAAAAATGTTACCAAAAATGTGTGCTCCCCCTAAGCAGATGATCCCTTAGTTATTGGATTTTTCTCATACCACTACTCCCCCTTTTGCATCAATGACAAAGGTTGTCAAAGTGTCATTAGAGTGTAGTTTCCTATTTTACCATTGTAATTGGTTGGTTACAATTTGAAAAAGGTCCACCAAAACCAAATTAAGGTTTTCAAGAAACTTTTTACTATCTTTTATTGCTACCTCTATTCTTTGAACTGTACCGGTGAGGTGTTGCATTTTCTCTGCTAGTGTTTTCTATCCTTGTACTAATGCATCAGATATTTCTTTCCTTAAACATGTGAGGTAGTCCAACTTTGGACTTAATCTCCATTTCAAATCCTTAGCCTTTCTTTTTATTTTCTCCTTTTCTCTTTCTAGCTTTAGTAACTCTTCCTCAAAACTTGTTATCTTTTGCTCAAAAATTGATAATGAATCAGGTGAATTAATAAAATTGTCAACTAGCTTATTAATTTCCTCCTGTATCTTGCTCATTTTCATGTCTATGTCAACTATCAAAAAGTTTGTCTTACAAGTGTCTCTATACAAAGTTTTGAATTCCTTAAGTGTACTACATAGTTCCGGTAGAAGTGTCTCAAATTTCCTTGTACACTTCTTTATTTCATCCTCAAAGAATTTTTGTTTTTCCTTTTCTAATCTCTCCTTGAATTCTTCTTCCTTTATTTGCTCAACTGTCACTATGTTGTTAGTAATATACTTAGACAAAGTCTCAAGTTGACTCAAAGAATCCTTATTATCTATATTGCATTTTGGAGCTATCATCTTCAAAATTGGAATTGTATCATCTATAGCTTTATATGCCTGTGAACTACAATCTGTTATTTTCTTTATGGACTCTAAAAGAACTTCAATTACATTAGTTGTTTTGAATCCTGTAGTTGAAGGGCCAACACTCTGTATCCCGCTAGTGGGAGCAATATCCTTGCTTGTGGTGACCTCTAGTAGGTCAGTCTGTGTTTCCATTTCCTTAAGTAATGGTCCGCCTTGTTCACCAGTTGCCGATGACACTGATTCTGTATTAACCTGTTGTTGTCATGGAGCCTGTTGCTCTGCTTGTTTCTCTATTTGTGTCTCTATTTGAGTCTCTACCTATTGCCTTGAGTTATCATCTACCGGTTTACCTTTATCTGTTACCGGTGGCTCACTAGCCATATCTGTCTTACCAATTGTATCCTTGTCTACCACAATGTTTCCTTTCTGAGTATCAACATTAACTGTGTATAATACCTCAGAATTAGGATTTGTATCCTCTTGTGATACATCCATACTCTCATTTCCTGGTTGATTTTCAGTTGTTGCTACTGGTGGAGTAACTAGAGGTGGTGGAGGTAGATTATTAGTTATTTTTAAGTTGAGTGGTCCACCAACCTTGTTTTTTCCCTTATCCCTTTCTTTCTGGTATACCTTGAATGTTTTTGGTTTCAAATATTCTTCCTACTTTTCTTTTTCTACAAGGAATATATCCCATGCATCTGATGTTTCCTTTGTTACTTGATTTACTCTACCTAGCATAAGTGCTACATGCTGGTGTGCAGTTGAAAATACTGACCGGTTAGCCTCAGAGATTAAATCATCTATTTCTTTAGTAGAGTTTACCGGATGTATAGCAAGTAGTTTTTCAATTTTTATTTTCTTGTCAAGGTCAATGATAGCCTGCCTTCTAGCTTCAATTCTTTTGTACAAATCTGCCAGTATTTCATCCACAATTTTCATCAAAAATTTCTTATAGATATCCAAGTGTATAATTACACTGTTTTCAACTTTCTCTTTGTCATCAACTGATAATGTATCATATAATTTGTTGATGTTTTTCAATATACCATCCTCTATGATTTCATTTACAAGTTCATCAACCAAAAGAATGGTTTGTTGAGTTTTCTTTTTGGGTGTTACCTTCTTCTTTGGAGTTAGTTTCTTGGCTGGGAGCCTTATTGCCTGTTGTTTTTGTCTATTTTTTCTAGGAGAAGGTGTGGATACCGGTGAAGGTTTCCTTTTCCTTTCAACTCTTTTAAATGATGCAGGCATGTCACTCTCTGAAGAAGTAGCTACCAGTGAAAGGTGAGTTTTAGGTTGAGGAGGTTCTAATTCACTTTCACTTAGACCAGTTTGTTTTAGCACATCATCTTTTAATGCTTTTGCTTGTCGGGTACCTCTTCTCATAGTTGCTTCAACCTTTTTGAGCTTTTTCTTTGATTGAATTTGACTCTCTTTGGTTTCAGCATTTCCAAATACCTCTTCTGTAGGATCCTCGGGTACTTCGAGAAGGACTTTTGCATATGTTTCAATGATGTGGTCATCAGTCTCATAACCCATTTTAGTAACCCAAATTGTTCTTCGGATAACTGCTTCCATCCAGATCTCATCCTTTTTTATGACAAAGCAGATTTCCTTTTTGTACTTGTTCACAATTTCTTGTGACAGTCTGACTCTTGTCTTCATCTGGGCATTTAATGCTAGAAAATACTCATTGATGTTCTTCTCTTTGTTTTCACCCATATTGTTCAATAAGTCAGATAACTATTTCCCTACTGGTATGTCAAATCCAAGGTTCTTGTTACCTATACTAGGCACCTGTTTTGTTATATGTAGCACTAGACATACAAGTAAATTCCCAAATCTAAATGTCCCTTTCTTGTCCTTCTTGATCTTTCCAAGATTGTCAATAAGTTCATCCTTTAACCATTCACATACATCAATTTTCACATTATCTTTGACCATATCATTAGCACTCTTTATGCATAAACTAGAAACTGAATTTAACCTATTTGCATGAGTTGTTTTGTAACCTAGAATCATGCTAATGAATCTCACATTTGTGTCAGTTACATCATTCACCCTTAAGGAACTTTTGTTGGATGTTGCACCGGTTAGGTTCATTACTAGGTCATTTGAGACCTTCTTTGTCTTGTCGGGTTTGTTACCGATGGAGGGTAACCCTGTTACAGCTTTCACAACTTCCTTGGTAATTTTATGAACAAAATATAGCCAAAAGAACTCACCATGTACCCTGCTAAATACTATCCTAATAACTTCCTTTGGAAAATATGGAATACCAAGGATTTCAGTGAATCCTAGGGTTTCAATGATTTTATGTTTAGGTTTCACACTACCAGAATCATCACATATGACAGTTTTGTACATGTTCTTGACTTCTTCATCACCTAGTTCTTCTATGTGGCAATGGATATACATTCTAGGGTCTTCTACAAAAGCTACTCCTTTGGGGATTTGAGAGAATGCACCACTATTATCATCCTTTCTTTCTATTTCAGTAACTAACTAATATACGAGCCTAGGGCGCTTGATTACTTCCACTATAGTAGGGTTTGCTATAAATTCAGGTACAAAGGAGGATGCATGATTATAAATACCTTTTTCTACCTTAGGAATGATTGCTTGATGAGTTGCTTGCTTCTTTGCTTGAAATTCCTTAGCTCTTGAAATTCATGCTCTTCGAAGATTTGAATGCTTGGTGAAATGAAAATGGAGTCAAAAACACTATTTTATAATGTTGAATTTGCCAACTACCACATTTAATGCTTGTCGGTTAAGTAGTCACTTAATTTTATTTACCAGTATAGAATTAATTTCTACTTCTCTCCATCAACCGAGGGAATAATAGCATATTTCACATTTTATTGCCAAACCCTCAAAGAAATTTTCTTCAATTACATGAAGAACTTCTTGTCGATGGAGTGTTACTCTGTCTTGCTAGTGGAGTGTTACTGGGTTCTACCGGTGGAGGAGTATTCCCAAAATTATTTAGATCTGACTTCCTGATCCATTGTCTTGAGAATTCTTGCTTAACTTCTTCAACTTTTTCTTTTCCTTTCAAAATAGAACCTTTGTTGTCTACCGGTGATGCCTTACTTCTGCAGAATTTTGTAATATGTCCAATCTTGTTACAGGCATAACAAGTCACATTATTTTCCTGAATAGCCTTTCCATATCCTATGCCAGTTTGTGTTCTACATTCATTAGATAGATGTCCAAATCTTCCACAAACATAACATCTTACATTCATTCTACAATTCTCAGAATTATGACCAACTTTGTTGCATTTTGAACATTGACCGGTGGGTGCATTGGTATTCTAATAATCTCTAGATCTACATTGATTTGCTCTATGACCATACTTGTTACAATTAAAGCATTTGCCATTGAATTTATAAGCATTTGGTTGTCTTACTAGTTTGCTATGATCCTGTGTGTTTGCAGTACCGAAGCTTTCACCAACTTCAAAGCCTAAACCATTATTGTCACCATTTGGTTTCTGATTCTTCATCATGTCACTAAGTTCTTCTGAGATTTTCTTGAATTTCTCCTCGTGTTGATTTGCAGTAGCCAATTCTATTTCCAAGATTTCTTTCTGTCTCATGAGTTCATTTGAGTCATTTTGTGTATGCATCAGATCTATTTTCAACAAATCATTTTCATAGCTAAGTCTTGTATTGGTATTTTCAGCATCATTTAGTCTTCTAGTCAATTCTTCTTCATTCTTCTTCCTATCTTCAATTTCTTTACAAAATCTCATAGTCATATCCTACATCTCATTCTTTGTTGCCATGTTCTCTTGTTTCAACTTGCCTATCAGATCACTAAGAGTTTCTTTTTCATCATTCTCATTCTGCATCTTTTCACAAAGTTCTCTTCTCTTGTTTCTTGCAATGGTAATATTTTCTTGGAGTGCTTGAATAATATCCTGCGCGGCCTTTAGATGATCTTCAAGTTTGATGTTTTTCAATTTTTGTGTATCATAGTCTGAGAGAGCTGCTTCCAGTTGCTTCATCAAGTTTTCCATCTCTACCGGTGTCAAGATCTTCCTCAAGCTGTTAGGCTTCTGAAAATAGAGGACCAAGCTCTGATACCAATTGTTAGGATTCCCACAATACTGAGAGTGGGGGGGGGGTGAATCAGTATTGTATCAGTTAGCTAAAATTCTTAATTTAAAACATGCAAAACATATTAATACTATGTCCCAGTGAACAAAGAGTAATGCAATAAACAAAGATAACAACAACCACATGAAAAGCACACCATAACACAATATTTTAATTAGGAAACCTGATGTGGGAAAAACCTCAATGGGATTTATGACCCATAATATTCACTTACTGGCCAATAAGAGAATATTACTACTACAATAGGGGCCTGCACATGCAGGAAGGCCAAGCGCCTAGAGCTCACTGCTCAAATACAAAATAGGAAGTCTCACTAACTTACAAAATGGACTATATAAATCCAATGTCTTGTACTGCTTCAAAATAGTATCTACTATGCCAGGGCCAGTACAGGTTTCTGCTCTGCTTCTTACATAAACCCTTAACCTATAATTCGCATAATAGGTCTACCTTATTTCTCCTAATTACATTCCTCCATACATACATAATTGTTCTATAATGATCTCTTATATATGAGTCATTTTACGATTTGCCAAGTCGGCTTATAATGATTTTACAATAATAAACAAAATAAATTATAAACAAAATTCTTGTTGGCCTCTATGCCAGTATGCTTCCTTTCCTTGCCGGTGTCGGTGGTCTGAGTGCCGGTGTAGAGTCTGATCTTGATAGTGCTGGTGGAATGCCTTGCCGGTGTCATAGGATTGTAAGGTTGCCATAAATGACAAAACCTTCAATCACCTACAATGTCTCATTGGAGTGTGCATTTGCCAACAAAAAGAACGAGACAAAGTCTAATGCCGGATTGAAAAATGCTATTGGCTTTTAAAGACAACAGCCACCAAAAATGTGAGCAAGAAGAACCACACCTCTTCATGATTACAAGTGAAGGAATTTAAGCAAGATTAAAACTCATGCGAGATACATCATAAATGAAAAACTTCTCACGATGGTGGTAGCGGAAAAAGTAGTACTTAATATCGCATCCAATGCCACATAACAAAATTCTTACCCAAACATGATCATGGCACAAAAACCATGCCCGAATGCAACAAATGCACATTCCCTACATATAGCATGAAACAATCAAAGCACTTTAAGCACTCGTGCGATAACAGAGTGAATAAACCAAGCCAAAAACATGACTGCTGAAAGGTACTCACCCTTGCTACCTATGCTAGATCATAACCATACTTTGTAGCTAAAAAGAAATTCTTACCTACAAAGCATCCTTGCCACCTGTACATATACAACAAACATGCCTACCTCCCAAGGAAGAAGGGTAGGAAAATTTTCATAATGGCTATATTAAAGGAAGAACCTAAAGACTTATTGCAGATATTTCAGAAGTGAAGTCAGGATCTCTTCCATGCTTACATTACATAAATTGGCATTGTTGTCTATAGCTAAATTTGCCAAGAAATCTGCAATTCTATTAATTTCTCTGAAATAATGAGAAATCAAGAAAGAATCAAAAAATGCCAATTGTTGTAAAATTAAGTGTAGAACATATTGCAATTTCCAACAAAAGAATAAAAAAATGCCAACTATTGTAAAATTAAATGTAGAACATATTGCAATTTCCAACAATTAGATTTCTTCTTCATAACACATTGTATGATCACCATCGAATCCCCTTCAATTACAAGATCCTTATTTCCTGGGGATATAGTCATATCCAAGCCTAGAGACAAGGCATTAAACTCTACAAAATTATTAGTCTTATGTCCAATGGCATGACACCTATCTTGGACAAAGTTGGCATGATGATCAAAAGTCACCATACCTACCCTTGCCTAGCCAAGATTTCCACAAGAGGCACCATCAAAATTCAGTTTAAAATGCCCATGAGGAGGAGGCTTCCAGATAGCCAAATTTCTCTTGGGTAAAGCAACATTCTTTTTCAAAATTGACCCATGAGAAGGCAAGGTAGATAGAAACTTCCAAACCCTAGACACCCTACTATCCTAGTGTGAGAAAGAGGAAAGATTTTCTAATTTCTTTTAGATATAAGACAAGACAGCTTCCAAAATAGAAGATTCAATTTTCAATAAGAGCTCTTCAAGAGAAGAACTAGTTTTTTTAAAGATCCCATTATTTCATTCTAACCAAATATTCCAAATTAAAATAGATGGAGAAACAATCCAAAGACAAGCATAGAAAGATGAGGCAAACAAAAAAGGTCAGGCTCTAAAGTGAGATATAAGATATTTCCCTATAACAAAAGTCAAATTCAATTTATCAAATAGTCATTGCCAACATCGATATGAAAAATCACAGTGAAGGAAAATATGGGAGGAGGATTCCAAATTTTTATTGCATAATACACAAGGAAAAACAACAGTGATACTGAGTCTATCCAAGCGCATGCCTGTAAGAACCCTGTCTTGAACTACTAACCAAGCAAAAGCCCCAGCTTTCAGCAGACAGGCCGAATGCCAAAAAAAGCTTATATGGCCAAGAGGATCAGTCTTTAATAGACATAAGAGAATTATATCCATCTTTAACTGTATATTTGCTCGAGATGTTCTTTGTCCAAATGAGTTCATCTTTGGACTCAGATAAGATAATCATTCTTTCTCCCAAAACCTTTACAAAATGCATTTTGAGATCATGATCAACATCCAAAAACTCAATGGACTTCCACTTAGCCATCTTAATATTTCCACTATGAATTACCTCAAAGTAAACTACCACAAAGGCCCCCCAAAGGGAAGAAAGGGTAGATATCAGAGGGGACCAATCCCTTATATTTCATAAAGGAGTGTGACCATTCCACACCTCATCCCAAAATATAACCTTCTTCCTATTATGAACAATCCAAGAGAGATGTGGCAAGATGACATTCCTACATTTGCAAATAAAGCTTCACATTATCAAACCTGAAGGTAAGTTTGAAATTTGAAAATATACTCCCTAGGCCCATTATTCAAATACTTTGCAAACATAATTTGTGCCCAAAAAGAATCAGAATGCTTATACAATTTCCAGACCAATTTAGCTCCAAGGGGTAGATTCTGTTTTTCCAAGTTCCTAATACCTGTACTCCCAAGATTCTTAGGCAAACAGACTCTATCCCAGGCTACAAAAGGTAGTTTTTTCCTTCCATCCTTATTACTACTCCAGAGAAAGGACCTAAGAGTGTCCTGCAAGCTTACAATCATAGATTTAGGGGATTTTAACACTGACATAAGGTAAATAGGATCTGCATTCAACACAGATTTGATAAGAACAATTTTCCCTGCAAGGCTTAACCATTTGTGGTTCCAAGATAAAATTCTATTTGAAATGATAGAAATAAGCTTATCCCAAAAGGTTAATTTGTCTTGTTTGATGAAGAAAGGTATACCAAGATACTTACAAGGAAGGATACTAGGTTCAAAACCCCAAAAGGACTACAATCTATGTTGAACTAACTGGGATGTATTAAGGAAGAATATTTTTGACTTCTCAATATTCACTTTTTGCCCTGAAAAAGCCGCATACTTTTGAATAATTCCATTTATAATATTTGCCTCCCTCAAAGAAGCCTGACCAAATAACAAAGTATCATCTGCAAATAAACAATGTGAGAGAGAAACTGGAACCCTAGGGATCGTAATCCCCTTCCAAAGCCCTTTCAATTTTGCAGCCTTAATAGCCCAACAATTATAATTAATATTACATAAATATAATTAAAACAATATAATATTACACTGCAAAATAATAATTAAATTTGAGTTTAATTTAATTATTGTAATTATACTTATATAGATCTTTTAAATTGAATTATGATTATACTTTTAAGAAAAATATATATTTTCACTATTAAATTTGTATTATATTATAATTATTTATATTATTTTATTAAAGTAAGAGTTATAGTTAATATTACATAAATATAATTATACTAATATAATTTTAAAATAACAATTATTAAAAATTATAATAATTAAAAATTGAAATAAATATTTATTACAATTCAAAAATTATAATAATTAAAAATTAAAAATTAATATTTTATTACAATAGGGAAAATACTCGCCACTATGTAGCACTTGTTTTATTTTAAAATATGAATGATTTGCATGTAAAAAAAATAGAAGTTTCTTTTAAATCTAGATTTAAAAGCACACCTTTTTAAAATTAGAAGTTTCTTTAAATTTAGACTTAAAAATATAATTTTTAGAACATAATCGTAGAATATGAAATAATTTGCTTAATAATAGGAAATTTCTTTTTAATTTGGATTTGTTTCTTTTAATTTTAGAATAATAACTATAATTTTTTTTGTCTTTAATACAAAATTGCTTTTTAATTTAGATTTTAGCATTGAACTTATTTTTAAATTATCTGTTGTCTAGTCATTAAAATGATATGGATAAGAAAGTTGGGTAGTGCCATTGTAGTGTTATACCTTTCGGCATAATTACAAAACCAATTATTGTAAAGAGGGACAAAATCTAAGGAAAATCATACTTAAAATAAAATCAAAAGGATGAAAAAAATCAAACTCAAGTTAACCTTGATTGAATTATAAGTTGGGAATGATAATAAATTAAAAATGTTTTTGTATGAAACTAAATGATGTGGAGAATGTGTAGAATCAATTCATTGTGGTATAAAATATGATGCCTTTGATGAGGTTACCATTTTTTACCCAAAATATTATGGTTGAATCTTAAGTGGTTCATCTTCAAGCCTAAGTGACGCAAATTGAGCTTATAATGCACAAACTTTTTTATAGAGAATCAATGGAAAATGTATCTTCAACAAAAGAAAATCGGCAAAGGGGAACAAGTTCCCTCTTTTGATTGTAACAAAAACTTCGTAAGTGAGGTTCTTTCCTTTGCAAAAATTTAAGAATGAATCCTTTTATACACCAAAGGATGGTGAGGTTCTTTTTAAAGCTAGGTTTGCAAAAAGAAAAGTTTGTATTGTTCTTTTTAGAGCCTAAAATAAAAAATTTCTCCTATGAAAGCAAGAAAATTTCTGATAATGGTTCTTTTTATAGCCTAAAAACAAAGTGAGTTCAATTTTAAGAAAAGGAAAATCAAATTTTAAACATAAGTAAGTTAGTAAAAATCTAACTATCTCAATCCTAAGATGAAGCTCCCATCTACAATAAAGTTGTTAAAATCTTGCAAAATAACCAGTGAAAGATGTTAGATAACTTGGTAGACTTCCAAAAGTCTAATTTTTAACTTTTGGTTACAATTTTTATTATTAGTTTTTGTTTCTGCCTGTGATGCACTACAGAACAAATTGTACATGCTACAAAATCACAGTGATGCACTAAAAGAAATTAGTGATGCGCTATACTGTCTTCAAGATGCACTACTCTATGTTCCAAAAGCGCTGCTCTATTTTTCTCCTACATCGAGACCTATAGGAAAAATTTAGTATTCTGATGCGCTAATAAACAGACTTGAAGCGCTAGATGATGGACGCAATGCGCTGAATAGTGAACTGGATGCGCTGGGCTGTTAACCGAATATGCTAAACAGTTAACCCAACACGCTAATTCATTTTTCCCGCGTACCTATAAAACGGGTTAAATTTAAAAAATGATTTGATATATGGGGTCGGGCCCCACTGTGGGTGCCATAAATGTATGCAGGAAAAGTGGGTCGATAGAACTCAATATGTGAAAAATGGAGCTCTAGGGAGCCTTGCTCACACACCCACGGGACTTCTTAGTGCAAGCTATGGAGTCATGAAGTATGACTCAGCTTCCCAAGGTTAGATCCATAGTTCTCTATCTTACACGATCCCTCAAACCAATGTTTTTGCTCTCAGATCACTGAGTAAAATGGTTTACAGATGACAAATGCAAGAACGAGGGATGCTTTTGTTGATTTTAATATGAGATGCATCCTAAGCTATGCATGATGCTACAAATGCAATAAACTAGCTATAAGATAATAAGGTTAATAAACAAGACTATCCTAGCATACTATATTAGTTCATGATTTAAGCTAAATGATAAGGAATTTACTTCTAAACATGCATATTTAGACTAATTCCTAGTTAAAAGAGAGGCTAAATGATGAGCATATATGAAATGTGAAAGCTTGAATGTATTTGAGCATAAGTATGATACTAAAAACTTGGATATCAAATGCAGGAATGAAAGCTCTATTTATAGCAAAAATAGGGCTATGGATGGTCAGGATTGAAAGAGATAATCAAGGGTTGAGTTTGAAAGTTGGGGATCCATGTTTGCAATTGACAACAATGAAATGGTGACAAATGTCAACATAGGGTTGGGTTGAGAGAAGGGGTTGGAGACATTAAATGCCTGAGAAGACCTCATGGTTATCCTAGGGGTGAGGGTTAAGGTTAAGTTAGGGTTACCCATTGGATCAATCTTTAATCTTAAGGATAAACTTTTATGCAAAAGATTAGGGGATAACCATGGTCAAAGCATTGAAGGCTTGATGAGACCCTTGGGTTACATGGAGGTTAAGTTTAGAGAAAGTCTCTAATCATGCTAGAGGGTTGAGTTGACCATTAATGGTTTGGGAGACTTTTGGAAAATTAAGTGGTTGAAGACTTGAAGCCTTTAATGGTCATCAAAGACTTTAAGGGTTTGAGAAGTGACTTCCCTTTGCTTAGAGATGTGACAAAGTTTAGGAGATGGGTTAGGCTAATTAGAAGCAATTAGAAGAGTCTAGAAGGGGGGTTAAGAATAGGGTTTAGGAAGCAAGTGGGAGATGTAGGATTTTGCAAGTGGATGAAGGGATAATAAGATTTAATTGAATTTAATGAATTTCATTCAATTTGGTTGCAATTAAATAAATTAGATTTATTTAATTTAGGATAACTATTTAATTAAATTTGAATTTAATTAAAAGTGGATAGGGGATTTAATTGAATAAAATGATTTATTCATTTAAATGGTAAAAGAGGTCTAGTGAATTTAATTTAAATAAATTGAGTAATTTACTTAATTAAATAGAGGAATGTGGGCAATTCAATTAAATTGGATTTAATTAAATAGAGAAATGAACATAAAATATTCATTTAGGAATATGGTCATTTTTATACGTCTACATTTTGCTCCTCTTTGAAGTGACATGTGTGCACATGTTAATTCAAAGAAAATGATGTGTCGTTGCAATATTATGATTAATGTTGTTTTTATGGATTTTTATGTCATGCCCTAGATTTGATGTGTGATGCCCCAAATTTGATAAACGATGATGATAATGCCCCCTCAGGAGATGAATCAATATTTTGAAAAATTTGATTTGATTTAATAATTTGTGTTTGGTGTGTAAGATTTTGGCTAGGTGAAATGTTTAGATTGATTCATCTCTCGATAATTGACACATTTTTTAGGGTATGAGGGAGACCGCAAGAAAATTACATACTCATTTCCCTAACCCTAATTTCATTTTTCTCCTATAAAAGGGAAAAAGTGCTTTGTTTTGTCTCATTTGTGCTTGTTGACTTTGGAGAAAGAGACTTGTGGAGAGAAGACAAAATGCACATTCCTTATTCTACGCATCATTTCGAGTGCGTTTGGAGGCATTGAAGACCTACCGCGTATGAACCACCAGTAAGTTAACACTTTTGACCCCTTTTTGATTTTTGATTTGGTCATTTTTGGTCAATTTTTTATTTTTAAAATTCGGTTTTAATGTTTTAGCACATAGAAGTTGTAGTTTAGCGCATACAATAAATTAGGTAGCGCATAGGGTATTAATTTAGGGTTCTGTCTGAAATGAATAGTGTAGCACATGAAAGTTTTACGTTAGCGCATGATGAACATAGGGTAGCGCGTTAGGTTAGAAGAGTAGTGCATGGGTTAGACCTAGTGCATAGGGGCCACAGGGGTTCGCATGGGTAAGGGGATTTAGCGTGTAGGTTAGACCTAGGGCATAGGGATGAATAGATAGCATGAACATGGTATAGGCTAGCGCATAGGTCAGTTGTAGCACTTACGGTGGGTTGGTTGGCGCATGGAGAAGAAAGGATAGCGCGTAGAGTCAGTCTAGCACATAGGGTAAATAGACTAGCATGTGGAGAAAACAACGTAGTGCATGGGTGTATTTTAGTGCATAACCAGGTTTAAGTAGCGCATGGATCGGGTTTTGCAAGATTTTTTGATTTTTGAATGGTGAAAATTACATAGAAAAAGGTCAGTTTTGCCTGGGGAGATGGATATTTGCCATTTTGCTGTGTCTTTTGATCATGTTTTTGAAAATGTGTCCAATATGAGTATTGATATAACCTGGTTTAATTTGCAATTGTTCAAGTTATTGATGTAGATATTAATGTGTTGTTTTGATCGAATCATGATTTGATTTGCACTGTTTTTCAAGTTCAAATGTGTGGAGCTTGATTTGTGTTAAAAGCTGATATGGGTTGGAAACTTGAGTTGTTTTACAAGCTGATATAGGTAGGAAACTTGATTTGTTTTACAAGTTTATGTGATGTGGAGACTTGAGTTGTTTTAAAAGTTTTGATATGGTTTTTGAAAACTTGAGTTGTGTTACAAGTTGATAGGATATGATGTTGAACTTGATTGGATGAGCAAATTGTTTCATGCTTTTGATGTAAATTTGATTTTGATATCTTTGTTTTGATGTGGAAACTGATATTGGATTCATTTTGTGTTTTGATAGGAGCGATTAGGAGTGGTGCAGTCACGGGAGCGGTTCCCTAGACCCTGGGCATTGATTCCAGAGTTGGCACAGGCTGACCTAGATGTGATTGAGAAATGTGGGTTATCATCCTTGCTAGACATGCCTCGGTTCACTGTGAACTGGGGTCTATTGACAACACTTGCTGAGAGGTGGCACAGTGATACAAACACCTTTCATTTTGCTACCGGTGAGATGACAGTCACTCCAGAGGACTATTATAGGATTTTGAGGATTCCAGTAGTAGGTGCTTTATTGCCATATGAGCAAATGGAGGAGGGTGGTACTGAGGCACTGTGGTGCATTTTCCATGATGAGACAGTATGTGGGTATGAGATCCCATGGCAGGAGTTCCTCAATTTATATTATGTGCCTCTCCCGTCAATACTAGCAGGGTTCATCGGTGGATTCCTTTGTCCTGATCGCAGGTCAAAGGGATTCTCTATGGGTTGGGGATTAGTTCTTGAGGAGATGGTGACCCAGGGCTACAGGTTTGCGTGGGGATCAGCCATGTTAGCCCACTTGTACAGGGACCTACATGAGGTTGTATACTTGGATTATGACAGTTTGTCAGCTGGCGTGACACTTTTATAGGTATGGTGCTGGGAACACATTACAACAGCAAGAACACTGGTAGACAGAGACAGGCCTACTGGGCGGGCATATGCTTATGGTTACAGGGGTCTAGTTGTCCAGCGTAAGCTGGGCAAACTGGAGCATTGGGGGAGGATCTTGGATGATATAGATACGGTCGTTTGGCAACCGTATATAGATTATGAGGTTTAGGCAGAGGATGGGCTAGAGATGCCATTTGTATTCATGAGCTAGTTTTTGATAGGGTGGATGCCCTTTGTGATAGAGAGATTTCAGGTGAGCAGGGTGCTGAGGCAGTATGGGTGGTAGTAGGGTATACCGTAGGGGACCTGCTTGTATGCATAGTGGAGACAGGATGTACCTGATTGGGGTCCCACTATTGACAGCGGGGTAGCCATAGAGGAGTTCTCTAGCTTAGCAGCTCAGATATGGGACTATGCTCCTGAGGTACATGATGTAGGGATGAACCATGAGTTCACGGGTTTGTTCGCAGTGCGTGCTATTGCCAGGATATCAGATCCTAAGGAGATGCGGTTGGCATTCGATGATGATGTTGGGGGAGATGGAGATGATGGAAATGATGGAGGCAGAGGAGGATGACGGGGGAGAGGATATCGAGGGAGGAGAGGAGATAGGGGTAGAGATATGGGGGTACACCTGGAGAGAGTATTTCATCAACCTATGATGGACAAGGGGAGAGGAGGGCTAGCGAATGGGGTAGAGGAGGTGGGGAGAGTGTGAGAGGTGATGGTAGCGGTGGGAGGGACAGATGATTGGAGGTTGTCAGCACAGAGGAGGAGGACTGATGAGTTACCTCCACCAGCGCCTAGGATAGGCAAAGGGATAGGAGGTACCCCTTCACAGGTACCCCTACGGGTCTGAGTCTCGACACATGTGGAGGATGCGCAGATCAAGAATCTGTCTGCAGGCACAACTATTGACGCAGCAGCATTAGATTACTCAGCTGACTTTAGAGCGAGATACAGAGATACAGTGACGGGGTCGAGCAGAGGAGCTTGCAGCGAGTGTGTAGAGAGCAGCAGTAGGTGGTCTGATGGGAGACACCTTGAGAGAGCTTTCATTGAAAGCTCAGGAGGTGGAGTACTACCATCATCATTACAAGGCTACAGTGCCTAGGGATTGCTGAGTACAGAGCTTTACACAGTTGAGGTCTAGTCGATCTTGAGAGACTGGGTCGCAGTCGGAGAGAAGGGGTGTGACAGGGCCACCGAGACATGATCCACCTGGAGATCTAGGGGCGGGGAGTTCTGCAGCGAGATCATCTCCCTCAGGAGATAGTCATACTTGAGAGATGATGTTTCCATTGTATTTTGATCATTGTATTTTTATTTGATAGAGACATGACATAATTTGTATTGTGATCATGTTGGAGATATATATATATATATATATATATATATATATATATATATATATATATATATATATATATATATATATATAAACGACACCATTTTCGTTGATCTTCATGTGATGTGTTATGGATTTATGCTTTCTATATGCTGTTGTTTATTTTATGATGATGCAATGCTTAGATAGATGTAAATGCATGATGAATATGTGTTATGATGTTTGATTTATGAGATGTATCTTGAAAATGAGATGTATGATTTGATATGCTGTGAGATATATCTTGAAAATGAGATGTATGATATGATATGCTGTGAGATGTGTAATTAATTGTAAATGATGTGCAACTAATTGTGAAATGATATGTAAATGATGTGAAACTAATTGTAAAATGATATGTAAATGATGTGCAACTAATGATATGCAACTAATTATTTTTGGAGCACCCTCATTCTACATTGTCATCCTGATATAACCACTTTTATTTGCTTTTGATACATGTGTCATCATTGAGCATTGATTTATTTTGGGATATGTTGGAAATTTATACAAGCATAATGGTATAATTGAACCATAATGACCTAAGAAAAATTTACATGATGTTTGATTTTGCAAGGTAGCACAAGCGTCAAGGTATAATTGAACCAGGACGACCTGAGTGCGGATTGCATATAAACAGACAAGATTAAACCATTTGTATGCATAAAGTGGAATCATGTCTTTAGTGATATTCGTTGTATCACGTCTCAAGACAAGTATCTACACAGTACAAATGATTGCCTCACAGACAGAAGACTAAGAAAAATATTGGAGTTTCTTGATTTTCTCTAGCATGGAAGCATTGTTGAGAAAATTTAAAGAATCCAATAATTCAAAAAGTTCAAATGCAAAAGTAGTCAAAACTTTATGTAAAATGCAAACATTTATTACTTTAGAAAATCATCCATCATAGTACTCTTGGGAATCTTTTGTTTATCGATCAATTCTTTACTTTGTGATTGCACTAGTTTGATTTGCTAGACAAGATGTTCTGAGTTTGCTTCTAGTGTTTGACGGCCTGAATATGTTGCAAGTTTTGACGAATGTTGCCCCTAGTTAAGTGTGTCTCTCGATGTGGATATGTATAGTGATTACCAAGCCATGGTAAGGTGTGATGAAGGAATATGTGGATAAATTAGGATAGTGACTACGCTATGTCCTGGATGGATATTGATAATAGAAATGTCGGTTGATGGCTGATATGAATAAAATGGTATGGATATAGATAGAGGAGCTGTTCTCTCACAATATTGCATGTTGCTAGGTTTTCATCCATTGCTTTTATTTTACCTTTTTTTATTTGCTTTTTCTTGATTTTTTGATTGTTTTTTATTTTTTTGACTTTTCTGTGCATTAGACTTCCTTAGGTATAGTATTTCTTCAAGTGAATGTTGTTAGTTGGTTCTTCGAGCACATCTCCTTTGGAAGTTGTTAGCTAATATGTGCCTAATCCATAGGCTGATATGATGACATAGGGACCTAACCAATTAGGCTCAAATTTTCTTTTCTTTTCCTGATCTTGTTGGTTTTTAGGATTTTCTTTGAGTACCAAGTTGCCAATTTTGAAGATTTGAGAAATGACTTTGTGGCTATAGCTACGGCACATGCGTTGCTAATATGCTTTGAGATGAGTGTAGGCACGCTGGCATCTTTCATCTAGAAGTTCAAGTTCTTGCAATCGGTTAACTCGATACTCTTCATCTGGGAATAAGCCTTTCAAAGAGACTCTGAGAGATGGGATTTCTACCTCCAAAGGTAAAATGGCTTTTGATCCATATACCAATGAGTATGGTGTTGCTCCTGTAGGCATGCGGATGTTGGTTCTGTATGCCCAAAGTGCTGGATTAAGTTGTACATGCCAATCTTTGCCTACATCATTCACTATTTTTTTAAGGATTTTTAGTATTGTCTTGTTAGATGCTTCTGCTTGACCATTCCCTTGTGGGTAGTAAGGTGTAGAGAACCGATGTTGGATTTTAAAATTTTCACATAGTTCTTGTACATCTTGGTTTTTGAAAGGTCATCCATTATCTGTGATGATTGAACTTGGAATACCATATCTACAAATCAGATAATTAAGGATAAAAGAAGCAATTTGTTTGCTAGTTACTGTGGTCATGGGGATTGCTTCTATCCATTTGGTAAAGTATTTTGTAGTAGTTATAATGAACTTGTGTCCATTTGAAGATGAAGGATGAATTTTGCCGACCAAGTCTAGTCCCCACTAATAGAAGGGCCAAGATGTTGTAAATGGCTATAGTTCCTATGCTGGTGCATGTATCAGATTGCCATGGATCTGGCATTTAGGACATTTCTTAGCAAAGTGATAAGAGTCTTTCTCCATTGTCGGCTAGTAATATCCCATTCTCAATAGCTTTTTAGAAAGAGTAGTACCACTTGAATGTGTGCCACAGATACCTTCACAAAGCTCATGTAAAGTGGAGTCAGATTCATTACAATCAAGACAACAAAGAAGAGTACCATCTAGACCTTGATGGTACAAAGTATTATCAGTGAGGGTATAATGGGTGGCTTGCTAGATAAAGTTACATTTTTGGTTTTGAGATAGGTCAATGGGTAAGCTATTGTTCTTGAGATAGTCATATATCAGTCCATATAATGGAGAGTTAGAACTGGTTAAGGCATAGATAACATGGGATTCAGAATGGTCATAGGCGGAGGAGAACAGTTGCTCTACCAGAAACTTGTAATGACTCTGTTGGTCTGGAATTTGTAGTAGTGAAGTGATAGTAGCCATTGCATCAGCTGCTCTATTGTTCAACCTTGGTATTTGCTCAAAGGTGATGTGCACAAAGTACTATTTGAAGTCATCCACCATTCTTTTGTAGGGTAGCAACTTGTCATCTTTTGTCTAATAGTCATCATTAATTTGATTGATGACTAGTTGTGAATCTCCGTAGACTTTGATTTCTGTGATTTTCCATTCTACTGCCATCTTGATGCCTATAACCAATGCCTCATATTCAGCAACATTATTTGTGCATGGAAACATAAGCTTATATGACCTTGGTATGGTGTTCCCTTCATGAGTGATGAATAAAATGCCGGCACCTGATCCATGTTGAGTGAATGATCCATCAAAATATAAGGTCCATTGTGTTCTAGAGATAGTAAGAACATCTCTATCTAGAAACTCGGTCTCCATTGGCTACTTACTAGGTAGTGGTGCTTCTACTAGTTGATCTACTATTACTTGTCCTTTGATAGCTCGACACTCTATGTAGTGGATATCAAATTCACTAAGAATCATGACCCATTTAGCCACTCGGCCTATAAGAGCTGCTTTGCTGAGTAAATATTTGAGAGGATCAATCTTTGCAACTAGCTTGGTTGTGTGAGCAGCATGTAATGTCGGAACTTTTGAGAGGCGAAGACCATAGCCAAGTAGACTTTCTCAATAAATGTGTAGTTGAGTTCATAGTCATTTAATGTCCTGCTGATGTAATAGATAGCCCATTCCTTTCCTTGTTGATCTTCTTGTGCTAACAGTGCCCCTAGTGGTACATCTGTTGTTGAAATATAGAGAATAAGTGGTTTCCCTGTTACTGGTGGTACTAGAACTGGTGGGTTCATTAGATATTGCTTGATTTGATAGAAGGATTTAGTACATTTGGCTTCCCATCTGAATGGTACATTCTTATGTAGTAGATGATTGAATGGTAAGCTTTTGTCTACTAGTTGAGCGATGAATTGCTTGATTGATTGGAGTCATCCTTGTAGAGACCTGAGCTAACTAATATTCTTTGGTGGTGGCATCTCCATGATGGCTTGTACCTTTGTTGGATCCACTTCAATACCTTTAGCTGAAACTATGTAGCCTAGTAACTTGCGTGATGTAACCTCGAAGACACACTTCTTAGGGTTGAGTCTGACTTGGAATTTCTCCAATCTATCAAAGATCTTCTCTAAGATGTCTAGATGTTCTTCTCAAGTGAACGATTTAGCTAGTAAATCATCCACGTAGTCCTCCATGAAGGTATGCATCATGTCATGGAAGATTGTTGTCATTGCTCTTTGATAAGTTGCCCTAGCATTTTTCAAGCTGAAAGGCATGACGTTCCAACAATACGTTCCCCAAGGATAGGTGAACATTGTTCTATCTTGATCCTTTGGAGAAATTTTGATTTTATTATAGCCTAAAAAATTGTCCATTAGTGATAGCATTGCACGGCCTGCTGTGAGATCCACAATTATGTCAATACTTGGCAAAGGAAAATCATCCTTTGGACAGGCATTGTTGACATCTCTAAAGTCTGTGCATATCCTGATACTACCATCTGGTTTGGAAACTGGTACAATGTTTGAAATCCACTCAGCATAATCTATGGGTCAAATAAATCCGACGTCCAATAGTTTCTTGAGTTTAGCTTTAACCATGAGTGCCACATGTGGATTCATCTTTCGTAGTTTTTGCTTAACTGTTTTAGTTCCTGGAGCAATAGATAAGTGATGCATGATTAATTGTGGATCAATTCCAGGCATATCTATATATGACCAAGCAAAATTGATTTGCTTTTCCTTGAAGAATTTGATAAATGCTGGTTTTTCTTCTATTGTAAGAGATTCTGCTAGATGTATATTTCTGGCTGCTTCTATAGTAGCAATGTTGATTGATTGAGTGGGCTCAACCAATATGGGTGATCACTCATGGTAATGTTCTGGAAGAGTGTCAAGTCTCCCATCTTTAGGTGCCTTAAAAAGGTTTTCACCCTTAGATGCATCCTTTATTTTTTCTTTTTTGTGATCTAGAGCTGCCATTGATTGGTTTTTAGCATCAGATCTTTTATTTGGCTCATTTTTGCGACTGAGAGACTTGGCACTCCCAGGACTGTAGATGTCATTATTTTGTTTACTAGTAGAGTCTGCTTTCGGGTTAATGGTGCATAAGTAATGGATAATATATTTGTCATCTGGGAAAATTGGTATCATGGATTTTAGGTTCATCCCAGTCTATGAGGTCAGGAAAGACAAGTGGTAAAGAATCATTAGGTGGATCAAGGTCAACTATTGTGATTGTCATGATTGATGTATCTTTGTGATTGGATTGGATGTTAAAGAAGTTAAGGATTTCATCTAGGTCTTTGATGGTATCATCTTCTGTATAGACATGTGCATAATGTCGCTGCTCATTTTCCTCAGCATCATAGATATTTTGTGGACCAAATTCAAGTGGTCTAGTTTCTGTGCCGTCTGCATTTTGAGAAATGGGTGTATGACTGTCATTGTCACAAATATCCTCAAAAATATTAGAAAAATTGCCCCATTCATATCCATTGGAATCGGTCTCAGAAGTAGTATCCCAGATTCTCTCTGTGTTGTAGACTGGTATGTTGTAGGGTGAGAACAGGTCCTTGATAATTGATACAAGTTTTATAGTTTTCTCGGACTCTATGTCAGATCCTGCTTCTACCTTTTGTATTTGTTCATATATTGTCCCTTGTTGAGAAGGAATGATATTATCAGGAGGTGATTCTATTGGTTTCTAAGATATTGGTGTTTGGATATGGGCTATTGCTGCAGATATGGCCCTTTTGTGATTGAGAAGCTTTTCCTGATGTTGTTTCTGTTCTTACCGTTCACATGCCTTGCGGATCGTTTTTGCTGACTCAAATAGTGCTTCTTGCTAGGATTCTTCTTTATACTTCTTCTTTTCTTTCCATTGAGGTTTTGGAGTTATGAGTGGTGTCTTTCTTAATAGGAAAGTGAGTTTACAACCCAATCCTATTTTGTCTCTACTGGGCTGTGAAGGAAGATCTATGGGTTTGGTGACTCCGTCTTTGTGTTTTCCAATAGGTCCTTTACCATCATATCCCATTTGTTGCATGATTAAGTAGCCCTTTCCATATAGGTGTGTTGGTAGAACTATGTCTAGAGTAGCTGCTCTATTACCTTCCTCTTCATCTTTGTATAACTAGCTAAGGATGTCCTTTTCCTTTGATTCATGTTCTAGAGTGCCCAATTGGATAAATGTGCCATCAAGTTTGGTGATGGGCTGATTTACCTGACATGCTGATGTAGTAGGTAATCCATGAGATTTAGGTGATGTAGGTAATTTGGCCAAACACATGGGTTCTAAGGAATATTCTCCCAGGTCGTGCTCTTTGATCTGTATTTTCTATTTGAAATCTCTAGACAGTGATGCAAATTTTTCCTGCTGAATATCTGGTGTTAAAGGATTTTGTTTTTCTCTATTGTGCGGAACCAAGCTATCTTGGGCTGCCCCCATTGCATTGCATTGCTGAAATGGATTATGATCAGCTGATATAGAAATCTCCTGCCCATTGTAGGGAAATTTTACACATTGGTGATAGGTGGAAGGCACTACTTGCATTTCATGTATCCAGGGTCGACCTAATAAGATGTTGTAGGTGAGGTCTATGTCTAATACCTGGCACATAGTATCTTTCTGTATCGGTCCTACTTGTATTGGTAACATCACTATTCCTTTAGAGGATCTTTCTTCATCATAATATGCCTTTATAGTAATCTTTTTGCGTGGATCAATAGACTCCTCAGAGAAGCCTAATGCATGGACAAGTTTTAAGGTACAAATATTGAGCCCAGCTCCTCCATCTATTAATACTCTCTTGACTCTGTGTTTATACACCATGACTTTAATATGGAGAGGAGTATTATGTGGATGGCTCAATGAGGTATTGTCATGCTCAGAAAAAGTGAGATTATGAGGTCCTGTCATATGGGCAACCATGGCTTGGAATTTGTTAGCATCTAGATCTTGAGGTACATTTGTTTCCAATAATGCTTGTTCCAATATGTCTTTGTGTTTTGGTGAAAGTTTTAGCAGCTCTAGTATGGATATTTGTGTTAGAGTTTTGCGCAATTGGCTAATTAGATCATATTGAAGTTTGGGTACGGTATTTGTTGTGGACATATGTCCCTTCAAGACATATTTTTGAGCTCTGGTTGTTACATTGACCGATTCATGATTATGATGGTCTTGGATCGTGATGATGTTTACATGATTGTCTACAGCTAATATATGATTGATGGTGTTATTGTAAACGTGATTAATATGCGCTCCACGGGTATCATTTGAAGTTGAAGCTCCATCTTTGTTGTAGTTTGGAAGACGATTCTTGAAAGCTCCATGGTCACTATTTGTCTTGAGACCTTCTACTATTAAATCACCTCTATCGATCATATCTTGAACAATGTTTTTCAATCTCATGCAATCATTTGTTTGATGACCTTTGTTGTGATGAAAATCACAAAAGTGTGAGTCATTTCACCAAGGTGGTTTGATTTGTAGTTCGTAGTTGTTGATTGCGGGTAAAGAGATAAT
Source organism: Cryptomeria japonica (assembly GCF_030272615.1). NCBI lineage: Eukaryota > Viridiplantae > Streptophyta > Pinopsida > Cupressales > Cupressaceae > Cryptomeria > Cryptomeria japonica. The sequence continues at coordinate 127,654,075 of NC_081407.1, read as the reverse complement.
CTTGTTTGCCAGGAGTTATCTGAATGCTAACTCCAGTGATTGACCCAATGGTGTATAGGTGCATTTTTGATAAGTTTTGGTAGTACCCCGTGAATTATTGTTAGGCCCTCGATTTGTGTTATTGTTCTAAGCATTGTTGGTATTGTTTGTATTCAGTTGATTGGTATTAGGTGCGCAAGTGTTAATGTCAGGGTTAACACCTTTGGGATTTTTTGTAGCTTGAGGATTTCCTGATAATGTGAGCATGGGCTGCTTGGATTTTGGATCATTTGGTTCATTGCCTCCTTCATTTCCATTGTTTTTATTTCTGGTCCAGAATCTAGATTTGTCTAAGTTGTTGATGTTTTGATTGTTGTAATTCGATGAACTTGTTCTTTCTTTGAAGAATTTTAGTGTTCCTTTCTTGACACATGCCTCCTCTATTTGAATGTCATTTTCTATCAGTTTAGCAAAAGATGGTATGCATTGGAGCTTGAGCTTGTAACTCATCTCACTATTCAAGTTATCGATGAAAATTTCCATCTTTTCCTTTTCAGGATTATCATGAGGATATCTTGAAGCCATACATCTCCAGCGTTGAAGGAATATCATGAATGTTTCATTGTTTTTCTGTTTGGTATTACAGACGTCTAGCATGGTGATATCATGTTGAATGTTATAGGAATATTATGTTATAAATTTGTTGACTAGTTCATCAAATGATCTGACAAGAGGTGTGATCTTGGATAACCATTCCATTGTTTGTCCTCCCATTCTTGGGAATAACCTCATTAGATAGGTGTCATCATGAGCGAATTCCAGACTCATTGTACAAAATTCTCGAACATGATCATGAGGATCACTTATCCCATCATATTTGTCAAATTTGGGAACGTCTGAGTTTGGAGGAAAAGGCACCATGTTCAATCTTCTGTCAAATGGATAAGGACAGATTTCATTTAATGAGTATCGTACTATTGTTCCTTGTTGCATGTCTTGCATTTGTCTTTGTAAAACTTGCATTTGTTGAGTAAGAGAAACCAAAAGTGCATTATTTTGCCGAAGGAGAAACTCTTCCCTCGTATTAGTTCTTAGTTGAAAAGGTGTGTTGAATGATATGTTTTGCTTTGGAGTTTCTAGCTCGGGTATATGCATTTCTAGTATATGTTGTTCTGGAATGTGTTGTTCAGGTAGGTTTTGGTCAGGATCATGAGTTCCCTCTTCTCTTTGTTATTCTTGATATGCATATTGTTGAGATCTGGTTCTAAAGATGTTTGCATCTAAATCTTCTGGAAGTTTAACGCCTTTACTTGTGAGCATGAGTAGATACTTCTCTTTGTCATTTTCCATGAGTCTTTCCACAAGTTTTTGAAAAGAAGTGCTTTCTTGACATTCGTGAAGGAGTTCTTCCATGATCTCAGGTTCTTCTAGATGTGGTCCTTCAAATGGATTTGATAATCTTCGAGTCATGCTTGATTCTGGTGTTTCAGTATTCTGTTTGTTTTGTTTGTTTTGTTGAGAGCGAGTGACATGCATTTTAGTAGAAGCTTTCTGTGATAAAGGGGACGAAATCCTCTTTGATAAGTTGCTCTGAGGTTGGTGGTTCAAATTGGGGTGTGTTGTAAGTGATGCACTTGTCAAGGAAGAATGCAAGATTAATTTTTCCCCCACAATTAATTTGTTGACTGAATGCAGATTTTTGACAGAATGCTTTAGTTTTCAAAGGCTCTTTGTCAAATTCATTGGATTTGTTCTTGATATAGCATTAAATGTGATGAAAAAATGTTAGATGAGATTTTAAAAGTTGATGATTGATGTACAAAAATTTATTTCTTTTGAAAAATTTGGGAAAACTTGGTTGTTGCTTCTTCAACGTGATGTTACGATAAATATTCTTTCATCTCAGAATATGAGGATTAGTCATGCATGAGTGATTCAATGGTTTCCTTTGATTTGTTTTGGATTTGGTTGATCTTGTTGTGAAAACTCAAGTTTTACTTTTTCAAAGTGAAGGTTTAGATGGCCCTTCATGATAAAGTGTGTCAAATGATATGGATAAAGTTTCCTAATATGGAAACTTTATTTGACAACTTAAGATTTTGAGCAAGTGTTTTTGAGATATAATCCGTGAGATGAAAAGGACCTATTTGTCACTTGTGATGATGTTTCGTAATTTTGATAAGATGGATATGTTTATCACGTGATCAATTTTAGTTTTTTACAACATTTGTTTGACACAAATTTGACTCAAGAAATAGTTTGTAAAGCTATATTTTTGCTACTTTGTTTTGACAAAAAATGATGCTGATGAAAAGAGGCTTCCAAAGATGTTTTCTAAATTTTCAAAATTCCTTACTGTTTTGCCCTTTATTTTTCTGGTTTTGGTCATGCCTAAAATAGAGACATGATGTGCTACCAAATTTGCTCCTTGCGCTAAGTAAAGGACTAGACGTGCTAAGCTGCCCCCTGCCACGCACTAAATTTTTTGATTGTTTAAAATTTATTTTCTAGCTGTTTGAAAAGTTACACGCTAATCTAGGTCTGTGACATGCTAATTGTTAAACCCTACACGCTAGAGTTTGGATCGCATGCGCTAAGTTGTTGCTTCAACGCGCTAGGCTATTTTCCCATTGCGCTAATTATTTAACACTATTTTGACCAGACATGCTAACTTGATGCTTTGATGTGCTAATAAAAGTACTTCATGTGCTAAGAAGTTGCTCTCATGCGCTAAATTGCCCTGATTTTTCCTTTGGTTGGTTTTTGCAATTTTTGAATTTTTGTTGTGAATTTTTCAATCTTAATGGATGATTTTCTGAAGTAGTAAATGCAAGCATAGCACAAAAAAGACAACCATTTTGCCTAATCTAACAAAAAGTGTATGTTCTGCGAGGATGTGTTCGAATCCCCAATGTTTTAACAGGTTTGGATATGAATAATACACTTTAGGAAGACTCTTTATTCAAAGGTCATAAATAACATCATAGCCCACTAGTCTCGATACTCCGTCAGCTCAAACAGTCGTGTCACCCCCTAGAGGGTGCCCCTTTTTTTGCCTTTTGCCAGAAATTAACTCAAAGTGAATTGCTTCACAATTGAGTAGTTATCTTGGGAGATATATGGTGAGTAATCTTGGGGGTGGATTCTTCCCCACCCTTACACTATGATGTTATAAATGTTTGGTTACTGACTCAGCTCAAGGTTTCTATTTCTATGGTTTATAATTAGGATTCTTGTTCGACCATCAGTGATAAACTCCCTCAGGAGGCTTCCCAAGCTTTAGAACAAAGGCTTTATGTATCTCAAGGATATTAGGGGAGGCTAATCGCTGCGTACAACTATTGAAAAGGACTTTTTTCACTTTCCACTTTTGATTATAGTGGGTTGGAACACTTGGCATCAAATTCATTTCCCACTTAGGTCATTCCCTTCACACCAGCCATAAATGGCTTTAAGAGTTGATTCCAACTCCTCGGGAAGGCAAGCTTGCTAAAGGATGTATTGCCTGAAATAAAGAAATCTTAAGAGTGGTTTGGCTTTTTGATCACCCAATTAAGGGGAGAGCATATACCTTCCACTTTCGAGACAAGGCAAACAAAGTTCTTTTTACCTTTCAAGTCAGTGATTTGCTAATTTCTACTTAGAGATGTTGCTCCAAAAAGCATGGTGTTTATTTTATTTTCGTAAAGCAATGATTATTTATTCTAGTGAAAGAACCTGGTCAACAAAGCAAAATTTTTGACGTGGTCAACAAAAGAAAATTGGCAAAGGGGAACAAGTTCCCTCTTTTGATTGTAACAAAAACTTCATAAGTGAGGTTCTTTCCTTTGCAAAAATTTAAGAATGAATCCTTTTATACACCAAAGGATGGTGAGGTTCTTTTTAAAGCTATGTTTTCAGAAAGAAAAATTTGTATTGTTCTTTTTAGAGCCTAAAATAAAATTTTTCTCCTATGAAAGCAAGAAAATTTCTGATAGTGGTTCTTTTTATAGCCTAAAAACAAAGTGAGATCAATTTTAAGAAAAGGAAAATCAAATTTTAAACTTAAGTAAGTTAGTAAAAATATAACTATCTCAATCCTAAGACGAAGCTCCCATCCACAATAAAGTTGTTAGAATCCTGCAAAATAACCAGTGAAAGACGTTAGATAACTTGGTGGACTTCCACAAGTCTAATTTTTAACATTCGGTTACAATTTTTATTATTATTTTTTGTTTCTACCTATGATGCGCTACAGAGCAAACTGTACGTGCTAAAAAATCATAGTGATGCGCTAAAAGAATCAGTGATGCGCTATACTGTCTTCGGGATGCTACTCTATGTTCCAAAAGCACTACTCTATTTTTCTCCCGCGCTGAGACCTACAGGAAAAGTTTAGTATTTTGATGAGCTAATAAACATACTTGAAGCACTACATGATGGACCCAATGCACTAAACAGTGAACTAGATGTGCTAGGCTGTTAACCGGATGCGCTAAACAGTTAACCCAATGTGCTAATTCATTTTTCCCATGTACCTGTAAAAGGGGTTAAATTTAAAAAATGATTTGATATAAGGGGTCGGGCCCCACAGTGGGTGCCAGAAATGTATGCGGGAAAAGCGGGTCGATAGAACTCAATATGTGAAGAATGGAGCTCTAGGAAGCCTTGCTCGCACACCCACAAGACTTCTTAGTGCAAGCTATGGAGTCATGAAGTATGACTCAACTTACCAAAGTTAGTTCCATGGTTCTCTATCTTACACGATCCCTCAAACCAATGTTTTTTCTCTCAGATCACTGAGCAAAATGGTTTAGGGATGACAAATGCAAGAACGAGGGATGCTTTTGTTGATTTTAATATGAGATGCACCCTAAGCTATGCATGATGCTACAAATGCAATAAACTAGCTATAAGATAACAAGGTTAATAAACAAGACTATCCTAGCATACTATATTAGTTCATGATTTAAGCTAAATGATAAGGAATATACTTCTAAACATGCATATTTAGTTAAAAGAGAGGCTAAATGATGAGCATATATGAAATGTGAAAGCTTGAATGTATTTGAGCATAAGTATGATACTAAAAACTTGGATATCAAAATGGAGGAATGAGAGCTCTATTTATAGCAAAAATAGGGCTATGGATGGTTAGGATTGAAAGAGATAATCAACGGTTGAGTTTGAAAGTTGGGGATCCATGTTTACAATTGGCACCAATGAAATGGTGACAAATGTCAACATAGGGTTGGGTTGAGAGAAGGGGTTGGAGACATTAAATTCCTAAGAAGACTTCACGGTTAGCCTAGGGGTGAGGGTTAAGGTTAAGTTTGGATTACCCATTGGATCAAGCTTTAATCCTAAGGATAAACTTTTGTGCAAAAGATTACGGGATAACCATGGTCAAAGCATTGAAGGCTTGATGAGACCCTTGGGTTACATCGAGGATAAGTTTAGAGAAAGTCTCTAATCATGCTAGAGGGTTGAGTTAACCATTAATGGTTTGGGAGACTTTTGGAAAATTAAGTGGTTGAAGACTTGAAGCCTTTAATGGTTATCAAAGACTTTAAGGGTTTGAGAAGTGACTTCCCGTTGCTTAGGGATGTGACAAAGTTGAGGAGATGGGTTAGGCTAATTAGAAGCGATTAGAAGAGTCTAGAAGGGGGGTTAGGAATAGGGTTTAGGAAGCAAGTGGGAGATGTAGGATTTTGCAAGTGGATGAAGGGATAATAGGATTTAATTGAATTTAATGAATTTCATTCAATTTGGTTGCAATTAAATAAATTAGATTTATTTAATTTAAGATAACTATTTAATTAAATTTGAATTTAATTAAAAGTGGAAGGGGATTTAATTGAATAAAATGAGTTATTCATTTAAATGGTAAAAGAGGTCTAGTGAATTTAATTTAAATAAATTGAGTAATTTACTTAATTAAATAGAGGAATGTGGGTAATTCAATTAAATTGGATTTAATTAAATAGAGAAATGAGCATAAAATATTCATTTAGGAATATGGTCATTTTTATACGTCTATAGTACTAATAGCTGCTCATTTTTTATCTTTTTTGGACCATAATTGGCTCATTTGTGCACTGTTATTGGTACTCATAGCACACGACTAGTGGAGCATTTATGCATAAGTATTGGTGATTTTAAGTGCATGGTTATTGGGGCATCTTTAAACAGGTATTAGGCGACACTTTAAAAAGTGTACTTTGTGACCCTTGCATGTATAACGAATCCCACAATGTGCATTGTTACTACCCAGAAGCCAAAACAATGGCTATAAGTACTTAAGTCGCATGCAGAAACAACAACAACAAAAATTTCAAAATTTGATGTACCGTTTATAATTTGTGGGTGCACAAAGTTAGCTATAACAACTACTTGTATGCTTCCCCTAGTAAGAATTTCAAAAATAGTTATGTAGGCATCTAAAAATGGTCAATGCTTGCAGTGTCATACTTTAACATGTTCATGGTACCTTCTTTTAGGTTTTTTCATTTGAATAACACTTCCTCTATGTTGCACATTTAGTCTTTATCATTTCTCAACATTGTGTAATTCTTTTTCTTTCTCTCCTATTTGGTCGTATTCAGTTGTTTCAATCTAGGTCTTATCGATGTCAATCTCAATTGTCACTTCATGATCATGGTTAGCCAATCTCACATAATCATCATTTTAATCCTAATCAATTTTGATTAGGATCCACCTCAATCGATTCTAATCAATTCTAAATGTCATGTCGTCAATCATTATCAATCAATTATCATTTATCAATCATCAATCGATTTTCCATCAATCATTTATCTTTGTCAATTCCATCAATCATTTATCTTTGTCAATTGTCCTTGTCATTTCAATCATTATGATCGATATTGAACATGATTTCAATCAATTTTAGTTAATTTGTCAATCATTATATCAATCAATCAATTCAATTATTAAATCCTTATACTGATCATGTTAATTGTTCCATCACATCAACTTGACTTTTCTCTCTCTCCTAGGGTTAAATAATTCTTTAATTATTAATCCTTTACTAATATTTTTTTTAGGATAAATGAATTTCTTCATTTACCCTATGTCTTGTGTCACAATCAAATTATTTATTTAATTGACTAATTGTCTTTTTGTGAAAGAAATTAATAAATAAGAAATTATTAATTTATCCCACCTTTCTCTCTTCTAATTTTCCTCCCCACTTTTCTCTCCCTTGATTTTCTCCTAATTTGTCATCCCTAATTTCATGCTTCCCATTTCCTACATTTTCTCCCACCTTTTTCTCCACTAATTCCTCAAATAATGAAGCTATTTTTGCTCAAATTTCTCATAATTCAATAAGCTATAATTGAGGCCAATTTGTCATAAATCATGCAGCATAAATCTCTCTTCAATTTGTTATACTTTGTTATAGCAATTTGTCATATTTGTCATAAATTATGTCATTCAATTGCCATTTTTGAATCAATTTGCCTTTTTCAATTTCCTTGATTCTCTCTTACCATTTTGATGGTCAATTTTCTATAAATTGAGCTCCTTTATCATTGGTTTTCATGCACATTTGGAGTAACAATATGCTATCAAATTAACTTCAAATCTTTGAATCTTCTCACCCTTTCTTTCAACACACTTGCAATTTCAATTTTGAGAGCCACATACTATTTGATTACAAAAACAAGAAGGACAATGAAGGGGATCATTTCGAGCATATGAGGGAATCACTTATCTTAATTCCTTGTTTATGTTTTATTTGTGTACTTTCATTGATGTGAGATTTATGGATTTTATTAAATGCCTAACTTTTTCCTCTCTTACCAAATTACAATTGAAAAAAGGGTGACAATTTACACTTGTACTTATCCTTCAGCTGTCAATTCATCGAGCTAACAATGCACTCTTCTTATTATGTGGCTATCAATGACCAGATATAAAATTCCACTAAAAGAGAAAGAAAGATAATATATTCAAGAGAAAAAATTATACAAGACAAAAAGATTCCTCTTAAAGAGAAAGCAAGATAATATATTCAAGATATAAAAAATTCCTCTTAAAGAGGAAGCAAGATAAACTATTCAAGACAAAAGATTCCTCTTAAAGGTAATCTTATATTTGATTCAGTATATAGTATAGTATTTCCCACTTTCTTCTTATTTTATTCCCTTCACAAATTTCATTAAAACCTCGTACACAATTGTCTTTCAACCACGTCTGCACAGTTGTTGATTTTTTCTCTATTTTCCCACTCGATCTCATTCATAACTAAGCTCAGATTCATTACATACCTAAGTTCATAAAGAGTTTCAGTTTTAAGGACAACTTAATCAGAGGAAAAAGGTCCATAGTTAGGTTCCTTTCTATTATTCATCTAGTATTTTTGGTTCTAAGATTTAATCAGGGTACATATATCTATTATAGTATTAATATATGTCATATAATAAAGTAAAAGGTAAGTATAGTAAATATCTTGAAATTTAATATGTATTATGAAAGGCTGTTTAAAAGAAATTATGATAATTTAATATTTGATATATTAGATCATGTTTCTGTTATAGAAATTGAAACAAAAATGTAAACCCTATGTTGCTATCCTTGATCCATTGAAGACTAGAATACACTTGATCTTCTTTTTCTTTGTAAGAAAATAACTTATCAAGAAGATTTTTAGTTTTAGCAACTATGGTTGGAAGGATACATTAATGGGATTAGAAATCAAAAGAGAATGATTGTGTTCATATGGATTTTTCAAATCTATAGCATTTGGTAGTAGCTCTATGCCCATAGTCATGAAGAAATAATGTACAAGGAGCAATGCTCTCCCACCAACTAATAGACTCGTAGTATTGAGGCTTGGTTCAACTCTCCAAGTTGCTAAAAGGCCATCAATATAGTCTCGCTAATTTAGGTGGGAAACATTTAACTTTTGAGGAAGTTCATTTGGGATAAGAGGGGAATTGGCAAAGGTAATGGTACTAAAGATGTGGAGGTGATTAGATAGAGTAAACAAGAGATAAAAACAAACCAAAGGGGAAACATTTAACTTTTGAGGAAGTCCATTGGGGATAAGAGGGCAGTGGTGTAAGTAATGGTAGTAAAGATGGGAAGCTGATTAGATAGAGTAACGAAGAGATAAAAATGAACCAAAAAACCAACATGAGATGGAAGAATATCATAGTTAAGGGAAATATAAATCAATCTGAATGACTCATTTTCATGAAAAAAATTCTCATGATAACTAGTCCAAGTAAAGAAGTTTGGGATTTGAGTTTTCATTTTTTCCAAGAGAAGGTCATAGACTCCTAGGCAATTTTGAACCAAATTCCAAGATTCAAATTTAGTATGGGATATGAGTGAAGAGTTATCAAATCTATGTTGAGATAGGTGTTCAAAACATGTTGAAATCATCCCCCAAAATCTACTCAATAATAGGAAGATGAAGTCAAAGCCAATCCCAACAAAGAGTTCTCTTTGAGGGGGACTTTGAATAAAACTTTTGACAAAAGCCACATTAATTTCCTTGAAAAAGAATAGTAGTACAAACAAGTAGTTATGCAAGTCAAATCTAGAAGCCACAACATATTTGGCAAGACAAGGATCAATACCCAAGATGGTGATAAATATTATTTTCACATACGCTAACCCTTCATTCTCAACATGTTAAAATGGTTAGGATTTGGACCCAAGATTTACGAGAAAATTAAAATGTTGGTCCTTGATGCTAATGCTACATTTGCAATATATGTAGCCTTATCCCACTTATTTCCCTTGAAAAAATATATTTTCCTATGTGTACCTAGAAACATCGACAATCAATAGTAAGACATATAAAGCCCTATTGAAATATAGATTTAGAAATGGTCTTGCCAAGTCATTATGAAATCTCTAGAATTTACATTACCCTACACAGTTTATCTTTATCATATTTCTCTTCAAAATGCTTGCCAAGAATACATACATACATATATATATATATATATATATATATATATATATATATATATATATATATATATATATATATATATATATATATATATATATACATACATATATATATGTATGTACATGTATATATATGTATATATATATCTATGTACATGTATATATATATGTATATATATATGTATGTATGTATATATAAATAAAGAGAGAGATACATACATACACACATACATACATACATACATATACATACATATATAGATATTGTAGCATCATAAAATTGTGACCATTGCAATTTTCAACCGCATTTGGGTCTTTACATTAGTGGACGAATCCCTAAGCCTAATCGGAGACCCAAGACATGCTCAAAACATAAAAAACTTGCATCTTCCACCATTTTGTACTGTGTATTGTCACTGCGTGTCCTAAATTAGGGCAGGACAGGGGTGTGGTACCCCTGGCACCCTTGTGCTAGCCCTATTTTGGGCCCCCCTTGATCCTATCTCTCATTGGGCTTGCCAATAGTTGAGCGAAATTGTTTTCCTATGTCAGCCTAAGATGGAAAATTATCTAAACACCCCTAATTGGCAAGTATATAAGGAGGGCTTCCCCTCCTATTTGCATAAGTTCAATAAGTGAAATTAAGTTGATAAGCGAAGCGACGATAAGTTACAAGCAAGTTGATTATCAAGTGCAAGCATTCAAACATCCAAGAATTTACTCAAGCATTGAGCATTTCAAGTCTCCTTCAAGGCTAGGTATTGCATTCAAGTCAAGGATTCAACCATTGAAGAGGAGATTCCTATCAACACTCAAGACATCCTATTTCACATATCCTTTCAATCGAAATTCATCAACATTTCAATTACATCCACTTCTTGAGGTGGATTTTACTTCAGACATTTCCTTTCATTTACTTGCAGCATTTTTCAATCACTTGTTAATTCCAAAATGGGGTTTGACCTAAAGGCAAATCCCCAATCCCAACAACATTTTCCTCTCTTTTCTATGTGTAGGTTTGAGGTGCGTAGCTATAATTGCAGGTTTAGGCTTCATTTTTAGACATGGAAAAACCCTTTTCAGTGCACGGATTTTTCGGAGGATCGAGCACAAGTTCAACCCAATCCCTACAAATTTCACTTAGATTTATAGGGAAGCTTCATCTCAATATTTCACTGCTAACTCCAGGTGCATAGCTTCATCCCGCATCTCTATCTCAAGATATAGTTTCTTCTTTGTCATTCCTACACTTAGTCTCAATTTGCTTGATTCAACTAGTCTATTATAAAAGAGGGTTAATTTACTTTCCTAATAAATTCCAAATTCCCTACAATTCACTTAGTATTCAATCCCTTTCCATTGGGATTGGATCTAGTGAATTCAACTCCTCTTTGAAATGTATTGTGTGTGAAAAGTTGAAGAGAATCCTTTGTGAAACTTTCATCCCTCGTTTGAGTGGAGTAAAGCTTTCCACTTGATCTCCCCTCATCACTTTTCACATATTAAATTTTGTTGAATCTGACGTCTTACATGCTTTACATTGAAAATCATTCCATATTTTTCATTTACAAGATTAATTTTCTTGCAATTTATAAAACTTATGGTTAATTCATTCAAAACCCTAGTTATTAAAATTGAAATTGAACTTGTATTTTACAAAAATTTCTATCTATTGTCTTAGATCTGAAAATTGTATTGCTTGTCAAATTTAATTCTTTCATTGTCTTGTTCAAATTGCAAATCAAAATTACAAAATTAAGTGGTTAATTGTCAAAACCCTAATTTTCAAACATCAACTTGAACTTGTGCAAAAATTGGATTTACATTTAATTTTCAGATTTGTGATTGTCTTCAGACTTGTCTTCTTGCCTAAAATTCAAATTTTCGATTTCCCTCCTTTTCCCAAAATTCAAAATTTCAAAATTTAGTGGTTAGGTCCTAAAACCCTAATTTTCAAATTTAATTGGATTTTCTATAAATTTCAATCAATTTCAACCAATTTTAGTTTTCTAAATATTATTTAAGGTGGGCCCTATTCATTAGGTTTGACCGTTTTCAAAATTGCAATTGAATTTCTTATCTTTTTCAAAACCCTAATAGGGTCCTATTTTGACATTCAAACCTTAATTTCGCCCATCTAGAGATCGTAAAATAAATCAATTTTTTGGTTTTAGCTCTCAAATCATCGTATCTTTCATCCTTGAAAATTTTTGAAAAAGTTGGGAGGACCGGGTGCAACTTTAACCCAGTCCCTAACTTTTTTCTCAAAATTTTGGGAGACTGTTATGACTATATTTAATTGCTTAAATCTAGAAAATTGGCTGATTTTGTTGGATTTTGATCCCTCTAAAATTAAAAACACTTCCCAATTTCAACATTACAACTTTCAAGGAAACATTTAAAATTAAGTGGTTAATTATAATCTATCCTAATTTCAATATCTTAATTTTGTCAATTTTAAATTTGAAATTAAGTGGTATCCCATTGGCCCTAATTTTAAATTTCAATCTTTCTCAAAGATTGTGTCAGTTCTTCTTTCCACAAAGTTTAAATTGTATAATCATCATTTTCTTGAATTTTGCATTATTTAATTTTGCAAACTTTGTTCCCAAATTTCAAAATTCAAATTCAAATTTCAAATTTATCCTCTAGTGCATGAGTTTTATAACTATTAATCCTACCTATACTATCCTCGTTAGATGAAGCATTAGAATTAAGGCTTCCCAAGGTTTAATTCCTAAAGAGATGGAGCCTAATTTGGGTGACTTCTACAATGAGGATATTGTTAATTCTTCACATCCTAATAATATTTCTATTTACCCAATTGATGATTCTCATGATGAAGAAGAATCTTTGACTAGAGTTTCCATAGATCAACTTTCAAAATTGGACAGTCAATTTGACAACTTCCAACAATGGATGTCCCAAGAATATCCTAATAGTGAAACTCTTTCAATGATTGAAGGCCTAAAATGTCTGATTCAAAATGATAATAATGGAATTGATATATTGCATGATATTGCTCATATTGTTTATTCTAATGTTATGCCTATGAAGAGTTGTGCTGAGACCTTAGGTTATTCACAACCTCCTACACAAATCAATCATTCTATTCCTTTGAACACTTCTATGGCTAGTATTCCTACTTTCACTTCAAACATCATGGCTACTTCAACTCAAAATGTCATACCTACAACCATAAGTCATGGGGGAAATCCCTCTTCTTCATTCAATCCTACATCTTTATCTATGCCTTCAATGAGTATTCCTGTTGTCTCTCAACCAATCAATGTGACACAAGGGGGCAATTCGTTCAATAATTTCACTTCTCCTATTAGTGTCCTATTCCCTACTCAATCATCACCTATGCCTAATTACCATAGTGTTCTGCCACCTTATTCTCAATCAATGCCTTCTTTCAATAACATCACACCACCTTCTCAATCAAACATGTCTAACATAAATTCTTCGACCGAAGCAACCATTAATAACCTTACTCAAACTATGTCTTCATTGCAACAAACAAATTGCTTCTATGAGTCAATCCAAGTTTAGTGTGCCCACATTTGATGTTGCGAGCCCACTTTCTCTTGATATTGTTAGAGTTGTCCCTCCTAAACATGTTGAATTCCCTCAACTGGAACTCTATAATGGAAAAGGTGATCCTTTAACACATGTCAAAAAATTCCAAACTTTGTGTACTGACTTTGCTTATGATCAAATATTGTTTTCCAAATTGTTTACTTAACATTAAGAGATAAGGCTTTACAATGGTATTTCTCTTTGCCTTCTTATTCTATTACTTCCTTTCAACAATTAGCAAATTCTTTTATTCAACAATTTCAAAACAACATAGGTCCTAAAATCACTATGACTGATTTAATGCATTGTAAACAATGTGTTAAATAAAAAGTGACTGATTTCATTGGTAGATGCAAGCATTTGTGTTCTCAATTTTATTTTCTAGTTCCTAATGATGATATTCAAAGAATTTTCATTTCTAATTTGCAAAAAGACATTAGGGAAAAACTTCTCTTTTCTGAGTTTACTTCATTTCCATAGTTGTGCGCAACACTTCACAATTATCAACTGACTGTGAGTCAAATGGAGCAATATACTCCTATGGCTCTGAGTGATAAGGGTGATAGTTCTCAACAACCATTTGCGAAGTTTAAACCAAACAAAGGCTTCATCATATTCAATGACACCATCAACAACAATGTGAATGCTACAACAGGTGTGCCTCCTATTTCTAATTTTTTTAAAAGAGAGAGAGAGAGAATTTACTACTTTGAATGAATCTTTGCATAGAATTATGTCTCAGTTGTTAGAAAGAAATGTTATCAAACTTCCTCCAATAAAACTAGTTGACCCCTCTAAGGAAACTTCACCTCACTTTGATAATAATTCTTTTTGTCAATTTCATCGTCAACCTGGTCATGATACTGAAAAAAAATTTGCATTAAAAAGTAATATTCAAGACTTGATTGATAATAATACTATCTTTGTGGTAGGTGTGAATGATAAGGGAAACAAATCAGTAGCTCCTCCTAATCAAAATCTTAATATTTTCATTGATCCTTTACCCTCTCATACCTCTAATGTTATTGAGACTGGACATACTTCTTTCTCTCCTTTTGATTTCACTTTCATAGCTCCACATGTGGTTAATATGGTAGAGAAACAAGAAATACCTAAGGATCCATGTATCGCATTTGGCCCTAGTGAGACCATTAGAGCACCTGATGGCCCTTTATACATAGTTGCGAAGATCAAAGGCAAACCTCATCATCATGTCCTTATTGATCCCTCTTGCATGGTTAATGTCATCACTAAAGAATATCTTTATACTTTACATTTGCATCAACCAATCTATGATGATACTAACGTAGTCATTAAGTTATTTGATGGATTTTCTTGTCCTACTATTAGTTCTATCACACTTCTTATTGAGTTTCATACTAAATCTATAGATATCAACTTTGTTTTCATTCCTTCATCTGAACGATTCTGTGTGAAGTTAGGCTGCCCTTGGCTATCTTCCATGAAGGATATTGCTTCTCCAATCCATAAGTGTTTGAAATTTCCCCACAATGGATAAATCATAACTATTAACTATAGCCTATTTTGACCAACCAAAAGAAGCCTAGGTGTTCCTATTGATTACTTTTGGCCTCAACAATTTGGATCTCTTCCACCAAGAAGTGATGCTCTCTTTAAATTTTATCAAAACTGGAAGAAAGATATGATCTTATCCTTAAGCCAACCTAGGACTCCAAAACTTGATATTCCTATCATTCTTGAAGATGAAGTTCTTCCCCTAACGGATAGAACTAATCTTCCTCCTAAGGAAGATGTCCAACCTATTCCTATGGATAAGACTATGCCTTCTCTTAATAAAAATAATAATATTCCTCCTAAGGTTAGACCTATACCTCCTCCTCATGATGGTCTTGGTCTCCTTCCTACACCAAACATTCCTCCTTTCTATGGCGCAGTTCAACCTCATTCCTCTTATAGAGAGGAGAGACTTATCCAACCTAGAATACCTCAACCTAACCATCCAATTACCAAAGATGAGAACATTCCTCCTTCAACAAATATTCCTCAGTCTTCTTAGCCTTCCACTAAGACTCGATGGAATCGTTGTGCGAGAGAACAGTGACAAAAACATTGTGCTAGAGCTTGTGAAGTTGTTTCTCAAACTATTCAATCTCCCAAAACACCAACAGTTGACATAATTCCATTTTCTCCTCAGCAAGATATTGAACCTAAATCTCCAAACAATAAGTTGCAAAAACCATGTGATGGTTTTACTTCTATTCATGTTAGATCTCCTCTTTTTATAAATCTTGATGAAGAAATGGGTGAAAATGTTATTCATGATGGCAATACAACTCCTAATTCTTTTGATAGTGAATATGAATATGTTGATGTCGACAAACATTTATCTGTAGAATTTTCAAAAGCCTTAATCCTATCTCTTTGAGACAAACATAGTGACTTAGCACATGAGCATAGTCCTTGTTTGGATCTTGAGATAGCTCCATTTTTTGTGCTTGATGTCTCTCCTCTGGCATGTTTCCCGCCTTTTCGAAATAATGATCAGCAAGATTGGGAGGTGGATGTAATGCTATACTAGCTACATTAGCACCGTGAATCCTCTACCTCTCTCCTTTCTTGTTCTTTTGTGACCATTCTTCTATGTGTATCCCTATTCTTCTATTTCTTTTCCCTAGTGATGTCTACTTGAGGATGATGCAAAGCATTGAGATCTCTTTCGGTATCTTTCATGTTGACTCAAAAGACACATGTGTTCCCTTTCTTCCAAGGTGGTTTCCTTTCTTTAGGGAATGAGGACTATTCTATACATATATATACATGATATACATGAGTTATCATACAGAATGCTAACCCCAAGGAAAGTGAAGCCATTTCACATTTTCTGTTTTCTATTTTCTATTCATTATCCTTGGGTTTATTCCTCTCTTGGGGGCTAAATCCTTGTGATAACATGCTCCCTCTCTTTCTCTCTCTTAGGTGTATCTTGTTAGGACCCGAAAGGCAACTGAGAGGGGAGGGGTGAATAATTTGTCTATTAATTTCAACCCAAATATAACTTAATCAAACTTGGTACTTAATACTGATAAACCAAACTTAATGTCGGTTAATAGATTAACAGTTAATATCAATACCAGTGAAACTTAATGCATGAAACAGAAAGAGAAACAACATCCACAACACATAGCACATAGATTTTAACGTGGAAACCCTGTAAGGGGAAAAAGCATGGTGGGAAACCTTACCCACAATCAAATGATACTACTATAGATAGTATGTGTATACTAATGGGGTCTGCACATGCAGAAAGGCCAACCACCTAGAGCACACTACTCAAATGGAAGTCGTAATGACTACAGTAGGATAGTTAAATCCTAGAATAATGTACTACTCAAAATAGCATCTCCAATGTTGGATTCAATATCGGTTAAGCTTTGATAATCACCTTCAAACCTTCCTTGAATCTTCACTATGGTCTTCTCATATGATCTTCAATATTCACACATACCATGTTACAATACCATAACCTTACATATCATATCCCATATCTCATCAATTGAGATCTTACATATATACAAAACCTCAGACCAAATGTGTAGGTTGGCTCACTAAGAATATTACAATAAAATCAATAAAAAATAAGTCAAGATGTGATGCATCATGTCGGCTCAATACATTTACAATAATATCCAATAAATAAATCATCTCCATAATGTGTCGTGCTGATCTGGAATAGATAATGCATACTAGTCCATAACCTAGACCAATTTGCCACTAATAGGAAATATGTCAACCCGATTAGACCAATAACCAAAATACCAAAACCAAGTATCCAAACCATGCCTTTGACATAACCAAGTGATCTCCAAATGATAACAAGTCATCCTTAGTGCTGATGAACAATATAACTTGTCGGTAAAGAATATACTGGTGACTAGGCATAAGTCACTAAACATGCCAGTGAACACAATGTGTCGGTTCAACATAACCAAAGATCTCTAGAAGGATAAGTGTTGACATCAATGACAAAACTAATGCAACACATCCATAATACCAACATATCCTACCTTAAAGCAATCACTCCCGATAAGGTATGTGTGATCGCTTTAACGTGGGGGCATACACTCCGCTCAAATTTTCCTTTTTAATACTTAAAGTTACTTGGAAAACCTTGGCTTTCCTTTGTAATTTTTGGTATCCTTTCTTGTCATGACTCATAGTGAGTGGAACTCCATTACTTGCAGTCATGGTTTTGGTCCCTTTTACTTTGTCAATCGAAGTTGTAAGATCCGTAGTCTACTTGGGGCTTAGTGTATCTTTCCTCCTTGATGTGGTGAAAGTCATTCAATCTTGTCTCCTTGTACTTTACTGCTAGTATTGGCATATGTTTATACTCCTGCTAAAGTGGGGGCTAAATGTAGCATCATAAAATTGTGACCCTTGCAATTTTTTACCATATTTGGGTCTTTACATTAGCGAACGAATCCCCAAGCCTAATCAGAGACTCGAGACATGTTCAAAACATCAAAAAATTTCATCTTCCACCATTCTACACTGCCTATTGTCACTGCCTATCCTAAATTAGAGAAGAATAAGGGCGTGGTGCCCCTATCCCCCCTAGGCCCCTACCCTAGGCATGGTGCCCTTCTCTTAGCCCTATTTTGGCCCCCCCTTAATCCTATCTTGCATTGAGCTTGTCAATTGTCAAGTGGTAAAAGTTTTCCTATTTCAGCCTAACACGAAAAATTGTCTAAACACCCCTAATTGGAAAGTATATAGGGAGCACTTCCCCTCCTATTTTCATAAGTTCAATAAATGATATTAATTTGATAAGAGAAGCCATAATAAGTGACAAGCAAGTTGATTATCAAGTGCAAGAATTCAAAAATCCAAGCATTCACTTAGGCATTGAGCATTTCAAGTCTCCTTTCAAGGATATGTGTTGCATTCAAGTCAAGGATTCAACCATTGAAGAGGAGATTCCTATCAACACTCAAGACATCCTATTTCACATATCCTTTCAAGAGAAATTCATCAACATTTCAATTACATCCCCTTCTTGAGGTGGATTTTACTTCAGACATTTACTTTCATTAACTTGAAGCATTTTTCAATCACTTGGCTAATTCCAAAATGGGGTTTGACCTAAAGGAAAATTCCCAATCCCAACAACATTTTGCTTTCTTTTATGTGTGTAGGTTACAAGTGCACTATTGTAATTGCAGGTTTAGGCTTCATTTTCAAAGACAGAAAAACCCTTTTCGGCATGTGGATTTCTTGGAGGACCGAGTGCAACTTCAACCCGGTTCCTGCAACTTTTGCTCATATTTGTAGGGAAGCTTCATCTTGACATTTCACTACTAATTCCAGGCACACACCTTCATCTCGCATCTCTAACTCAAGATATAATTACTTCTTTGTCATTCCTACACTTAGTCTTAATTTTATTAATTCAACTAGTCTATTATAAAAGAGGGTTAATTTACTTTCCTAATATATTCCAAATTCCTTACAATACACTTAGTATTCAATCCCTTTCCATTGGGATTGGATCTAGTGAATTCAACCCCTCTTTTAAATGTAATATGTGTGAAAAGTTGAAGGGAATCTTCTGTGAAACTTTCATCCCTCATTTGAGGGGAGTAAATATTTCCACTTCATCTCCCCTCATCACTTTTCACCATACATACATACATACATACATATGTATGTATGTATGTATGTATGTATGTATACAGACATATATATATATATATGTGTGTGTGTGTGTGTGTGTGTGTGTGTGTGTGTTTATCTATAGATATATGTATGTATATATCTATATGTATGTATATATCTATATGTGTGTGTACATATATATATACATATGTGTGTGTACATATATATATACATATATACATACATATATATATATATACATATATACATATATATATACACATATATACATACATATATATATGTTGGAATCTAAGAACACTAAGAGGGGCGGGTGAATCAGTGTTCTATCGGTAGTGTTAGTTTTGAACTTATTGCTTATTAACCGATTGACAGTAAATAAAATTAAAGTGCATACACCAAATAACACATAAAGAGGCAACACCAATATTTATACATGAAAAACCCTGCAAAGGGAAAAACCACGGTGGGACTGATACCCACAATATCTATATACTTGATCAAGGTATACAAATATTACATGAAGAGGATTGCACATGCAATCAGGCCAACCACATAGAGCTCACTACTCAACATAGAATGAGAAGTCTCACTAAATTACAAAGTGTAGACACCTAAAATTATCCAGTCTAATTAAATAAATATCTTTATTTATTTAATTATTTAAGCCTAATTCTTCTATTAATTAAATAAATCCTTATTTATTTAATTAATTCATTTATCCTCTTCTATCCTTATTTCTCATTTAAATAAATACATTTATTTATTTAAATTCCCCTTTTCCTAAATTAAATAAATATCTTATTTATTTAATTGATCCCACCTTCCTCTATTAATTAAATGAATCTTTATTTATTTAATTAATTCATTAGCCTTTTCTACCCATGACACATGTCATTCATCTCTTAATTCATACACTACCTACCCTTTGATTATTTTCTTATTTTCTTTACCTACCCTCTAATCATAGCCGACCATT
The DNA here is from genome assembly GCF_030272615.1 of Cryptomeria japonica. Classification (NCBI taxonomy): domain Eukaryota; kingdom Viridiplantae; phylum Streptophyta; class Pinopsida; order Cupressales; family Cupressaceae; genus Cryptomeria; species Cryptomeria japonica. The sequence continues at coordinate 127,633,950 of NC_081407.1, read as the reverse complement.
TATCTTTTACACCTCTCAATCTTAGCCCTCCATTTTCTATTGTGTCTTCTATATAAGGAGATGCTTCCTTCATTATCAACCCTAATCAATGGACTACTTGACTACACTACGCTTTTGAACATACATATGCGATCCTACTTGCAACCACATTTCCATTCTTTGTTGAGCTCTTGTGATTTCATTTGATTGGCATTGTCTTAGGTAATCTTCATATGTTATGGTGGATCTTTATTGATTGTTAGGCTAGGGTTTTGTGGTTGAATTCATTTAGTCTTTCAATATCATTATTGGTGTATCCATTTTCACCATATACATTTTGGCACACCCAGTGGGACTCTTGTCCCTTTTTGCACTTAACATCTTTGTTTGTAGATTTTGTGATTTTGAAGTTACAGATCTGACATTTCCAACAACATTTCGACATTTTTGCGTCTGCGCATTTTCGGATCACATTTTTGGTTTTCTTCCGCATCTGTGACATCTGCAATCGCGTGTGTGCCTTCGACAATATTTATCTTTTTTGCAGATTCCTAGAAATGTGTCTATGTTCCCTAATCATGTCTGTGAGGCATCTAGGCACGTCTGTGTTTTCAAACCACGTCTGCATTTTGGAGACGCATTTGTGTTAGATCTAGGCATGTCTACGTGATTGTATAGCATTTGTGTTTCTGATAACCATTTGTGTGTTCATCTTTGTTGCATTTTGGTTTCATTGATTCAGTTTTTTGTCATTTGGCTTTCAGATCTGGTTTATATTGAGCTAACATTTTCAGATCTAGCTAACGAAACTGGTTCAGTTTCCTTGAAAGCAAAATCGTTTTGTCGAAGGCTCCTATTTCAAAAAGCCTTTTGGATCTAAAATTTACCTAACTTGTGTACTTGCAGGAGGGGTATTATTGCAAAACTACTAACAAATCTTTGTTGCAAAATTTTGGCAAGGGTTTTTGATCTTTATTGTGTACCTTGTTTTCATAGACTAGCAAACACTTCCATTGGTGCACTAAAATTGAACCATTATCTTTTGTGTCTTGAGCAATAGGCTCTTTTTGTTTAATCTTTAGAGGGCCTGTCTCCCCGTGTGGTCATTAGGACTACTAGTGAGGAGAGAACGACCCAAGTGGTAGCAAGGAAAACCCACCTCTTCCGAACCACTATAAATAACTATATTCATGGTGAAAACTATGGATAATGTGTGCTGATTAGTTCATACCGACACTATGTCTCCCCATAAATCCGTTTGATCAAATTTATTTGATCATTTGTATGGCGTAACCCCTACCGACTGGGAGCCTTCTATATTTACAGAGCTGAAAGTGCCATGTGTATGGCCACATGAGCGGATGCCCTTACTAGCACCTTTTTATTTTAGAAGCCAAAATCCTTCTAGTTGTTGGGGTAGGAGGTCAGACCTCTGGTAGCGGCCCACACACATACAGTTCTTAGTAGAGATACAAAGTTCACCATGGGGATTTTTCATGGGGATTGATGCTTGGCTGACCTAAGAAGTGAGTGCTGAGGGTGGAGCCAATGAGGTCAAGCATCTAAGTATCTGCTCTAAATAGCGTAGCCTCTCGTGGGATCAACAACTATTGTCCTGGCCAACCATAATAATTGTGCTTGACTTATTTTGAAACAATCAAACATTCAAGATCAAACAGCAAAACATTATGTCTTTTGTGTCTTCAAGTGTATGCAAAAATTTCTTTACATAAAACAACACACTTTCTTTTGAGTCATTTTGAGTCTAAACATTTGCAAACATTGAGTCCTCATCAACACTATGTCCTCTTGTCACGGAAAACAGTCAAAACATTCAGATTTGGTCACAACAAGCAACTTCACAAATTGAAAAAATTGCACAAAATTTCCAGAAACGTGTCTGTGTCTGATAGAATAGCGTCTGTGTCATATAACCGCATCTGTGAAGGGCAAAAACATGTTTGTGTTCTCAAAATCAACATTGCATTTGCAAAATCTTAGAATCGCGTCCATGTTTAATAGAACCACGTCTATGTCAGGAAACCATGCCTATGCAGTATATAGGCACGTCTGTGTCTAGAATTGAAAAACTTTTAAAGACCAACAAACAAACACAGTTAGTTTTGAAATTCTTGAGCTTCCTAGGTCATTTCTCTAGGGTTTCATCTAGCATTCAACCTATTTTTGGGTCTCACAAAGTCCATCATTGCTTTACACCTTACATTGCATTCACATTTGTCTAAACTTGAGTCAAAAGGTCACTTGCTTGTCCTCATCATACTTTTTCAACATACTACATACAACAATAGATTGCTGAGCGGTCCCTCATCAAGGTCTATCACCTTTGGGTCTCATTTGGTCTTACTTAGAGTCAAGGTCAACTTACCTCATCAAGAGAAACTATCCTCTCTTTGGAAGCCACACCTACTCTACTACATACATACTTGGTCTTACACTTTGGACATTGCAAGAAAACTTCAAATTCATTTACATTCCATCCAACTCTTGGTCTTCCATACTCTTTCCATCTTCATCTAGTCTCCCACATTTTGGTCAAGACCTAGTTCATGGTTGAAACCCATTATCAAAAATTTAGGAGAGAAACTAAAGAGGCTCAAGAGTCTGCAAACATGAGTTCTTATGAGTATGACAATGATATCTTCTTCAATTCTGATCACACTACATTACCAGACATGGATGCCTATTGAAACATTCCAAATGTTGAGAACATGGACACTACAAATAACAATGATACACACAATGAAAATATGGACAACTTTTCTGTACATTCAGCAGAAGTGGAAGACACCATTATGAATCCTCATTTCAATCGAATAGTTGAGGAAATAATGAGGAGAGATAGACAATATTTCTTACAAGAGATGGCACAAAGTGGAGCCAAGATCCCTCATGATTTTGACATGTCTCAAATAATGGAAAATTGACCTTTGCAACAACCTCAATCCAACATGGATCAAAGGAGGCCTAATAGTGGAGGCAATAGAGGACCACATATGGTGCTTGAATCACCATCATCTTTGTTTCGAAAACTTGAGGTCCCACATACACATGGTCAAGCATATGATACAAACTTTCATAGACCATTATGGAGATCTTATACAGAAAAATATACTCAACCACATACCAATGCTAAGGATCCACCTCAAAAGCAATTGGATATTCAAAGGCATGATCAAAATTTGGACACAAGGAAACCTCGTGTCAAATTTGGGGACAACACATTAGAACAAAATCATGAAATGCCTGTAGAGTATGGTATACATGGACAAAGTAGATATTCTATTCCTCATCATGACTCTAGACCAAGTGGTCCATATACACAGCATCACTATAGACCTCCTCCATATGAACATGTGTATGATCAATATCATCCATATATGCAGTATGCTCCTCCTCCACCAGATGGTTTAGGCATGGGGTATGGTCCAAGAAGTCAGTCTCTACCTAAGAATAATTTGGAACAGCAAATCAAGGACTTACAAAAGAAAATGGAGGACATAAATACACCGAAGCCAACTTACACAATGAGAGACATATGCCCTTATCCATTTGACAAGAGCATTCCAATGCCTCCTTTTCCTACACACTTTGTGACACCTAAATTTGATAAGTACAGAGGCAGAGGGGATCCTAAGGCACATATAAGATAGTTTTTCACAGCTTGCATAGAGGTAGTAGCAGAAGAGACATATTTGATGAGACTATTCCCACAAAGCTTAGGTGATCAAGCTATGGAATGGTTTTCCCAACTCCCACCTGGAATTAAGTCATGAGTGACCTAGCAGAGGCATTCATCCAATACTTCTCATACAATATACAGACAGACATATCAGTCACTACTTTGTGCAACACCAAGCAAAAGGATGGAGAGTCTTTTTCATCATTCCTACAAAGATGGAGAAATCTGGCCAGTAGATGCTCTTGTGAAATTCCACAAAAACAAATGGTAGAGATGTTCACCCAAAATGTTAACAAGGACATTGATTATGACTTGAGAAAAGCTTGTTTGTCCACCTTCAAGGATGTCATTGAAAAGGGCTTAGCAACAGAAAGGGTCCTAATTGAGCAAGGCATCATCAAAATATTCAAGGAAAACAAAGAGGACTTTAAAGGAAAAGACAAGCCAAGATTTTAGAATAAAAACAAGAACACAGTCAATTATGGTGTTGTGGATGCCAATACAGTATGACCCAAAATTGTCTTTTCCGAATCAAGCTCTACAAACAATCAAGTGAATACTCAAACAACTTCCAAATCATGAAGGAAGTACACCCTATTGGGAGAACCACTAGAGTCAGTTTTCAAAAAGCTAGTGGCAAACAAAGTAACAATTCCAGATTTTCCTCCATATGAGCCAAAGGTTAAACCAAATTGGTGGAATGATGATGAATATTGTGAATTTCATAAGAGCAAAGGTCATAAGACAAGAAATTGTCATCGACTAAAGAACATCATAAAAGATCTTATTGATAGAGGTGACATTGAGATTGAAGGACACTCATCCAACCAGGAACATGAGATGTGTAACGAACCATTCCCAAAATATGACAAGGGAAAAGCTAAAGCCATAGATGACCAAACCAACTATACTAGAGCATCCTACAACTATGATTCAACTATCAAACATATCTCAATGGACAATTATGTCTCTACCATTATCATCAAAGACAAAACACCTGAGAATTCTACCCAGAGACCCAAGATTGTCCTAAAAGGCATTGGATCTTTGTCCGAACCTACCTCTAAATATAATGTTACAACTCATTGAGGTAAATTCACTTTGCAAGGTACTCCATCTAAAAACACCGCTTCTCCATCAACCAAACCTGAGTATGACCTTGTAGAATAATTAGGGAAAACACCCATGCTTATCTCAATCCTTGAAATCTTACGCATATCCCCCGCACATAAAGCCATTCTTGACAAAATCTTGAGAAACATTGTCGTCCCTACCGATCTAAACATGGACCAGTTTCAAGCCATGGTGGGATACCTTTCCATTCCACATTCTCTCACATTCACTGAAGCTGATGATGCCTCCATGAGCCAACCACATAATGCACCTTTACACATTGAAGCCTTCCTACACAAACATTGAATAAAATGAGTCCTAATAGATGGAGAAGCTGGTCTAAACATTTGTACATTGAGTACCATTAAACAATTGGGATATTCAAACAAAGTTGTGAATTCTACAAACAAAATCACCATCAAGGCATATGATGATGAAGAGCGTTCATCCAAAGGCACAGTCACCTTACCTCTTAGAGTTGGACTGGTTATGAAGGATGTGGTTTGTCAAGTCCTTGATCTAAATCTCACATACAACATACTTTTGGGACGTCCATGGATTCATGAGATGAATGCACTCCCATCTACATATCATCGATGTATCAAGTTTCCACACAATGGAGTTGAAGTGACCATCAAAGGTGATCCAAATCCTTTCATATATTGCAAAAATCTATAGCCAAAATCAAAAACAATAGTCCCAGTCAATCGAGAGGCTATTCCTTCATCAACATATCCAAAATCCTTGAAAGCTTCTACATCAAAACAAGCAGAGATCAAAGAAAAATTCAAGGTTAAAGACATGGGATGTGGTGAGTATATCTTTCATGTTGATCAACTCCCACTATCTTCTAAGACATTCAGTCGACAAGAACAACCTACAAATAATTTGCAATGCCAAGGAATTGGGTGTGAATCGCCTAGTGTTGTGGCTACTAAGTTTGAATGCAAATCTCCTCTAGTGGTGCAAGAAACTCTTGATATCAATAATCCTAAGAGTGGTTCTAACAAAGAATCTATTGAGCATATCGCCAACCCTCTTGAGAACTCACATAACCTTACCATATCATCCACTCATTCCATTTCCACTGCACTTCCAAACTTGGATCAACAAGAATCAAAAAAGCCCTTACTAATTAAGGATCATTACTCAAGCTTTGAAAAGAAAAATCCAAAAGTAAAAAATAAAGAAAAGTCCTTCAGTCCAAATCAAAATCAAAAGTTATTGGACTCTGAAAAAATAAAGGTTAAGAATAAAAATCCTATGAAAGAAAAAGAGAAAGATTTGATCTCCCCTAATATCAAAATAACTGGGGGCAAAAGTTCTACAATTTTAATTCAAAAAGCATACTTGTTGATCCTAAGTCTCCATCATTTCATCCTACTTTCACTTCTTTTCATGGTCATAAACCTTCATAACTCATCCACTTGCTCCGCACATACTTTCCCTTCTGGCGATACATCATGGACCATTAATGGAGCTTCCTCGAGGGACTTTATTGTCAGGGATACCCAAACTTCTTTAGGTGACACGCATATGGCCAAACATAGTCCACATGCTAGTAATTCTATCTTAGTTCCTTCATCAAGGAAGATAGTCACTCGAGCTACACATCATTCAGTTAAGGAACAACACAGTTACAATCATAAGGTTAAGCCTCACACATTTGAGGTGGGTGACTTAGTTCTTAAGGAAAATCCTAAAAATCAGCAAGAGAAAGAGAGAAGAAAGGCAAGTTTGATCCAAATTGGCTTGGTCCTTACATCATTACAGCAGCCTATGGATCCAGTGCATATCAGCTTTCAACACTAGATGGTGAAACTTTTGAGGATCCTATCAACACCATGCACCTTCGTAGGTTTTACACATAGATCTTCAGAGTATCCCAATTCAAAAATACAAAAAAAATCAAAAAACTCAAAAACACAAAAAAAAAATTCAAAAATACAAAAAAAAAAAAAAGTAAAGAAAAACATTTCGTCCAACAGTGAAAACCCTTTCAGTGGTGCCTTGGGAAAGTACCATGGTGAAAAGCGGGTCACCAGTGCCATGCATAGAGACATTGCTCCTCCCTCCTTCAGGATTCCATTTCATCCTTTCACTTTGCAAACACTCATATCCTATCCATTCATAATAAACTTACCCATTCCCATCATGGCTTGTTATTGATCTACCTAAGATTCATTAGCCATTCATAATAAACCTTCCTTTTCACCTAACCTTCCATAATAAATCAGCTCCTATCTGTGGCTAAGGCAAATCCTACGTCTAGTGATGGGTGTGGAACTGAAAACATCACATGTATCAAGGAGTACAGTTTCTTCCAACTTTCTTCTATCTATCCGTGCACAATCCGCAATAAAACAACACTTGCATCGCCAATCCGCAATAAAGTTCCATCTTCTTCACAATAAAGTATTAGTTTCATGGATTCAGTTAGTTTCAGATGAGACATAGCAGCAACAATGGGCTTCAACAAATCAAATCTTTCAATAGACTCAGACAACATATGGTTCAGTGCTATCTATCCTTTTGTGAAAGTAAACATTGTGACCACAATCAAATAGACTTATACGAGTGATAAGAGACACTAAACTTGAGGACTACACTAGATGTTGGTGTCAAGTCTTGGTTTTATTTTGATTTTTTCTTTTTGGTGACATTTCTTTTAGCTTTTCTAGGATGTCTCTGACTAGAGATTCTATCTCCAAGATGTCTTTGACTAGAAAGGCGAGGATGAGGTATCATCACCTATTTTTCTTTGACTGTCTGTGGATTGTCTCTTAGTAATGCTAGTACTTGTCCAAGGATATGAGGACACTGTGAGTCTAGTGTGAACTGGGGCATTCCTTGTTTACGACTGTCTTATCTCCATGCAAACGGGTACAATGATTTTCTGGGTCACACATATGCCTAGATTTTCATAACCTATTTTTCCATAATAAGCTCAATTATGTTAACGCACAAGAAGCTCTTTCACTTTCATATGTTCTATCTTCCATCCCCCTTTCTTGATTGACCTCCATCATCCGTCATGAGTCTAGGTAGCCTGCTATCACATGACTGAGTATAATGACACACCAAAAATATTTGCATCTCATGTATTTGCACCTGCACTATCACATGTCAGCATTTCATACATACATATAGATATCACAAATGCATCACATCCTGCACACAACACATGTTAGCACATTTTTCATTTCATCATGTAAATAATCATTTGCATTATCATATTCATATGAATTTCATACATTCACATTTGCATTTGCATAACACATTTAAAAACATAAAAAGAACAAAAATAATGCATTGCATCCATATCATAACCAACATACACACATTTCATCACATAGGTACACATGAATATAGCTGCCGCAAAGATGAATCTCATATATATAATCACAAGTGTCATGATATAATGATGTCAAAATCATATGACTACAATCACCTGAAGGTGTCTACATCATAATACAACATGATACAAAACTGATACATAGGGAGCCCTCTAGGGCTATGATGAACTCCCTCCCTTGGAGCCGCCTGGCCTCAACAGAGTCTGATCCTTGGAAGGACCCTCCCCAGGATCATCTCTCCTATCCCCTCTATCTGATGGTAGTGGAGGATCCATGACCCCACCGCTAGATTCCTGTCTCTTGTCTCTCCCTCCAGTGGTCGTTGTTGTCTGTGATGGTCTATGGAAGCTCCTGGCCCTCTGCTCTGGTGGCACTACCGCATAGTACAGGTCTCGCCAGTACCCTATCTCCTCTCTTACCCATAGAACATAGGCATATCCAGCCCCTATGTCCTCTGCCGCCTGCCTCCCAGCCCTCAGTGTTGTCTCAGCCTCAGTATAATACTGGATAACTTGGTCTCGCTCCCATTCAGTGTCCTTGAGATGTCTCCTGAGTCGATCCCTCTCCCTCTCCAAAACCTAGATCTCATCTGCCTATCCTTGGTAGATCTCCCTCAGCTCTAGTAGCTCATCCTCCTCCTTCGCCCCCTCTTCCTGTGGCTCCCCCTATACTAGTGGCTGTACATGTAGCTGCCCCTATACCCACCTCTGTCCCTATCCTTGCACCTGCCTCGGATCCTATGTTGTTGGCACCTGTAATGGCAAACCACCTCGACCTCTCACCACCTGAGCCTGTCTCTCCTCTCCACCCTCCCTCCATGGAGCCACTCTCCTCTCGGCTACTGCACCCCGCCTCCTCTGCCAGCCTCTACCTCTTCCATCTCCATCATCATCCTCATCCCCTCTGCCATCCCCATCAACTAGCTCTTCTGGATCTGTCAATCGTGGAACTGGATGCTCTGCCCAATATGCAGTGTACTCTACATCCATCTCAGCATCCTCAATCTCTGGCCACATATCCCAAGGCAAGGGAATCATCTCTACCATCTGAGTAACAGCCTGACCATATGACAACAGTGGCCAAAAGTGCACCTGATCATATTCATATGCATTTCATACATTCACATTTGCATTTGCATAACACATTTAAAAACATAAAAAGAACAAAAATATTGCATTGCATCCATATCATAAGCAACATACACACATTTCGTCACATAGGTACACATGCATATAGCTGCTACAAAGATGAATCTCATATATATAATCACAAGTGTCATGATATAATGATGTCAAAATCATATGGCTACAATCACCCGAAGGTGTCTACATCATAATACAACATGATACAAAACTGATACATAGGGAGCCCTCTAGGGCTATGATGAACTCCCTCCCTCGGAGCCGCCTAGCCTCAATGGAGTTTAATCCCTGGAAGGACCCTCCCCAGGATCATCTCTCCTGTCCCCTCTATCTGGTGGTGGTGGAGGACCCATGACCCCACCGCTAGACGCCTGTCTCTTGTCTCTCCCTCCAGTGGTCGTTGTTGTTCGCAATGGTCTATGGAAGCTCCTGGCTCTCTGCTCTGGTGGCACTGCCGCATAGTACAGGTCTCGCCAGTACCCTATCTCCTCTCCTATCTATAAAACATAGGCATATCCAGCCCCTGTGTCCTCTGCCGCCTACCTCCCAGGCCTTAGTGCTGTCTCAGCCTCAGTATAATGCTAGATAGCCTAGTCTCACTCCCGCTTAGTTTCCTTGAGCTGTCTCCTGCGTCGATCCCTCTCCCTCTCCAGAACCTGGATCTCATCTACTTGTCCTTGGTAGATCTCCCTCATCTCTAGTAGCTCATCCTCCTCCTCCTCTGCCCCCTCTTCCTGTGGCTCCCCGTATACTGGTGGCTGTACATGTACCTGCCCCTGTACCCGCCTCTGTCCCTATCCCTACACCTACCTCGGATCTTGTGCTGCTGGCACCTGTAATGGCAAACCACCTCGGCCTCTCACCACCCGAGTGTTGGGAAAAATGGTGTCTCAACCTTGCATTTATGCGAGGTTACTATTTATAGTAAGTTTTCATTTGAGCACAAAATGGTGTGAAACTCTCCCTGAAGCTTCTGGTTGGCTAGATAAGCATTCCGGTAAAGTTTCATCGCAAGGTCACAGCTAGTTTTGAAGATATTAAAGTTTTCGTCTTGGAGGGGTGCAATAAAATGTTTAAACTTAATTTTGGGGACTTTAGAGGCTCTGAAACGCCCTGAAAAGTGGTCGTAACTGGCGAAACGGGTTACAAGGTGATAGAGCACTTCACGAGCTTTCCGACGCTTCAAACGGTTCGTCAATCGGACACCCGGTTCTCAAGTTATGGCCTCCGGAAGTTTGTACTCCTAAAATAGGAAAAATAATTTATATCGGATACATAAATGAGCTGTAAAAGGGAGCAACACGTGTTGATGTGTGCTTTAACATGTCATAGGGCATCTAGAAGGGAGATAAGGTCAGCTACACCTTATTGGGTGGTTTTAGCCCATGGTTTTGTAATACCGTTTGATGGTTTCTTGTATTGTATCTCCTATTTATGAGGTGTGTGAGATAGAGGTTGTGTGTAAGAGTCTTATGGCTATTGAGTTGCCTCTGAATCTCTGATTAGTGGTACTCCTACGAAGAGCTTGCTCTGCAAGTATTTTGTAATCTGTTTTTGATTGCTGAATAAAATATTGAGCTACTTTTGGAGGGTGGGGTTTTTCTCCCGAAAGGGTTTTCCCCACGTAAATCATTGTGTTGTGGTATGAATGCTATTATATCTATTTCTATTTTCTGTAACTGTTGTAATGATCTGAAAAAGTTTTGCATTACCCTCCTCTCAAGGTTAGTGTAGGAAGTTGTTTCCGCTACTTAACTTCCTTACAAGTGGTATCAGAGCCTGATCACCTTTGGTTTCAATTGTGGGCAGTTGGGTTTTTTGAACTAATCCAGATTTGAGTGGGAGCTTGTGCAGAAGACACTTTTTGATCTTGTTGCAGGAATATTCAGATGGCGAGTTTGTCAGGGAGAATAGAGGTGGAGAAATTTAATGGAAGTAATTTTGAGATGTGGAAGCTGAAGATGGAAGATCTGCTAATAGATCGAGATCTTTGGGATGCTGTTGATGCGAATGTCCACAGACCCTCAGATCCTACTGCAGCAGCTCAGTATGATGTTATGGACCGAAAAGCCAAGGGTCTAATCAGACTGTGCCTGGCAGACTCTGTTCTAATCAATGTCCATGAAGAAAACTCTGCAAAGAAGCTATGGACTAAGCTTGGTGAGATGTATCAAGTGAAATCTTTATTAAATCAAATTTTCTTAAGAAAGAAATTGTATTCCTTGAAGATGGAAGAGGGTGGACAAATTGCAGACCACCTAGAAGCATTTAATATGATTGTGGCTCAATTAGTATCCATCGGTGTTAAGATGGATGAGGAGGAGAAATGTCAGATCTTGCTTTGTTCTTTGCCTGATTCGTGGGATTCTCTTGTTATGGCTATCGGTAGTACTTCTGTTGTTTTGAAATCTGAAGACGTGGTGGGTGCCCTACTCGGTGAAGAGATGCGAAGGAAGGTATCCATCAGTTCAAAGGAAGCCCTAACCGTTCGTGGAAGACCTAAGGAGAAAGGCAAGAAGAATGAGAAGCGCGGCAAGTCCACATCCAAAGGGAGATCGAAATCTCTTGGAAAGTCCAAAGTCATTTGCTAGAATTGCGGTAAACCGGGTCACATCCGTAAGGACTGCAAAGAAGAAAAGAAGAAGAAAAAGAAAAAGTTCGATTCTGATTCTGAGTCCGACAAGGAAGATGGCGATGCATTTATTGCAGCTTTGGCGACTCATGCAGGTAATGATGCTTGGCTAATTGACTCAGGTGCATCTTTTCATATGACTTCCAATAGAAATTGGTTTTCTGAATATGAAGGATTTAATGGAGGTAAGGTGTACTTGGGTGATGATTCACCTCTAGACATTGTTGGTCGAGGTAAAGTTAGAATCAGGTTTTTTGATGGTAGAATAAAAAGGATTAATGGTGTGTTGCATATCCCTGGATTAAAACAAAACCTGTTATCTGTGAGCAAACTAATAGATGCAGGTGTGCAGGTAGTCTTTTCTGAAACAGGATGTAAGATGATTAAGGGTGCTATGGTAGTTGCTAGAGGTGTCAGGTTTGGCACTTTGTATAAGCTTGAAGCATACACTGTTGAGTGTAATAGCACTTCTGTAAAAAGTAAATCTGTGGATACTTCACTGGAAGATTTGAAGGTTTCACCTTCAGCAGATGTAAATGGTTTTTGGGTACCTAAGGGTGCTCTTTCGTCTGAAGCAAAGTTACCTGCAGAGAAGACTATGTTATGGCACCAGAGACTTGGCCACATTGGAGAAAAGGGTCTAAGGACCTTGAAAAATAAAAATCTTGTTGAAGGTTTGAATGATTGTAATCTTGACTTTGATTTCTGTGAGCATTGCATTTATGGAAAACAAAACCGCGTTCAGTTTTACTCGAGTTCTCATAAAACTTGTGGTGTTTTGGACCTTATCCATTCTGATGTGTTTGGTCCAGTAGATGTCTCTTCGATTGGAAAATCCACATATTATGTTTCATTTATTGATGATTTTAGTAGAAGGACATGGGTATATTTTCTAAAGAGCAAATCTGAAGTTTTTAGTCATTTTAAAGAATTTAAAGCAATGGTTGAGTTGCAGACTGGAAAGAAAATAAAATGTTTGAGAACTGATAATGGCGGTGAGTTTTGCTCTAATGATTTTGATAGATTCTGTAAAGACTGTGGAATTAACAGGCAGAAGACAACTCCGTATTCTCCACAGTAGAATGGAGTTGCAGAAAGAATGAATAGGACACTGATGGAGAAGGCTAGGAGTATGTTGAGTGGTGCTGGTCTCGAACAAAAGTTTTGGGCTGAAGCTGTTGCCACTGCTTGCTACCTGATTAACAGGTCTCCTACATCAGCTCTTGTTGATAAAACGCCTATGGAAGCATGGTCAGGTCACAAGCCTTCATTGAGACATCTTAGAGTTTTTGGTTGCAAGGCATATGCACATGTGCCAAAGGAGAAGCGAACAAAGTTAGAGAACAAGGCTGTGAAATGTATCTTCATCGGGTATAGTTATGGTGTGAAAGGATACAAGCTTTGGGACCCTATTGCACAAAAGGTAATTCACAGTAGAAGTGTTATTTTTAGAGAAATTAAGTCTCCTTCTGTTACATTGCAACCAAAACAGAATAAAAAGGAAGATGTGATTCAACTTCCTTCTACACTTGAAAGAGTTGAATCGAGACCCCTAGATAGGCAAGAATTTGAGGAGAGCTCGTCTAGCTCTGAGTCTTCAGAAGAGGAGGAAGAACCTCCAACTCAGCTTGTTCGAAGGTCTACAAGACATAGACAACCACCTGAAAGGTATTCACCTGATGATTGGAGATGTATTTTTGCTCTGAATACTAGTGTGGATGAACCGAAATCTGTAGAAGAGGCATTAGGTATGAATGATACAGAATCCTGGAAGATTGCTATGGAAGAAGAAATGGCAGCTTTGAAAAAGAATGATACATGGGATCTTGTACCATTGCCTGAAGGATGAAAACCTGTTGGTTGTAAATGGGTGTTCAAGAAAAAGATTGGTTCAGATGGAAGCATTGAGAAGTATAAAGCAAGGTTGGTTGCAAAAGGCTACTCTCAAGTTGAGGGTGTTGATTACGGTGAGATATTTTCTCCTGTTGCAAAAATGATGTCCATTAGATTTTTGCTTTCTATTGCTACTGCTTATGATTTAGAGGTTGAGCAAGTGGATGTGAAAACTGCTTTCCTTCATGGTGATTTGGAGGAAGATATTTATATGACACAGCCGGAGCACTATGTGGTGAAAGGCAAAAGTAATTTGGTCTGTAAATTGAAAAAATCTTTGTATGGCCTCAAACAAAGTCCTAGGATGTGGTACCAGAAATTTGATACATATGTGTTGAGTTTGGGATTTGAACGTTCTAAATCAGATCACTGTGTTTATTATAAATCTTATGGTGATCATTTCTTATTCATTGCATTGTATGTTGATGATATGTTATTCATTGGTAAAGGGAAAGGTATGATTTCAGAACTGAAGTCTCAGCTCGCTGCTAAATTTGAAATGAAAGATCTTGGTGCAACAAAGTACATTCTTGGGATGGAAATTAGAAGAGATAGGGTGAACAGAAAGCTATGGCTAGGCCAGAGTAAGTATGTGAATTCAGTGTTACAGAGGTTCAACATGCAAAATTGTAGACCATTGAGTGTTCCTTTTACAGTTGGAATGAAACTATCTATTTCAGATTGTCCTACATCCCCATTGGAGATGGAAGACATGAGCAGAGTGCCTTACCAGAGTGCGGTTGGAAGCTTGATGTATGCTATGGTCTGTACTAGACCAGACATTGCCCAAGCAGTGGGAGTACTTTCTAGATATATGTCTAATCCTGGTAGAGTTCATTGGGATGCAGTCAAAAGAGTCTTTAGATATTTGAAGGGCACTTCAGAGTATTCTTTGTGTTATCATGGTAATTCAGTTGGAGACATGACTTCCCTTGATATCCATGGTTATGTGGATTCAGATTGGGCAGGTGATATTGATAGCAGAAGATCCACCAGTGCTTATGTGTTTACTTTGTTTGGTGGTGCAATTAGTTGGATGAGTAAGCGACAGGCTGTGGTTGCTTTATCCACTACTGAAGTAGAGTATATGGTAGCTACTCATGCTTGTAAAGAGGCCATTTGGCTTAAGAGACTGTGTTCGGATATTGGAATAAAACAAGGTACAGTGACAGTTTACTGTGACAGTCAGAGTGCAATTAGCCTAGCTAAGAACCCAACATTTCATGCCCGGACCAAACATATTGATGTTCAGTATCATTTTGTTAGAGATATGGTCGAAGATGGTAGGGTGAAGCTGGTTAAGGTGGAAACTTTGATGAATGTTGCAGATGCTTTAACTAAGGCTGTGAGCACAGAGAAGTTCAGATGGTGTTCAGAGTCTATGGGCCTTATGGCCCCTAGCAATTGATTCATTGTGTTGACATTCCCTTTCGCTCATGCAAGGTGTTCGACAAGTGGGAGATTTGTTGGGAAAAATGGTGTCTCAACCTTGCATTTATGCGAGGTTACTATTTATAGTAAGTTTTCATTTGAGCACGAAATGGTGCGAAACTCTCCCTGAAGCTTCTGGTTGGCTAGATAAGCATTCCGGTAAAGTTTCGTCGCAAGGTCATAGCTAGTTTTGAAGATATTAAAGTTTTCGTCTTGGAGGGGTGCAATAAAATGTTTAAACTTAATTTTGGGGACTTTAGAGGCTCTGAAACGCCCTGAAAAGTGGCTATAACCGGCGAAGCGGGTTACGAGGTGATAGAGCACTTCGCGAGCTTTCCGACGCTTCAAACGGTTCGTCAATCGGACACCCGGTTCTCAAGTTATGGCCTCCGGAAGTTTGTACTCCTAAAATAGGAAAAATAATTTGTATCGGATACATAAATGAGCTGTAAAAGGGAGCAACACGTGTTGATGTGTGCTTTAACATGTCATAGGGCATCTAGAAGGGAGATAAGGTCGGCTACACCTTATTGGGTGGTTTTAGCCCATGGTTTTGTAATACCGTTTGATGGTTTCTTGTATTGTATCTCCTATTTATGAGGTGTGTGAGATAGAGGTTGTGTGTAAGAGTCTTATGGCTATTGAGTTGCCTCTGAATCTCTGATTAGTGGTACTCCTGCGAAGAGCTTGCTCTGCAAGTATTTTGTAATCTGTTTTTGATTGCTGAATAAAATATTGAGCTGCTTTTGGAGGGTGGGGTTTTTCTCCCGAAAGGGTTTTCCCCACGTAAATCATTGTGTTGTGGTATGAATTCTATTATATCTATTTCTATTTTCTGTAACTGTTGTAATGATCTGAAAAAGTTTTGCATTACCCTCCTCTCAAGGTTAGTGTAGGAAGTTGTTTCCGCTACTTAACTTCCTTACACCGAGCCTATCTCTCTTCTCCACCCTCCCTCCGCGGAGCCACTCTCTTCTTTCCTACTGCACCCTGCCTCCTCCGTCGGCCTCTACCTCTGCCATCTCCATCATCATCCTCATCCCCTCTGCCATCCCCATCCACCAGCTCTTATGGATCTGTCAATCATGGAACTGGATGCTCCGCCCAATATGCAGTGTACTCTACATCCATCCCGACATCCTCAATCTCTGGCCACATATCCCAAGGCAAGGGAATCATCTCTGCCATCTGAGTAATGGCCTGATCATATGACAACAGCGGCCCAAAGTGTACCTGATCCCTCACTGTCCGAGCATACATCCCAGAACCCTATGGCATCCACTGAATCCTGCCAAACTGTCTGCCAACCCTATCTACCAGCCGCCTCTTGAGTACATAGGGCATCCGCCCAATTAGATATCTGCTCCTGAAGGTAGAGGGTAGCTCTATTGTGTCATCCTCCCATGCCTCACACTCTCAGTATGGCCTCCATACCACAGTGTCGATCTCATCAAGGACTCGCCGCCAGTGCTCGAACTTGCCAATCTATGGCTGAGAAGTATTCATATCATACAAGTGCACAAAACTGTGTCCATGGCCCCTACCTCTGAAGTATATCGGTCGTGTCACTAGTAGATGCTCATATGCCCACACCTATAGCAATGTGACTCCGTAGCCCAATCCAATGGATCCATGGTAAACAAACTGATGCAGCTCATAGTATAAATGTGTCAGCATGCATGATCCTCAGACATATCTGGTGTGCTGAGTAACTAGTGTCTCCGGTGCACCTCCCTAGCCCACAGCCAACCCTCGTCTCACTCTGTCTAGACACAAGAACCCACTGATCACTCCTCTTAGTACCACTAGTAGCGCTAACCCTGTTGCTGCCATGGTATCCCAAGCAACATGTCCAGCCCTCATCTCCAATGTCGAATCCTGGAACACTCATCTCAGGGCCTCCTGGTCTCCATCTCGATCATAGGGTATCAACTCCCCATCGATCAGTATCCTTAGAATCCTGTTAATATCCTCCAAGGTGAGTGTCATCTCACCCATCGGCAAATGGAATGTGTAAGTCTCTGAGTGCCATCTCTCAGCAAGCGCAATTAGCAAACCCATGTTTTCCTGAAATTCAGGAACATACAAAATGTGGCGCAAGCCCATAACCTCAATAGCAGCTCTATCCTCAAATGTCAGCTCGGGTCGCAACCTCTAAGTCGATGGGAATCTCTTCTGTGACTCTAGCATAGGCAAGTACTCTTGCAGTCAAGCAAATCAATCATGTCAGTCAAAGTGACACTCCTTGTTCATCACAAAGTGTTGCTTCTATCCTAGTGACACTCACTATTCATCAGAAAGTGTTGCTATCTATCCTAAGTGGTACTCACTGTTCATCACAAAGTACTACGTTTTTGCACTCCTTGTTAATCACAAAGTGCTGCTTACATTTTGCACTCCCTGTTCATCACAAAGTGCTGCTCCTTTTAGTACTCCCTATTCATCACAAAGTACTATGTTTTGGTACTCCCTGTTCATCACAAAGTGCCTTGATCTATTTTGGTCTTCCCTAGAGGACCTACTTGAGTGAATCCTCTTAGTAGCTTATCCAATCGACAGCGTATGTTCATCACAGAACTGCCAATTTGCCCTAGAAGACACACATGCACTTACATGACATAAACGTGCTCACATACTACACAAATGTGCCTGCTCTACACAGACGCACCTGAACGACACAAACGTGCCCCTACTCTGCATAGACGCGCCTGTATTGCACAAACATGCCCACATTTCACAAATGCACTTGAAATACACAGATGCACTCGCATTTTGCATAGACGCCTTTACATTCATAGACGCACCTGGCACCAACGCAGACATGCCTACACGTTCTTGACATTTTTGGACATTATCCTAAAAGGCATTTATTGCGCTACCTAGCATGCATTAATGACAACATTTATTGTGATAAAATACAAGGAGGTTTTATGGTACTCACCGGCTCTCCTACGTCTACTGGCCTCTAAAATCGGTGAACATGATCGAATCTATGCACCATTGCCATCGCTGCTGACTGTTGCTACTCTTTCTCTCTTTGCACTCTAATCTCTTGGATGTGTGGATGATAATGAGGATGTATTCCCCTCATGGCCTATTTTATAGACTGCCCTAGCCCTAGCCCTCATCTCCCAGGTCAGTATTCTTTATCCCGTGACTCTGTCACTTTTATTCGGTCAGTCCATCCTAGCCTTCTTTCTTATCGAGAGATTGTCTGCAATCTTTCAGACATTTTCATCCAATCTCTCAAGGGGGCATATCATTCCCATCTTGGGGCAACTTTGTATCAGTTCATATTATCTTTTTTGAAACAACGCAACAAGCTGCATTGTCTCAAAGAGGGGCAAAATGTAGACACCTAAAATTGTCCAGTCTAATTAAATAAATATTTTTATTTATTTAATTATTTAAGCCTAATTCTTCTATTAATTAAATAAATCCTTATTTATTTAATTAATTCATTTATCCTCTTCTATCCTTATTTCTCATTTAAATAAATACATTTATTTATTTAAATTCCCCTTTTCCTAAATTAAATAAATATCTTATTTATTTAATTGATCCCACCTTCCTCTATTAATTAAATGAATCTTTATTTATTTAATTAATTCATTAGCCTTTTCTACCCATGACACATGTCATTCATCTCTTAATTCATACACTACCTACCCTTTGATTATTTTCTTATTTTCTTTACCTACCCTCTAATCATAGCTGACCATTTATCTTTTACACCTCTCAATCTTAGCCCTCCATTTTCTATTGTGTCTTCTATATAAGGAGATGCTTCCTTCATTATCAACCCTAATCAGTGGACTACTTGACTACACTATGCTTTTGAACATACATATGTGATCCTACTTGCAACCACATTTCCATTCTTTGTTGAGCTCTTGTGCACACATAAAGTCTGAGAGCAAATATATCAAGCAAGATCAATGGAGATAGGAAGAATGGAGATCCAAACCCTATTGGACATGTAATGGTATAATCTTTGTGATTTCATTTGATTGGCATTGTCTTAGGTAATCTTCACATGTTATGTTGGATCTTTATTGATTGTTAGGCTAGGGTTTTGTGGTTGAATTCATATAGTCTTTCAATATCATTATTGTTGTATCCATTTTCACCATATACACAAAGAATTACAAAGTAATTACAAGAAGTATGAACTTATGAGATGCATCTAACCATGCTAGTTAAGTTTTGGTTCATGCTCTAATAACCTTCACTATGTACTAGTTTGTTGATGCTCTGTTTTGCTTTGTTCTGCTTTGTTTTGCTACGAGTTAGGTTGTGCACATGAAACTACACACAAAAGCTTCTAATCACTGACCAAAATGCATATTGATAATCCCTGAATAATTCACAACCAAAATTTGCATTACAAAACTTATTTAATCCATCACTGAAAAGATCTCCTTAAATATCCTCCTATCTTCCACCATGTCAGCTTCAATTAAAAGTATAAACCTGTCACTACCGAATCATAATGAATTTCAAACATAATCCCAATGATCATGTCGGCCTTCACACATTACCATAAATTCCATGAAAGAAATAATCGGGGCCATAAGATCACCTAGTTGGGTCCTATCCATTATCAGGTTCCAAATATACGTTACTGAGATTAGTCATCGAGATTAGGTCTTAGTCAGTTGTGAAGCAAAGTGAATGTCGATTAAGTGTAATGAATATCGATTAACCCAAACAAAACAAAGTAATGAATCCCGATAGAATATTTACACCTAAAGATGAGTTGCCATCAATGACAACCCAAAATGTCATTAACTCTTACTAGATCAGTGTCAATTGCCAACAATCTCCATCTTTGGTATTGATGGAAACACTCATGCAAAAAATGGTGCTATCACTAAATCTGCCTCTGAATTTACATGACCTCCAGACCTATACATGAATCTGCTATATACTCTGATGCTCCCCTTGAGTAATATAGACATTTTTCACTTTATTCCTCCCTTTTGACATCAATAATAAAGTGGGGTGCCCACAAAGAATTCTGTACAATTATAAAAATAGGTCGATTCTATACAAATTTTAAAATGTCTGCATGCATATTCTTCAAAAATGAAAAATAGGTATCCCAACCTTTCTTGAGTGAGTCAAGAATGAAGATAAATCCATTGAAGAGATTGGCATAATATTCAATTTCTTGTAATGTACTGGGATCCTCCTTTTACATGTTAGAAATACACTCAGTCTTATGAAAAAATAAATTATCTAATCGGGGACCAATAAGATTTTGGAGCTCATTTGCTCTCTTTATTATGATGTCCCTATCCTTCTCCAATTTCAAAATTTGATCCATAACTACCAAAATTGGACCATCCAAAGAAATTGTAAGATTGACTGTCGGGTTGTACTTGAGTTAGAAATCTGAATTAAATTGTTCCTGGGTGAACCCACAATAGTGGGTTACACTTTTTTACCAACTTTGACACTTCAATTTTCATTTTCAGAAAAAACCTCACATTCAGACACTTATTACTGCTAAACCATAAGGAATTTGTAGATGATGTGAACTAGTGATTTGTGACATTTTGTTTGTAGATGCTAAATATATTTTTTTGAAATTTTTTTCAATCAATTTATTTTCATTTTTTTATCTCCCTCGAAAATTAGTTTTTTACAAAAAACAACATTTTTTAAGAGTAATACTCATTTGGTATGGCATAACTTTTTTCTAAAATATATAGGAATGTGATTCTTTTGAATTTAGTTTTGTGACATACATATCTAATGTTACCAACTGGTTTCATAACATTATCTTCAATATTTCATATTTTATTAAGTTTTGAAGTCAAGTTAATTGTAGTTTTGACATATGTTCATTTGGTTGATCATAACTTGTTGTGTATGTATCCAAATTCAAATTTTTTTTTGTTGGAAAGAGGACTTCGATACCTAGTGCATATATATTTTTCAAAATTTTTTTTCACTTGTTTACTATTTTTCCATAACCATTGAACTCAGAAGTTGATGTTTGGTATGAAACCTATGTTTAGTTAATCTAAAAAAAAAATCATAATAAACTCTTTATATATTAAAATAATAGTCATTAGAAAGCTTGCCTCGAGTACTACTATAATGGATTTGGGTTTGTCAAAATTCATCCATTTGAGCCCCCAATTTGAGCTTTGAAGGACAAAAATCTATAGAAACCATGAGAGGCCTGGGGAGAGTCCAAAACCAAGCAGGTTCGATAGAACATATTTTCTATCAAAGGGGGTTCGATCAAACCCCCTAGGGTTCGATCAAACCCCCTAATGCAAATTTTGCATTTTATATTTTTTGGGGTTCGATCAGAAGTGGGTTTCAATCAAAAGTGTTTTTTACATTCAATCAAAAGGGAGTTTTGATAGAACATGGCTAAATCAAGTTTTTGACAAAAGAGTCAATTTTTTTCGTCTGAAAAAGTGTAACCCACTATTGTGGGTTCACCCTCCTACAATCTAATAGTTGCTTGTCTATGAATGTTGTGAGCTTATCAAAATCTAGAAAAGTCTTATATACACTACCTACCTTTGCCAATTCTACATTAATGGATTGCAAGCAAGTTTGGAGTTTACCCTTGTCAAACTCAATCATCTGCAAAAATGTCTGCTTCTGGGTCTCAACAAATTTGTCTTTGGCCTCTGTTAATGAAATTTTTAGTAAAGAATCATAGTGTTGGGGAATAAAATTAATAATTTCTTCTAGTTTACCAGATGAGCTTGTGCTCTCTTGTTCTTGAAATTCTGGTACCAACCGGTTCAAAACTTCAAAACTATGTTCAGTTAATTTCCTATCTTTTGACTCTTTCTGAGCCAACTCCTACGTTGCCTATTCTAGAAGTGTTGCTGCCACCAAAATTTTCTCAGCCAGTGACATCTTGTGGCAGGGTTTGTCAAAACTGATAGAAAATTGTGACAAGTTCCCTTTGGCTATAGCTAAAGTGTCAATTCCCAAGCCAGAAGAGAGATCTGTCATAGTTTCCTTACCCTTGTCTATCGAAGAGATAGCCTTAGAATCTTTTAACTCTTTTGCACCAGTGGCTTCACCACTTAGTGCCCTATCCAGATCCTATACATCCTCTCCACCCTTATTGCCTATATCCTTATCTAAATTAGCCTATGTGTCCTCTGCATTTTGTACATTATCTATTGGTAAATCCTCTATTGCAAAAGTTGACTCACTAACTGGTACAGTGGTAGCTAGTGGAGTGCTAGACAATTGCTCAGTATTTACACTTGGTTATTCTACTAGTTGCTAAGATTTTGGCAACTGAATATTCTAAAACTGTACAAAATTGGGAGTCAGTTCATAACCCAAACTCAAAAGAATCCTTACCCAAATATCTACAATTTCCTTTTGAATCTCCTCAAACCTTTCCAACATTATGTTGTCTATTTTGTACTTAGGATTGAATTCGGATGAGCTAGTTTTATTTATTAGATCTGCCATCTCTAGAGTGGTTATTGTGGGACAGTGATTAACCAATTATGTCTCTTTTATCTATCCGTCTAGAGTCCAAGCATGTAATTTTCTAGCCTCTAACTTATCATACAACTCTTTAGGCAAAATTTTCTCAAGTTCAATTAATGTCCGACTAAAAGAATCAAGATGTAAAAGAATTGCTTCCTCAATTTTCTTTTTGTCCTTCTCCTCAAATCCATCAAAGAATAAAGAAATTTTATCTAAGCTCCCATCATTAATAATTTGACCAATTAGATCCTGAGCATCCAGTTTCTTCTTACCGGTTCTCCTATTGGCTTTCAATTTGAGCTGCTCATTTGACTTGGGTTTTCACTTATGTACAATTGTTATTTTGGGCTTCTGGGGAGTCTCCTTAATAGGTTCTTTCTTTTGATCCTCCTACTTCTCCCTCACTACTCCTTTCTTCTTTAGAATTTCCTTAATACCCTCATATGATTTTGTTTCCTCAGAAGAAACAGTCGCGTATTGCTGGGTAGCCTTCTTCTTTTTCTTTGTAGGCTCAATCAGTTTAGGACTAGAAGGCTCAATGGATGATGCTTCTGATTTCTTAGAAGTCTCTATTTGTACCAGGACCACATTAGGAGTGGATTGAGCTGTCTTCCAGGCTTGCCTTTCCTCTTTCCTCTTCTAGTTCATCTCTTCTTTCATCCAGGCTTCAACAATTTTAACTTTTTGTTCAACTTCTTCTCTATCATGTCCTTCACCTATAAGAGATTCTGCTACAACCTTTTTCATTTTATTCCTTATTGTCAGTGCAACCTACTCTTGGTGAACCTTAAGCCCTTTTTCTTGGGTTGTCCCAAATTTTTCTTCTTTTTCATCTATTGGTTCCTACAGTAAGTGTTGTGCATAGGCATCCATTGTGGACTCGTCCACCTCATAGCCCATAGGAATGATCCATATAATTCCTAGTTGTGTAGCTTTCATCATGCACTTGTCTTTATTAACCATAAAATATATAGTTTTCTTATACTTTTCTACTATTGATTTAGGAATCCTAGATCTATTTTTCATTTCTTCTTGGAAAGTCTTGAAAAATGCCCATAAATTAGCCTTGCTTAGCTTGTCCCCTTACCTATGCAAAATTTGACCTATCTGAGATGCTACCAGGTGGTCAAAAGCCCATTGAATCTTTCCAAAACTAGGAACAGTGCCCAAAGAGTAAAAGATTAGACAGATAACAAAAGAGCCATACTGAAAAGTATTCTTCTTATCTTGATTGATTTTCTAGAGGTTTGTCATGATTTCTTTCAGCTATACACTGCAAAGATCATAGTGTGTATCCTCCTTCACCATTTGATGAGCAACCAAAATATTATTGTCGGAGACAGAGTTCAATCAGTTACACTAGTAGACCTTGCAACCGATAATCATCGCAACAAACTTGACATCAATATCTCTCACAACATCAACCCTCATAGATCGCCCATCAAAAGTGGCATCGCTGAGTTTGTTCGATTTGGCATTAGATAGCTTACACCTAGGGCTGGGCACACCTCCAACCTTGTGTAAACAGGTGACATTCTTAATCACTTCCTCTGTAATTTTGTACGACCGGTCCAACCAGATAAACTCTCCATGAATGCCACTCAAATCGTATCGCACCCATTCTACCTCATGAAAAGTGGGAAAATCCATGAACTGCTTGAAACCCTTCCTCTGCAAGTGAGAAAATTCCAGTTTCAGCTAGTTGTCGGTGATTAGGTTTTCTATGAAAATATAGGACAACTCATATCCTCCGAGCTCCTCAATATTACAACGAATGTATGCCCTAATATCTTCTGTGTGAAGAATACCATGGCAAACACTTGAAAATGTTCCCAAAGATTCATCTAGAAGTGACTTGAAAAGATGCTTCTTGAAAATAAGATGGGGGCGGTTCTTGATTTCCACCACCAAAGAAGTGTTGACACTGGATGATGAATAAGCAATGATAACCAAATACTAAAACTAAGGTTTCTACAAATGAAAATACCTCAAGACATTACCGGGAGATGAAATTTCTTTCGAAAGAAAGTGCTTGCACAAATCGCCTTGGACTCTGAATCACTTTGGAAATCACTCGTCTAAATGCTAGATCGCTATGTAAAGAAAATAACTTTACTTTTTCCTTTTATTGTCGTTAACCCTAATTTTTTACTATCATAAATGCTATCGGGAGGCATTACCGAGTCGTATAGTCTGCAAGTAGATTCTAGTAAACAACTCAAATTTCTTCAGTACCCATCCACAATTATAATTCTCTGACTACAGATCTAATCTGGGGTATTTGCATGATCTTCAATGATTTTCCTACCCCTAAGGCAGAGTGGCTTAATTACCGGTTGTGTCTGCTACCGATGTAGGACCTAATGACTCTACTAGGTGATCTGCCTGTGGTGTATCCAATCTTCTTACCCATCTTTACTCATGTTTTTTTCTGATGTCTTCCACTTTTGCCTTTCCCTTCTCATCTGTATTTCTATTAGTTGCCGATGGGTTCTTACTTCTGGAATATCTAGCAATGTGTCCAGCTTTGTTGCATGCATAACATACAATATTGTTCTTTTGAATTTCTTTGTTAAACCCTTGATTTCCTTTAGATCTACATTGGTTAGCCATATGTCCAAATTTTCTACATGCATGACATCTTACATTTCGAAGACCGATGATTGATGTATTGTTCTGATTATTCCTATTTTTGCACTGACTAGCCATATGACCATATTTATTCCAAACAAAGAATGTACCATTGTATTTGTGAGCATTAGGTTGTCTTACCTTTGATTTCTAGTTCTGGTTGTTGGTATAATTCTTCTTTTGTCTGGGTGATTGATCTTGTAGTGTAGTACTAGAGCTTTCTCCTTCTTCATAACCAAGACCTCTCTTATCATTTGCATCTCTTTGAATCTTCAGTAGTTCATCAAGTTTAGCAGAGCTATCCTTGAACTTGTCCTTGTACTCATTTGCAATAACCAAGTCATCTCTCATGATTATAATCTGTCTCCCAAGTTCTTGTTCATTGTTCTAGGACTAGGTCAACTCAAGTTTTAACATGTCATTCTCATGTGTCAGTCTGTTGTATTCATCAGATCTATCCTTCAATGCTTGAGCTAGGTTTTCTTCATTTTTCTTTCTGTCCTCAATTTCCTTGCACATCCTCATGGTTAGGGCTTGCATTTCATTATTCAAGATAGTGTTATCCTGAGTGAGTTTATGACATTGATCCTTCGTAGCATCTTCCTCATCACTGATCTGATTTTACAATTGATCACAAAGTTCCTTTCTCTTAGCCTTAACAACTGAAAGATTTCCTTGCAATGAAATGATGTGTTCTCTAGCTTGCTTTAGTTCATTTTTCAATTCATTGTTCTCCATCTTCTCATTATCAAGATCCTCAAGAACAAGTCAAAGTTGTTGCTGTAGAATGGTCTCCATTGATTCCAAATTCTGGATCTTCCTTAACTGGTTAAACTTCTTCCAAGGAACCAAGCTCTGATACCAATTGTTAGAATCCAAGAACATTGAGAGGCAGGGTGTGAATTAGTTTTCTACCAGTAATCTTAGTTTTGAACTTATTGCTTATTAACTAGTTGATAGTAAATAAAATTAAAGTACATACACCAAATAACACATAAAGAGGCAACACCATAACACCAATATTTACACGTGGAAAACCCTGCAAAGGGAAAAACCAGGGTGGGGTTGATACCCACAATATATATATACTTGATCAAGCTATACAAATATTACATGAAGGGGATCACACATGCAATTAGGCCAACTGCCTAGAGCTCACTGCTCAACACAAAATGAGAAGTCTCAGTGACTTATAAAGCATTACAAAGTAATTACAAGAAGTATGAACTTATCAGATGCATCTGACCATGCTAGATAACTTCCAATTCATGCTCTGATAACCTTTGATGTGTACCAGTTTGTTGATTCTTTGTTCGCCTTTGTTATGGTATCAGTTAGGCTGTCCACGTGAAACTGCACACAAAAGCTTCTAATCGCTGACCAAAATGCATACCAATAATCCCTAAATAATTCACAACCAAAATTCGCATTACAAAACTTATTTAATCCATCGCTGAAAGGAGCTCCTTAAATATCCTCCTATCTTCCACCACGTTGGCTTCAATGAAAAGTATAAACCTGTTGGCTGTCGGATCATAATGAATTTCAAACATAATCCCAATCATCATGTCGGCCTTCACACGTTACCATAAATTCCATGAAAGAAATAATCGGGGCCAAAAGATCAGCTAGTTGGGTCCTATCCATTACCAGGTTCCAAATACATGTTACTGGGATCAATTATTGAGATTAGGACTTAGCCAGTTGTGAAGAAAAGTCAATGTCGGTTAAGTGTAATTAATGTTGGTTAACCCAAACAAAATAAAGTAATGAATCCCAATAGAATATTTACACCTAAAGATGAGTTGCCATCAATGACAACCCAAAATGCCATTAACTCTTACCGGATGAGTGTCAATTGCCAACAATATACACACATATATACACACATATATACACATATATATGCACATAGACATATGTGTGTGTGTGCACACACGCACACACACACACACGTGTGTGTGTATATGTACACACAAACACACATGTATGTATGTATATACACTCATGTGTGTATATGTGTATATATGTCTATATATACATGTGTATATATGCATATATGTGTGTGTAAAATGGTGATCAACAAAATAGCTATTGTAGGCACACATTTTGACTGCCAAAGCTTGTGCTAAGATGACATCCCAATTAGGTTACAAAGGTTGCCACTCTAGTGGGCACACAACTATTGGTATAAATAATAAGGTAGTAATGGTAGCATCTAGTGAGTAGTGTTGTCACTACTATACAAATGTGAGTGCTAAAAAATAAATTAAAAATCCTTACAATAAGATAATCTATATAGTTTAAGACAAAAAAATTTGTCTCAGAAGCTCTTAACTTTAATTTCATTAATTTGACACTTGATTTTTATGGCTTATGAACCTTTCAAGTACATGGTTGATGCATAATTAGTAGTAACCATGTCCTTTCATATTAACCGCACCTAAATAACTTTAAAATACCTAATAATAAGTATAGGAAAATTAAATATCCTTAATGTAAAAAATAAAAAAACTTGCACTACTATAAATCAAATATTAAATCTGACAATGAAAAGATTATTCTTAATCTTAATATAAATTATTAAATATTATCTAAAATATTGTTAAAAATACTCATACCTAATACCATTTTTTAAAAATCCAATCCATATTATAAACTATACAAATATTATGTAATCCATATTATAAACTATACGAATATTATGTACTCCACTTGGAAATAAAAATTTCACAAAAAATTATTCAATGAACTATATGCCCACATACTCTAAGTTGGTATGTAATCATACCTTTGTCTATCCAGACATCAAAAATGAGAATCTTGTGGAAAACAGTAATCATAAGAAAGATGATCATAGACGACAATTATCCCTTATGGTTTTTGATAGTTTTCTTATAATTTCCTCTGAGGATCATCATAGACAACGTAGACCACACTGGGTGACATATTTGAGAAGAGAGAGTGCTCAAAATTTAAATGGCTATATTTGACTGCGTTGAAAGCCAATTCATCCAAATACTTCACTTGGAAATTTTTCTCATTTGCCTGCAATTTTTCTGATAAAGACGTTGATTATTGTAATGTTTAGTCTCGCTCGATCACCTACAAATGATTCTCCCAATAATGATGTTGAACATTTCAAAACCTAATCTAACAAGGTCTCTTCATCTTATTCATACTAAAACAATCTGTGAGCTCATCAACAATGTGGCCTGTGAGCCCACCAACTTCTCAATCCGTGCAGAGAAACACGAGATTGTCTATAAGTTTCGCATCACACATTATATGAGAAAACCTGCAAAAGCAGAAGAATTTAAAAAGACCCTCTTTGTAATTAGTAAGGATGAATCATGGAATTGTGTTGTTAGTGGTGTTAGCCACTTTGAGTGTTGCAGACCAGCATGGTTGTAATGGACAACAAAGCACTCCTACTTCTCTTCCTCTTCCTCCTCCTCTTATCCCTCCTCCTCCTTCTGAGCCCGCCATTGTTGTAAATTGTTGTAATGAACAATTTGCACCTCCTCAACCTTTTTAACTACCACCACCACCACCTCCTCTTCTCTATGGTTCTGATCCATACAATTACTATTATTATAATGACGACTCTAAGTCTGGAATCAATATTGTGATGATTGTTGTGGTGGCGGCCATAGCCATTGTTCTCCTCGTCGCCATTGTTCTCATCGAAAGGAAATTCAGGACCATTTCATTGGGCCTCGAGCTCCTTTACACAATTCTCGAGAGCATTGTTAAGAGCCTTGGGGGCATTTCAACAGGCATCGGCAACATTTCAAAGGGCGTGGATAACATTAATTTAGGCATCGGCAAAATTTCTTCTAGCGTCGACAAAATTTTGTAAGCGCCTCGATGACATTACCCCGGAGACCAAAATGTCTGTAATTTTAGTGCAATGTCGTAGTTGTGGTTCTACATATCGTTATGGATCTATGTGTAGTTATGGTTAAACCTGGAGTACATGTCCCTGTAGTGGTTCTACCTATACCTGTGGTTCTAGCTGTAGTACATGTCGTTGCTAGAACTTGTCTATACCTGTTATGCCCTGGTTATAAGTACATATACATATAGCTAAAAAAAAAAATAGAATAAAGTTTAGAATGTTATATAGCAATACATATGCTAAACAAAAACCATTACAAATTTCAAATTTTGAAACATAACATTCTAATTTAAATTCAGTTTTCAATATCAAAAAGATCAAACTAGAATCTCATGATAGATAAGTTCTGAGTTCACTAATCAGCACTGTAGGTATTAAGAATATTAAAAAGATCAAACTAGAATCACTAAACATTTCAGCTTCTAAAAACACAGACCTTGGATGTACCCACAGGAAATTCATTTCAGAATCTGATTCCTGTACGTTTTGTACCCGGAATCGCCCGAGAAATCCCACGATTCAGCAACTTAGTATTTTTATAATTTCATATGGATTCCTCTGATTAATTGCAATGGACATGATGATTCTCGGTTAAAATTTTGTTTGACATTCTGAAAATTGAAGATCCAACCAAATGCTATTTATAAGGGTTTTCTCTGTATTCTTTATAATTGAATCTTGAATTGAGTATTTGTGGCTGTCAGTTATGTAAATTTGTTTTGTTTAAACATGTAAAACTATCTGTATATTTTTTTTCCTTGATGTATTTATGTGAGTATGTTTCCTTTTCTTCTTTCACTGGTGTCAATTGGTAGAGTTAGTTATTTTACTAAACAGTTTAAAGCTCTTTCCCTATATTTGATACTTTTTGATCTGTAAGTTTCTTGGCATATTATCAAATCTCGTTTACATTACTTTTTTGGTCTGTAGGGATCTTCTTGGTGACAGAGTATTGAAACTGCAATCAGGTGCATGTTGCCTCCCACATCCTGATAAGGAGGAAACAGGTGGTGACGATGCTCACTTTATATGTACAGCTGAACAGGCTATTGGTGTTGCTGATGGTGTGGGAGGATGGGTTGACGAGGGTGTTAATTCAGGTATGTATGCCCGTGAACTAATGGATCATTGTGTGGCTGCAATTCAAGAGGAACCTCGAGGTTCTATTGATCTGTCAAGGGTATTGGAGAAAGCTTATGTAAGTACAAAATCCAAGGGATCATCAACAGCTTGTATGTTAGCCCTTTCTGATCAGGTAACTTCAATTTATGGAAATATGCTTCTTTCCCTTATTATCTTCTGATCACTGCAGTAGGTGTTGATGTTTGCAATTTTTTCTCCAAATAACTTCATCAAATGAATTAGCTTCTGTTCATCTTCTTTATGAATGTAGTTAATCTGACACAAATGTCATGTTTTTTCTAGGGTCTTCATGTTGTCAATTTGGGGTATAGTGGATTTTTAGTAGTGAGGGATGGATGTACAATGTTCAGATCTCCTGTCCAGCAACATGAGTTCAATTACCCATATCAACTGGGAGGTGGTAATGACCTCCCAAGCTCTGCACAGGTGAAGCAATGTCCTTAATAATTTTTTTAGTTATATTCTGTTCCTAACATTTGATTGAATTTGATTTCTTGTTTTGATATTTTAATCTTTTTGAGATATACAGATGTTCACCCTTCAAGTTGCTCCAGGGGATGTAATTATAGCTAGTACAGATGGGCTCTTTGATAATCTATACAATAGTGAAGTAACTGCTGTGGTAGTTCATGCTGTAAGAGCTGGTCTGGGGCCACAGGTTACTGCTCAAAAAATTGCTGCACTGGCAAGGCAGTGAGCACAAGATAAACACAGACAAACTCCCTTTTCTACTCATGCCCAAGATGCAGGAAAAACACATTATGGTGGAAAACTGGATGATATTACTGTTGTTGTATCATATGTTGCAAGCTCCAATTCTAACCCAGAAGAGTAGAAGATTCCTTGGATGGTTTATCTTACAGTCTATTGCCAAGGCTTGAGAAGATATTTACTTCTCTAAATGTTTATGCTGTGTTCATGCAAATTGTGTAAATTGTGTTATTGGAAATATAAGCATTGCTCAAGTACTCAGTAATTTGCCTAGAGAACAATGCATCAAGTGGTGGGAATGGTCAAGAAAAGGGAAATTTTTTCTAATCCCAAGCCATTGAAGGCTAACCCTATTGATTGCATTGATGTAAAGTTCCAGTAATGGGTACGCATATCAAAATGGTTAATTTTGGCATATGTAAAGCATTTACTATCACATTCTCGTTCGAGGGTAAAAAGGCAGGTTTAGTAATGGTAGAATTGTTTTTGGTATGTTCTAGGAATCTATCTAAGCACAAGTAGTTGGAAACTTGGAAGTAACCGCAAAACATGGACTGTACTATATTGGACACTACAAGCAATTCGATTTCGAAAGAGGATTTTGTACACAATAATGCTTTAAGAAATTTTGCTTTCCTTGGCAAAAATATAGTAATTATAACTATTGAAAAACCTGGTTGAGTGTAGTTCTCTGTTTTGTCCTAGTTAGAAATTACTGATTTGTGTTTCAGTTTGGTAATTACATTTTTAGTGTATTTAAGGCATGTTTCCATGCGGCTGCTTAGCTTATTTATTTTTATGCTTATTTTTAAGAGAAATCTTAAAATTGGCATTAATAATATTAGTAATAATTTGTGCACAAGAAAAAATAGAAATAAAATGTTAAAAAAAAAGATGGAAACAAATTTGTGGAGCCACGTGACATTTTTGGCAATATGCAGTTGCTGCTTATTTCCACCCCCTATTTTCCCATAGCTTTTTTTCAATTCCTAAATAATAGCTGCTCAACTTAAATAGCAAAAGATTCTAAATTATCCTTTACCAACAATTTTAAATTTGCATGAGAACACTCCAACTGCTTAAAATTAACCAGAAAATAGAGTTAAACAGCTAACCAGAAAATAATATTAAGCAGCGACATGAGAACATGAATATCTTTGTATTTCTCAAAATTTAAATGTTTATAGGTTCGGACTTACAATTTTTGATAAATTAGATCTTTGAGTTTTGATAATGATCCTTTCTGTTTGAGAAGGATTCATAACTTTTTCACCAAGGTTGATTGTCATGTGTTGTCAGGTTCTCGTAACGTATATGCTATGTTGACTTGTGCTAGATTCTTACAAGATTGGCTAGCAGATTCTCAGATGTTCACCTTGGCTTCCTGAAATGTTTGTAGTGTGAGAGTCTGCCAGTTGTCACGGTCTTGAGAGGGTTTTCGTTCCTTTTGATTTGTGTTTCATGGGATAAATGATTATTTAATTTTACGAATGGTTTTTATCGAAAGTCCTTCGCAGCAGACTTCCTAGTTTCTATCTTCTAACTGCTGTAAAGCTTTATTGAATCTGAGAGCGTTTTGAATTGGGTTACATTTTCGGCTTCATATCCCAATTTTGTTATTATCTTTTAGAATAGTTTTCCAGTGGATAGATGGATTTACGGTGAACTGGCTGAGTGCAACATTGTTTGGCTGACCATGGCATGTACTGATGTGTCAATTAGGTTAGTTGTTTTGGAATCAATTTGTTTCTGAGCTACAAGTGTCATTTCCTTTCAACTCTCAGATTTTGGAGGTGCTGAGTTCTATTTTGTTTTAATGCTTTCGGTGCTTTTGTAGATTCTAAACGCTATAAACTAGTTTGATACTTTTTAGCATCTGGGTGTCAAAATGAAATAAAGTTTGCCGAAGGTATTGAATTCCTAGGTGCTGAATGGCAGTTTGACAGGATTTCAGATCTGAAATCATTTAAAATTCAGTTTAATGTTGATTTCAGATCTTATTTTAGCCACACTGGATTTCTATGTTCTTGGGCAGTTGGCTCCCCGAGTGTAGGATATAAATATCTTTCAAATGCGGTTAATCGAGGATTTCAGATTTGTGTATTTGACCATCGAATATATTTTATGCGGTCTTGCCATGGTTTTGGAAGGGAAGATAATTGTTGATTTTCAATTGATTTGTTTGTAGCCTTTTGGATTTGATCGTGTAGATTTTATTGTTGCTGTGGTCTTGGAGGGGAGAAGAGAAATATCTTTCAAATGTGGTTAATCAAGGATTTCGGATTTGGTTATTTGACCATTGAATATGTTTTATGCAATCTTGTCGTGGTCTTGGAGAGGAAGATAATTGTTGATTTCCAATTGATTTGTTCATATTCTGTGTAGATTTTATGGACTGGAAATTTCATGATTTTGGTTTTTAATTGGTTGGTGCTTGATGGTGTGTAGACATCCACACAAATCTTGGAGGCTTGCAGTGACACCAAAGGTCAGAATGTGTTGTCGAAAGCAAGGTTTATGATTAGACTGTGGCTTGAAAAGGACTGACAAATAAGGATGGATCTGATTCGTTTAGGCTCTGCGAAACCAAGGGGTTTTTATAAAAAGACTAAAAGCACACAATGACAAAATGAAAAGAGGCAAACCATATCTCACAATATATAGAACTCCAATAAATTTATCATGAAGTACTAATGTACTGGTTTACCTTGGATCAAGGGTATAACACCACAAGCATGTAGAGACCATTCTTTCTTAACCCCTCAAGCTTTGCAATATGTTATGTTAGTTCATACATGTATACGGTGGTAACAATATTGTAGATTTAATTGTGAATGGCCTTTCCGAGGTTTATGATATATTCTTATGCTAGTGGGACTCTGAAATTAGAGGGATATGGTGGTCAACTAACTTTAAATCAACGATTAAGGTAGATGTTTGTTGTTTTCTATAAAATGTGTCGTGGTGGACTGATCATAGACAGGTACCTTCATCTAAGAAGGGCAATAAAGTCATATTAGATTTTTACGAACAATGGACATTACTCAAGTAAAACATTACGTCCATGGATCTAACTTTCAGTCTACATACTAAGATGGCAAACAAATGACATTGCAGGTTAACCACAATAACATATCTTACATATTAATCGACATAATTGCATACTTGTATTATTTTGAGAGGATACTTTGTGAAAATGTTTAAAGGTGTTTTAAAATCTCTCCAAAGACAAATTAATCAAATACAATACTTTAGTAAAAAAAATGGTGATTAGGAGAACTTGTCAAACTATAAAAAGTATATATACATTCATGGAGACATCCACATGATGAGGTTGCACTTTATAATTGTGTATGGTGATTGTCAAGGTAGTGTGGCATAGGCACAATGAAAATTGGACACATACATTGAAAACTAGACAAATATATGGATATTGGATAGTACAATATAAAGACACAAGGCTAACTTTACACATTTAGATCATTAAAGGTTGCACGTTATATTCTCTCTTTTGCTGATTAAAAATGCAATGTCACATTGGCACGATACATTTAATATTGCTTCGTATGATACATGAGACAATGCAAACTTTTTACCTTCCTTTTTCTCTTTATTCTACAATCACATGTTGGTCAACCAATTTGTCAACCTACCAACCCTTTTTGCATCTACTTCTTATCAATATATAATATTTAGATTAAGATAGGGAATTTAAATTGTCATTTTGTGGCCAATAGGAATATAACTTTTTTGATTAGAAGAGCGCACAAGATTACACAAGCTCAACCCAATAATCACCTTGAGAGTTGACATCGTGAATGTGAACCACCCAATTGTTTAATGGTAAAAGAGACTACCTAGTAATACTAGAAATTGCCTCAAGATCACTAGTTGATCAAATAAGCATTAAACACATTCATTATAGTATGCACAAATCCAGTCCATATCCTACGATAGTCTATCAACTCACAAGAGACATTAGGGACAAACCATGTTAAGGAGACAAACAACCACCAACTAGGCCAACCACAAGGGTTTAAACATTTGAAAAATAATTGGTGAACATTGAAGCACAAGCCATGATAGGTGGGATGAATAGTAGATGATGGGGTACACAAATATTTCAAACCTTGCTTATATATTGGATGTCCATATGGAAACAAGGAACATTTAATAGTAGACAATTGTAAGTTATACATCAAACACTAAGGAACCATGAAGCCACTTGTAGGCACCTAAAAATGGTCAATGCCTGCGGAGTCATACTTTAACATTTGTGCATTGCCTCATTTTAGGTTTTTGCATCGCATTAAAATTTCTCCTATGATTCGCACTTGGTCTTTATCATTTGTGAGCATCGAGTCATTCTTTTGCATTCTCCATTTGTCTCACTTTCAAATTTGGTCTTGTCGACAACAATCTTCAGTCATGATTTTGGTCAAACTTATCCTGTCGCATCAATGTGCGTGCTTATTTGTCATCATTTTGGACATTATCAATCCTAATTAGGGTTTTGTCCTCTTGTCAATCTTATCATCATGCGATCGATTTTGTCATCGATCATGGTCATTTTCAATCTTGTCATTTATTTTGTAATCGATCCTTATCCTCTTGTCAATTTTGTCATTTTGCAATCAATTTATCATCAATTGTCATCATCTTTATCAATCATGTCAATTTGGATCAATTAGTCATTGTTCCTCATCAATTGGCGCCTTTGTCAATCAAATCATTTATCACATTGGTCATTTATTAATTTGAAATCATGATCAAATCAAATCAACATTAATTATCTTTTGTCAAGACCTAATTGTCATCCTTGCATTTCTAATTCATCTTCTAAGGTTTTATGATTTATTCATTTAACCTAATTTGTCATTTCTTCCTCTAGGTTAAATAATTTATTTATTTATCCTAAGTCTTCTAATCGCAATTAAATGATCATTTAATTTTCTAATTATTCCTCTTTTTGTGAATTAATTAATAAATGACAAATTATTAATTAATTTGCCTAATTTTCTAATTTTCCATCATTTCTAATTCTTAATTTCCACCTATTTTCTAATTTCCTAATTGCAATTTCCACCTAATTAAATTGTCTCTAGTTCTCCCTATTTTTGTGCTTCGGTGGAAGCATGAATTTCTCATGCGTCATACTCTTGGCATAGCAAGATGTCATAAGGTTCTAGTTCTCTAAGCTTTGCATTGGAAATATGTCATAATTCATGACATAGGTGTCATAACCTTCCTCTTTCCACTCAGTTGTGCCATTTTCAAAATCAATTGCCAAAATATCAATGTCATGCTAATCTTGTCTTTTCTCCAATTTATCTATAAATTGGATGATTTCCTTCAATCAAAACCACTAATCACTTTGTCGAATGAATAATCAGATTATCGAATTTCTAATCACTTTGTCAAATCAATCACGCTTTGAGTACTCTTGTGCCAATGTCAGTCTTGCTTTCACAATAGGTTTATGCACTTGAAGGTGAGATCCACAAACAAAGGCTATTTGGAGAAGAAAGAAGGACAATGGAGCTGCATGAAGGAAGCATTTAGATCTACATTTGGTTTGCTTAGTTTTTAGTTTTGAATGTTTTGTTTTTCATGTCTTTATTGAGTGTGTTAGGATAGGTCATTGCATTTTAGTTTTTGTGATTGAGCTAGATTAGTTTTGATATGCTTTGATGATTTCTGATTTCCTAGCTACATTAATTGGTGAACCCAATGTGAACTAACCCTCTAATCATGTCTTGAGTGCCTTTTGAGCTGATTTGCAGGTGAAAAATCCAAGAAATAGAGCAATTCAGACCTTTCTGGGCACTTTTGCGCCTGTGTAAGCACTTCTGCGCCTGTGTAAGGTGTTCTGCGCCTGTGTAAGGTACATAGGCGCAACTTTATGGGTTTTGCGCTTGTGTTAAGGCAATTTGCGCTTGTGTAAAAAAATTTTTTTTTTTTTTTTTGCATTCTGTTTTCTGCATTTTTGGTTTTATGGTACTAATTCTTTATGCAACGCCTTGGCATTATGCATGACAAAGACAACAAATGAAACTACTAACACATTTCATGCAGGTTCAATAGTCGAAGAGTAAGCATATCAAACTTCTGACTTGGGTTTTGTAGGTTACCTTGGATTACAACTAAACTTTGTGTTTGCAATTAATATTTTAGGCACCTAGTATGATTTCTAAATAGGATGGAATGATAGTATGTTTGCTTTGATTGTTGAGTTTGACATTGGAGTAGGAGAGTATGCTCTCATCCTTCTTAGGGTGATCAGAAATCCAAATCTTCGATACCATGCTCATGTTGTTGATTGTGTGTCACCTTTAGAGGGCCTGCCTTCCCAACCATTTGCTTTTGCAAGCAAGTGATAATTGTGAGAAGGGAATGACCCAAAGTGAGTACGGCTAGAATACCTTGGCATTCTAACTCACTATAAACAAATACCTGATGAGCGAAAGCTTTGAAGGAAGGGTTACATGGGAGTTGTAGTTACTTGGGAAGTGATGACCCTTGAACTCTTTCTCATATCAACATCTAAGTAGGGCCTCACAGTCTAAATCGTGCTTGCATGACTACATTTGTTTGGTATCTTGGTGGGCTTAATGTCTCAATCACGCTTGCATGACATCAAGGAGTAACACTTAACAGAAATCCTTACTAAACACCTTGTTTTTAGAGGCCAAAAACCCTTCTAGTTGCTTGGGAAGGACAAGTTCAGATACTTGGAAGAGATACTAAGTTCACCATGGGGATATTTCCATGGGGACTGATGCTTGGCTGCTCTGAGAAGTGAGTGCCGTGGAGGGGAGCCCATGGGGTCAAGCATCTATGTATTCTCCTTGAATCCCATAATGAGTCTACCTCTCAAGTACCTAATGTCCTTGCCTACCATAAGAAATGTGTGAATGAGCATGATTGTCTTAAGTCTAAGTGGAAATATCTTGTCTTCTTTGCTTGTCAAAAGTTGAATTGCATCTCATTTCAAAAGCAAGACAAATTGATTCAAAACAAGGTCAAACACAAGAGTATTTCACTCAACAAAGTTCAAAACACATCTTCAAACATGGTTGTCAAACATTGTTGCAAAATCTTGTATCAACATTCATGTCACTTAGATTTAGTTTCATCCTAGGTTTGCATTTTGCAAAGTCATTGTCAACTATCAAGGTTAAGTTTCATCTAGGTCATACTCCTTTGCATATCAATAAGAGTCATCCATTTGCATATGTCCTCTTGCATTAGAGTAATACCATTGTCATCCATTCATATTTGCATACCCTAGGCCTCTTCATTAAGCTTAAGTCATTGTCACATCATAGTAAGGTCATTTGCATACTAATTGTCCCCTTGCATATAGTGTCACAACTAGGTTTTGTTATACTTGAGTAATCCAAATCTTTGATAAACCCCAAGTCATTGATAAGAAGTCTTGACCTTATCAAACTTTTATCTTTTGTCATTTCATCAAACCTAGCTTAGTATCCAAGCATATAGGGGAGACATTGTCATTTTGTCCTTTTGTCACTTGGTCTTTTTGTCCTTTGAGGTTTAGACATCGTTTCAATTTCCTAAGGGTCTCTTTTAGATTTGCATTCAAAAGTTTGTCAAAATCTTCAAAAACATAGGTTGCATTCCTGCCATAGATTGCATTTTCACCTATTTAGTTTGCATTTAGTTGCATATCATATATTATCCTTGAAAAAATTCCAAAAAAAATATTGGACTGCATAGTGACATGTCTATTGAAACAAGGTTCCAAGCACCAATGATGCAACAAAGTTTGATGTATCAACCAACAATGCAATCGAATTTTAATCCAAGGCAATCACAATTATATCCAACCCAACAGCAAGGCAATATCGATCAAACTTTTTATGATGAAACAAGTCTCCAAATACAAAAACTAGAGGAGAAACTAGCTCAAGAAGAGGAGATATTGGAACAAAAAGTGAAAAACATTGAGAAGAATAGATCACAAATGTCCAAAATTTTTCAAAAATTTCCAAGTCGAAATCCAAAGATTGAGCCAATTGATGTAAGATCTCTTCTTGAACGATCAGACACACCAGCTCTCCTCTCACAAATAGAGATGATGAAACAATTTCAAGAAAAGAGACAACATCAATTTCAACATTATGTGCTGCCACAACAAGAACACGAAGGTGTTTACTATCAATCAGATTTTCAACCAATACAACCAATGGTCCAATTTCAATAATATGTCCAACCAACTATACAATGTCAACAAAGGGTTCAACCAATGGTGGAATATAAATGTCAACAACTACAACCAAACATTCAAAAACAAAGGTTGCAGCACGCACCAACCCAAGTTTCAAACATGTCAGAACAATTGAACCAAGTCCAATATCAAAACATGACATTAGATCAGAACCAACTCCTTGCCAAACAAGTTCAAATTCCAGATACAACTATGTCAAAACCTCGAAAGAAAGGTGGCTTTGTTGCAATGATCTTAAGGAAACTACCAAGTGAGTTTATTGAGGAAGATCAAGATAATACACTTATGTCTAGCAATGCCTCATCCCCCTGCAAACAAATTGACTCTCCAGTGGCATCTATCCCTACACCTTTAGAAGTTTCACAAGAACCTTCTATATTGTCCTCATCAAACAATACACCCAAGGATGCAATTATCCAAGAGCAATCCATAATTGATTGCCAAGATAATACAATTCATGATGCCCATCCTTGTCATGTTTTAGAAATACAAGACCCAATGTCACCATGCACTTTATTGCCATTACCTGTTTTAGAGGACGCCATTCAAAGTCCCTCTTCCTCATGTTCAAGCATTGATTCCTTGCTAGAATCCATCACAAATGTTCAAAGTGCATTTCCTTCATGCCAAAACATTGATCCCTTGTTAGAACCCCCCATGCATATCCAAAGTCCAACCCCATGTCAAGAGGATAATTTAGAGCATGAAGAAATGAGTCCTAAAGATGATCAAGATCAAGATCCTGAAACCTTATCATCCCATCCAATTGTTGACCAGGACCCCATGTTCCCAGACACTCACGATGATTCCCCTATTCTTGTCTATCCTATCCAAAGTCCTATTGACACTCCATTCCCTGAGCAAGATCAAGATATCCCAATCCATCCAATCCCAAACAATCCCTTTCCATTTCATGAAAAAAATGTCCTTTCAAATCCCATTGACATTCCACTTCCTAAGAAAGATCAAGATATCCCTTCCATCCTTTCTGATGATCCCATTGAAAGTCCAGAGCAAAGCACCTTTAAAGAGGATTCCAATGATCTTCCTCCTTGTCAAGATCAAATTATTCCTTCAGATCCTCCACAAGATCGACTTGTTCCTCCATCTCCTTGTCTTAATGCTCCATATACACTCCAAGGTTTCATTTCTTTTGATGATCCCATTATTTCTCCCATTCCATCTCTTGAAGAGCCTGTCATTGAACCATGTCCACTACACAATCCTAGTCCCCCTCATGATCCTGATACCCCTCATGATTCTAATGTGTCAGTGCAAGATGTTCATGAACCCTCGACATGCATAATGGGTTCTTCCACTTTGGTGCAATCTGATCCACTCCAAGATCTCATTATTTCTCTCATATCATATCCACCTCATAATGGACTCGTGTCTTCTTCCCAAAGAAAAGAGTATCCTACAAGTCAAGATATTCATAAAGGCAAAGGGGTAGACCTTCACAAGAAAGAACCCCTTCATATCAAAGAGTATACTAATGGTCATGTCTACACAACTCACTCTCAAGACGTTGGTATCCCTCCATCACAATCCAAACATATCCCTTCCCCATGATACTTTCCATTCATCTTAGGTCCCTATATCCCTCCATCTCCTATGCAACATCAACAAAGGCACACATCTTGGAAAACCTTCCATCCATCCCACATGCCTCCATATCATTCCCATCCACACTAGCATTCATTCCCTCTTCCAAGCAATTTGGATGCCAAGTATAAGCATCATAAGTCTAAAAATACACATGTATTCAAGGATCAACATGTCCAATATAATCGACTTGTCAAAACAAAGAACAATATGATCTATAAAGAAAAAGAAATATCCAAAAGGTCAGAAAGGCCCACTGAGAAAAATAAAGAAAAGTCAAAATATATATGGGTTCCTAAATCCCTTGTGCAAGCAATGCACTCCAAGGAACCACAAAAGCATGAAAAATCAAAAACCATGTGGATCCCTAAGAAGATCCTTGGAGCACAAAAAGAACAACCCAGATTGGCATCCAAAGTTGCTATTCCTCCATCAACTTCTTCATCCATTTTGGGCCCTTATGTCCCAAAATCCCAACCTATTCCTCCATCCAAATCTCACAATATGAGATCCATTTGTCCTCCATCAATCCACCACCCATCAAGGTGTGTGCCAATGTTGATCTTGCCTTCATTTCCATCCACTCAAGCCCAATTCTTCCAATACCCTATCCATTATCCAATGCATATTTTCCATCCTTCCATCCCTCTGGTCCAATCCTTTGCATAAATCCTCGCCTTAGTTTCATCTTATTTTCCATATCCTTATCCTACCAACGTCTTTGAGCATACTTTTAAAGGTCATGGTCCATTTTTTTTTCAAGGCTACTATCCGAAAAAAAAAAAAAGACACCTGAGTCCT